>NC_058131.1:36772803-36817345 GCF_016433145.1 Gracilinanus agilis | reverse complement strand
ATATATATATATATATATATATATTCAGAAGCCACACTTGATGTGAAAATACAGTTTGCCTAAAAATACCATAATGGTGCCATCGTGAAGATAACACGTAAAGAGTAAAGAAATGACAAGCTGTAAAAACAAAAGCTAAAAACAGAACACAGATTACCAAAATTCATAAATCTGGTGATGAAAAAAATAACATTCACAGAAAGAAAAAGGTTAAAAGTGTAACAAAAGAACAGATAATTGCAAATTAATAAATTCTAGATGAATATCCTATTAGGAAATAAAATAGCCTGACACACATGGAAACTGAACACTAGCCTGCACCCTTTTTTTTGGCACCCCAAGACAACCCTTAGATTTTAAAGGGAAATCTTAAGATTGAAGCTACAAAGTGCTTCTTCCCCCACTTCCTTGCTGAATAAGAGTGGACAAAGCCTTTTGTTTATCTATAAACAAGATTAAAAATAGTGTAGCAGAGAAAAGTGGGCACTTAGCTGTGTGGCCCTTCTAAAGATCTCCTGACTCCTAGCATCTGTCTAGAAGACCAGTCTTGCTGACTCCCGTCTTAGAATTGTTACTAAGATAAAAATAAGGGTTTAAAAAAATAACTGGCCAAACAACCAACAGTTAAGAAACAACTGAACCAGTGAAGTGGGTTCCTCTGTCACAATGGAATTCCCCAAATGGAGAAAATCCCTTCTAGCTATAGCTATTGGAATGGCTTGTCAGCAGGGAATAGCCTGCAACCATCAGGACCCAGATAGGGGTGGGAGCTGAATAAAATCAACCTGCCAGACTCCTAAGGGGGAGAATTAAGGAGTGAGCTAACATTTTGTTTGGGGGTAGAATTCATACTGTAGATAAATATCATGCTCATGTTTCCCCATTAATATTGATGAGCCAAGCCAAACAGTTTGTTAGAGCCCCAGTGACTGAATACTCTCAAATATTTGCAATAAATTAGTTAGTAAATAAAAATTTTCAAACCTCCAAAGAAAACAATTAGAAAATTTTTCACTTCATCTTTCTTTCTACTAATGTTTTCTTTTTCAAAAGTGCCTAGGATCACTTCTCAGTTCTTAAAATGAGTTCAATCAATGCCTTAGTTGCACTGGGGACCTCCAGAAAAGCATTTGGAAATGCCAAATATCTCTTCAGACAATGAAAATTACATCATGGATTCCAAAGAAATTAAAATTTTCCCTCAGGGCAGAATGGACTCCAAAAGAATTAAAACTTTCCCTCAGGGCAGAATTGAGGGTTCTCAGAGAATAGAAGAGTTATTAATATTTGTGCCATAAAAGGAAAACTTAAGCTCACATCTAAAACAGAATAGTACATTAAAAATTACAATGGCTAATATTTATAGTGCTAAGAAGAATGGGCACAACTATCAAATGTGCTTAAATTTAACTTAATTTGTAACAGGCCTTGTAATTAAGGCTTCAAACTTTAGGGCAGTGTGAAATAATGACAATATCTTCTCTTTGTTACTCTCATTCCTTAACTAAACTTAAATCATCTAAATGGAAGGTCTTAGTTCCCTACTTTTGGGTTTCCAGTGTCAACCCTATTACCAAAGAGCCACAATTGTTAATTCTAAATAATTGAAGAGCAAACACACTGAGAATGTTTATTTCACTGAAAAAGAATTCAAAAGACTTGCCAGAACTCAGGACACAGCCCAGTCTGACAGGGAGAAGCAGGTAATAGATTACATAGTGTTTGGGGGGAAAATGGAGGGGGAGGTGTCTCTGGGATTGAGCAATGTGGGAAAGCTTTGAGTCAGCAGCAGAAACCAGTTATCAGCCACTTGGAATAGTCGTCTATAGTTTGGAATGTTAACTAGGACTCAGAGACTCCAATAAGTCAGAGAGAAATGGTTTTAAGATTATCTGTAGAGCTAGGGGGCTAGGCTGACCTAACCTCTTGCAGGATTTAGGATAGGCACCTCTGTCTTATCAGGCTGATCCTAGTGTTCCTCACCAGAATATAAAAAAAATAAGGCGGTTCTGATAAAGTAAGGCCTTTGAGTCAGGGTGATATATACAGGTCCATAAGAGTTTGAATTCATGGTCAGAATTATAGTCACACACATCATTATTTTCGCTTCCACACCTGCTATGGCAAATTACAGTAAAATTATTCTTTTCCAAAGGGATAATTTCAAATAATTTATAGCATTCTTTGTAATCTATTAATCTCAAATAATTATAATTTAAAGGAATTTTCCAGGTTAATAATAGGTACTGAATTCATGTTAGGCATTTTAATCCACAATAAAAATTGGTAACCTGAAATTTTTTTAAAGATACCTAAAAACGAAGTATTTTTGACACTAAGGAGTATCTGTACTTCCAAATGGTATTATACTGAATTTCAATTAATCAGCATTATTTTTTACAAAGCCCAATTATTCCAAGAACTTCATAAGGCCTAAGATAACATTGTTATGTGATCATGTTATCACATTTGATCATTACAACAAAACTGGGAAGTTGGTGCTCCAGTTGTTAGGGTCCGTTTTTGGGTGAGCCAAAGGAAACAAGACAGACGATGCAAGATACACAGAGAGCAGAGCTTTATTAAGCTACACACGTTCACACGTGGGGGAGAGACTGGAAAGAATGGTCTCCCCCCAAGTAGGTTCGCAACACTCTTTATATAGTTCATAGCAAACTTAGAGCAAAGGTGTTTATCACTCAAAGGGCATGGTCTATTGGCTTGTGCAGGGGCCTGTTGGGTGGGTTGTGTACAAGGTCTTATCTAGGATACACACCTCAGCTTGCAAGGGGTCTTATCTAACATACACACAGGCCTGTAGGTTTGGGCAAGGGTCAGTTTGGCCATCTACTACATTCCACACTTTTTTTTTTTTTTTTTTGTCTAGGGGTCAGGGGGAATCGCCTGGTGCTGGCGCTGAAGAACTAGTACCTGTATGGTATTTAGGCGGTTCTTCACAAATCTAACTAGGGCATTTAGGATGCAGGGTCCAAAGGTCAGAAGGAGGATTATAATAGCCAAGGGTCCTAGCAAAGGCAATCAGGCTGGTTAGCCAGGGGGAGGTTGCGAACAGGTTGGCAAACCAGGGGTTATAGCTGTCATGGTCTTTCTTCCTTTGTTCGAGATCCCTTCGGAGCTGGTCAAGGGTGTCCCTAATGATACCGGAATGGTTGGCATAAAAGCAACATTCTTCTCCTAGGGCCGCACAGAGTCCCCCCTCTTTAAGGAAGAGCAAGTCTAAGCCTCTTCTATTCTGCAGGACCACTTCAGCTAGGGAGTTGTGGGATTTCTCTAAGTACCTCAGAGTGGTTTCGAGTTTCTCGAGGTCCTCGTTCACGGCCGCCTTAAGGTGTCTCAGGCCCTGCGTTTGAGTGGTGAGGGCGGTTATTCCAGTCCCCACCCCTGCCGCCCCCAGAAGGGTGGCAATGGTTAATGCAATGGTTCCAGGCTCCCTCTTTTCCCTAAGGATCCGAGGTCTTTCCCACAAGGCCATGAAGGCCAGATGTGACCGCATGGTAACTTGCGGGGTGACAGCTACTAAGTGGCAAATCTCCCTGGGCCCTGCCGAGGATATGCAAGGTTGCAGCCCTGTCACTGAGCACAAGAACTGGGTCCCGTTGGGAGAGGTCACATACTTAGCACCTGTAGTGCCATTGAAGGTAGTGATGCTATTGCAGTTCGGGGCTTGTTTCGCCCATGTCTCAACCTCAGCAGTCGAAATTGCAGAGGAATTCCCGAGGATGCAAGTACCCTTGACTCCCACTAGGGGAACAGTCAGGCCCGTACCTGTCTCGGTCCAATTGCAAGGCAATTGTTGGGCATCGTGAGTGGTAGAGAGGGTGCCATTGACAGCAAAAGCTTCAAGGTAAGGGGGCGATGCCACGAGGCACAGCCAGCAGCTGGTGGTCAGATTAGGGGCGGAGGAGTTGAGTGTTGCAAAGGCCGCCTCTAGCAGGCATAAGTGTTCAGGTGTAGGAATGCTTGGTCCGGGGGCTGCAGCTGTCATCGCTCCAGCAGTTGCAGTGGGGGTTGGGACACTAGCTGAATTGTTGACAGTCGGAGCAAGAGTTGTCGTGGTCTTAGGCTTGGGCGGCGGCTGGGGTTTCTAGGGTCGGGGCTTCAGGGCGTGGTTGGGCCCCACGAGTATTGCAGGGGCGATCACCATAGGTAACTTTTGGATGTGAAAGAAATCTCCTTCATCCACTCCTGACATATACTGCCTAATTCCCCAAGTCCTACCGGACAGCCATCCAACATCTTCGGGCCATAGTACCGTGAG
This sequence comes from Gracilinanus agilis, assembly GCF_016433145.1. Taxonomy (NCBI): domain Eukaryota; kingdom Metazoa; phylum Chordata; class Mammalia; order Didelphimorphia; family Didelphidae; genus Gracilinanus; species Gracilinanus agilis. Next base: position 36,813,066 of record NC_058131.1, on the reverse strand, counting down.
GTTGAGGTTCTGGCCATCACTATGTCTTTTCATTTGCAAATATTGATCGGGTTCCTGTGTCTGCCAGTCAGTGGCCAGGGTTTCACAACCCCAGGAGGAACAATAGTACTGGCCAGGTGAGTTACAGTATGGCTTCCTGGGGTTTGAAGCCGGGCAGGCATAGTATTGTCGGGTCCTAGGGTCATAGTCAGTCCCTGTTCGAGTATAGCAGTCTGCACTGGCGTGTTGAGCCGTGTCACAGCGACAGGGGGAAGTATTGGCCAAGTCGCAGGGATACACGATAAAGGAGGGAGACCCTGCAGTGCTCGTCTCTTTCACGGGTCGTGTAGACTGTCCGCTGGTTAATACCCATTTCCATGGCTGGTGCGGGCTACTGCCGGCAAGTGGTGCAGGTAAACTTCGCGGAACCCGGGGCAGTGAAGGGGCATTGGTTGGGGAAAAGGCTTTGGCTGAGGTAGGAACCTCAGGGGTCAAGGTGGGGTTGGCGGCAGTCATGGTGGTTAGGATGGCGCCATCGCTGGTGCTGGTTACCGGTTCTGTGACATGGTCGGCTGGAGTGGGCATCGTTGATGTGCTCAGGGTCATCGTGGGTGGGGAACAAGTTGAAGAGCCACGGATGAGTACAAGAGTGTTACCTCTTGCACACCACAAAAAGGGAGTCCCAGTGCACAGACCGCTGTTCAGTACCACCATTGCCAAAAGGATGGGGGAAAGGGGCTGGGAGTGGTTAGCCATTAGGGTTTGCTCAATGTCAGCTTCAAGGGGTTGTTCGGATGGGCCTTAACTTCCCACCCAGGGTTTGGAGCTGTGGCTAGCCTGACATGAGAATGATGGATCCAGGGGCCAATGCCATCCACCTTTACTGCAGATGGAGTGGCCAGCAGGATGACGTATGGCCCTTTCCACCTGGGTTGCAAGGTTTCCTTCCGGTGTCTCTTAGCCCAGACCCAGTCACCCAGCTTGAATTGGTGAGACTCATGGGGTGGTGGTTGAAACCGGGCTTGAAGATGTGGCCACAATTCAGCATGCACCTGGGAAAGAGAAAGAACAAAATCTCGCAGATGGTGGGGGGGGTGTTTTTTCGGTGGAAGGAAAGGATGATAGAATAGTGGGTAAGGAGCCATAAAGGATCTCATAGGGGGTAAGGGACGGCTGGCCCGGGGTATTTCGGGCTTTAAAAAGAGCGAGGGGAAGGAGGGTGACCCAGTCCTTGCCAGTCTCCAGGGTGAGTTTAGTAAGAAACTCTTTTAGGGTCCGATTCATCCTCTCTACCTGACCTGAACTCTGAGGTCTGTATTTGCAATGGTGCTTCCAAGTTACCCCTAGGCCCTTTACCAGCAGCTGGACAGTGTGGCTAATGAAAGCTAGTCCATTATCCAACCCCAAGGAGGTGGGGAGGCCATAGCGAGGGATGATGTCTTCCAGGAGATGTTTGGAGGAAGTCTCGCCCAGGGGATGTTGGAGGACTGAGTGTTCTGCCCCCGTGTCCACCAGCAGGAGAATGGGAGTCCCCTCAATGCAAGCTGTTACCCAGGCCTCAGGGAGGGGGCCTGAGACCCGTCCCCCTCAATCCCTTTCGGCAAAGGTTAGGGTCTATCGTCCTGGGTGGCTAGCCATCGGGGGTGGGGGAGAAAATCTCCTCCTGGGTCCGCAAGAGGGCATCCTGTGGGGGCAATCCCTCTGCCAATGGCCCGGGCGCCCGCAGTCAAAACAAGTGCCCCTGGGTTGGGGATCCGGCTCCGATTGCCCCGGCTGCCGATGAAGGGCTGCAGCTAGAATACGAGTGGTCTCTTGTTGAGCTTTAAGCATCTGTCTTTGGGCCTTTTCTTCCCAAAAGCGTTGTTCTGAGTGCATCCTGACATCCCGTTCCTCAGCCTCTTTCTGTCTCTGATCCTGCCTGATAAGGTCCTCCTGTCTCAGGCGTTCCACCCGCTCCTCGGGAGTCTCCCTTGTGTTATAGACCTTCTCTGCTACCTTCAGAAGTTCCTCTAGGGACCGTGCCGTGAATGCATCCACCCTCTGCAGCTTTTTACGGATGTCTGGTGCCGCTTGATTGACAAATGCTAGTAGGACTGCCGTCTGACTGGCAGGAGCTGTGGGGTCCATGGGGGAATAAATTCGGAAGGCATTCTGTAGCCGTTCTAGAAAGGCTGCGGGAGTTTACTCAGGGCCCTGTCTAACTGCCCCAATTTTGGTCAAATTAGTGGGCTTCCGAGCTGCTGCACGGAGGCCTGCTAGGAGAGTCTGGCGATAGGACTGAAGACGCTCCCTACCTTGCTCTGTTGAGAAGTCCAAATCCGGGCGATTCATGAGAAACGCAGCTTCCAAGTGAGCGGGATCAGCCGTGGGGCGGCCATCGTCACCTAGAATCATTTTCTGCCCTTCTGCGAGAATGCGGTCACGCTCTTCACTAGTGAAGAGTGTGCGGAGGAGCTGCTGACAGTCGTCCCAAGTGGGAGTATGAGTGAGAAAAATGGATTCCAGAAGGTCAATGAGCTTCTGTGGTTGCTCAGAAAAAGGGGGGTTTTGGTGTTTCCAATTGTATAAATCAGAGGAGGTGAACGGCCAGTATTGATGAACCATTGGCCCACCAGGGACCATGGGTTCCAAGGTCCGGACAGGGAGGACCACTGTGGAGGAAGGTAACTGGCCCTCTTCGGGAGCGAGAGGGCTGCGGCCCCTTGTCCTATGGGCCGGGGGAGGTGAAGGTAAAACAGGGGGAACTGCCTGGGCAGGAGGTGCTGCCTGGGCTTCCCCCGGTAGGGGAGGGTATATGGGAGCTGGGGGGTTGTAAGGGAGAGGTAAGGGAAGGTCCAGCAGAGATTCCTCCGGGGTTGGGAGGACTGGCGGTACTGAGGGGTTGGGCTGTCCCTTGCTCTCAGATGGGTCCCAGGCTGCTTTGTCTAGGGCAAGGGTGAGGACTCGCGCCAAGTTGGTGTACGGCTTGAGCCATGGGGGAGGGTCCTGAGCCAGGGATTGCCAGGTAAAAATGTAGGGAATCTGGTCTGGATGCCCCTTGGTTCTAGGGGCCAAAACCGCCGTGCGGACTGCTGAGATGACCGCACGATCCCAGGGTCCCCCATAAGGCCATCCAACCCCAAAGGTGGGCCATTCCGCGTTACAAAGGGCTTGGAGTTTCCCTTTGTGGACCTCCAGCCCTAGGTCCGCTGCGTGGGACTTGAAATCCCCAAAGTGTTGGAGAACCAGGTCAATAGGGTAGCTAGGAGAGTTACCCATTTCTCTTGTGGTAGGGTGGCCAAGAAGATAGAAGAATGACAGAGGAAAGAAAGATCAAGAAGAAGAGACCGTGTAGTGTCAAAAAAATTCTGTGGGGAGCAACCTCCAGTTGAGCCTTCCGAAGGGAACAGGGAGCCCCAAAAGGCCAGGGCCAGCCAAGCCAGAGGTCCCTCATCCACCCAGGACTGAGTAAGGCGTCCCTCAGTCAGCCCTCGGTGTCTAATCTTACAAACCCACAATTTCTCAAGAGGACTCGAACCTCTTTCTACTTCGGCGGTTTCAGCGCTTTTCCGCCCGCAGGACTTGAACCTGCGCACCACAGGACTTGAAACTGTAGTCTCAAGAGGCTTCCACCCGCAGAAAAACTCCTGCGCACTCCCGACCGGCAGGTGGGGTCAACTCAAGAGGACTTGAACCTCTTTACCCCCAAGACCCTTCGGCCAGGGAGCAAAGGAAGAAACTCGCGACTCACGGGATTTGAACCCGTGACACAGCTAAATTTGGCTGGAACCAAACCTGAACAGGAAGGGGGGAAGGGGAGGAGGGGTAGGGAAAAGGTATAGCCACTTGCTTCCCCGATTTCTCAGCCGGCCTCCTCTCAGAGTAGCAGAACCGTGATACTTTCGGGTCCACACTCAGAAACAGCCAGCATCAACCATCCCCTCTCGGGTTAGGTATACACCTCTTGCCAGAGGTGGACCACGGTGCTTAGGCATAGGCGGGCCGTATAATCCCTGGCCAGGCCGACGCCCTGCTACCCATATGCACAGCGTGGGCTGTTTTTCCTTGCCATCAAGGCACCCAGTCACTCAGCAAACACACATCCAGTCACACAGGTAATCCTCACCTCCAGATACCGGTTCCGGAATTTCAGCCAATCGAGTTCCCAGGCTCACTCGGGGTGGCTTCCACTCTCCGTCTGCTGTTCCTAGGGTGTATTCCCAAGTGGACGAGCCCCCATATGTTAGGGTCCGTTTTTGGGTGAGCCAAAGGAAACAAGACAGACGATGCAAGATACACAGAGAGCAGAGCTTTATTAAGCTACACACGTTCACACGCGGGGGAGAGACCAGAAAGAATGGTCTCCCCCCTGAATAGGTTCGCAACACTCTTTATACAGTTCATAGCAAACTTAGAGCAAAGGTGTTTATCACTCAAAAGGCATGGTCCATCGGCTCGCGCAGGGGCCTGTTGGGTGGGTTGTGTACAAAGTCTTATCTAGGATACACACTTCAGCTTGCAAGGGGTCTTATCTAAAATACACACAGGCCTGTAGGTTTGGGCAAGGGTCAGTTTGGCCATCTACTACACAGTAATCCGCATTTTTAGATGAAACAAGCAGTCAGTAAAATCACAAGTGCATTCAAAAGTTATTGTTCCAGGAGAAAGGCCATGTTAACTTAGAAAAAACACAGAACTATTAAATAGTCATAAAAGCCACTCTTTAATCAAGGACAAGGGGGTACAGGCTGATTAGGCCTCTAAACAGAGCTGCGCCTTATGTAGAGTGAACTCTGCTTAGCTCTGCTCCCTGACCCCCTGGGAGTGCCACCGTGCTAGATGACGCTAGATGACAACTCCAAGGAACAAAAGAAATTGGGGAACTTATATACCAGAACCCCATTCACTTCCTGTTGTTAGGTGCTGAAGTAGACAGGATATAAATTGGGTTGTGGTCCATCTCTCTCCCTCTTCCCTTCCTGTCTTGGCTTTGGTGGAGTAGGGATTTTGAGCAGGTAGAAAAACTTAGTCACATGGTTCTGTTTTGTCAGATAATAAACTTTATAAAAAATAATACTTGAAGTATTGGACATTTAATTTAAATCCTACATCCCCAAAGCAAGTTCTGAAGGCAGAGGCACAAAGAACTTGAAGCATGAAACAGTGCTCCCCTTCACCACATGTATAGAGCCCAACATTAAGTTTTTTAATTAAAAGAAAAGGAAAAGGCTAGAAAAATGTGCAAACAAAAAAAGAAACTCAACATAAAGAGTTATTTCAGTGACAGCGAAGAGACCAAAACACAAACTCAGAAGAAGATGAAAAAGTCAATATTGGTTTATCCAACACCTTCAACAAATTAATGAAGGAGCACATAAAGGATTTTAATAATCAAATACGAGAGGTCGAAGAAAGATTGGGAAAAGAAATGAGAGTGGCACAAGAAAATTATGAAAAAAGAATCAACACTTTGGAAAAGAATCCTTTAAAAATCCTTTAAAAAGTGTGACCAATTAACTGACACATATTAACACATAGACAGACAAAAGGATAATTTCCAGGAATATGATATGCAATTCCAGATCTCCTAGGTCAAGGAGAAAATACTGCAAGTAGCCAAAAAGAAACAATTGGGCAGTGGGGGGGAGGATTCCTTTTAAATATAAAAAGGGAGAAATTAATAAAAACTCTCTTAACATGTCTCCCCAATGGATCTTTCAAATAATACCATCCTATACTCTATATTATATACAGGGAGAAGTAAAGAGAGAAAGTAAAAAAGGAAAACAATTATTGCAACATGCAAGTCTCAAATAATATACAATTCCAAATATTTACAGTTATAGAAATTACACTCATAACATTCATACAATACATAAATAAAACCTATTCTTATTATACTTTACAGAAAGAAGAACCTAAAGATATTAATTCAAATACACTTTATAATTACTATACACACAAAAATTAAACAAGAAAATAAACAAGAACCTTATACACATATTATATACTGAAAGGATGGTTTGAAATATGTGACTTGGGGAATGAGGGTATAGGTAGGGAATTGTGAGAGAGGAGACTAGATATTTAAGGTATGGTCACCAGAAATTGATTAACTCAATTTCAAAATAAAATAGACCTAAGTCAGGATGACTTTTATGGTGGTTTATTTACAATTAGGAAGGTTGAAGGGAGGGAAATTGAGAGAAACTCCGGCCTGGACCAGAGGCTCGAACCAGGTAGGAATTTAGAGGCCCCAGCAGAGGGGTACAGAGGTTAATTAAACAAGGCTTCTAGCCACAAGGCCTCCTCTAAAAAGAGAGGCCTCCTTGAGGCTAGAGCCTCCAGAAACACCAAGGGAAGAGAAAGAGAGTCAGCCTAACTTACCCACATGACAATTCAAAGGGAAGCAGTCTGAGGTCTCACCAGAGATCCTTCAACACCAAGTTCAAAGTGCCAACTGCCTCCACAGGAAGTTACCATCATATTTTAAAAATAGCATCTTTCAACACTTCCTGTATCCACCTCCAATTTCAAGTGGACAAATGACAGTCTTGACACTGTTTTGGACTGCCCAAAGGGCAGTCCCTTGTTTTTGATTTGTCACTTACTATCATGTGTGGGTCACAGACCTCCCCCTCCCCACTTAATTCTAAGTTGGGTGGGGTGACATTATTTCTGGTGGCTAGAGTCTACACAAAAGAATGAGGGTGAGCTAATTCCATTCACACAGAATTAGATGGGGATATACCAGTACAGCTGGGGTAAAAGTAGCCCATAGCTGACTTGGGAGAGGTTACAAACTATCACACTTGCTGGGGAAACCACAAATAACAGAAACCAAACATAGCCAGGGACACAGTTTAAATTATCAGTGGGTTCTTGTAGACTGGGAAGGAGAAGTCCAGGAAGTTTATAAAAAAGGTTTTTAATGGTTAACAAGGACAAGGAAGGAGGCAAGAGGACTGTCATCTTAGGTCTTATGGGCCAACTGTCAGAATGTTGGGTAAGGGAAATTGGCTTCACTAACACTAACTATAAAGCAGCCAGCTTAGGCAGGGCTGTAAAGGAAGGGGTAAATGTGAATCTCACGGAGCTCTTCTCAGGATGGTATCAAGATGGATCAGGTCACAGGAACCTTCATGTAATCAGCAATAAATCCAAGAAAGGCTAGGGTGACTGGGGTTCTCTGTGGCTGTCCACCAGCCCAGTAAAATACCCAATTCAACCTAGTATCTTGATTGAAGGTCTTTCAGTGAATTCAAGGTTAACTCCAATTTCCCAGATCCCAGTATAAGTCCATAGGCTAGCTGAACTGCTGCCAAAAACTCCAGCATCACTTCTCACTCTCCTAGGCAAAACTGTCAGCTTGTTTTACCAGTCTCTGTGCACTAGCACCTACCAACAATTCCAAGTTTAGAATGTCCAGCTTCTGCCAGGTTTTGTGGGTCTGCTTTTATACTAGCTATAAGTCCTATTCTATAAATTTCCTATAACAGTTTGAAACAGATGGGCGACTGGATTTTGCTTTACCCAGCTGAGTTATCAATCCTTTCTGGATCAGAGGCTTGATGACACTTCTCTGATCTTAGGCCAATTAACTCTGATCTGATTGTGTTTTAAAAGTTAACAAGGTTTATTGAAAAATCATGGTTTGGACAGGTGAGGTGAGTGGGCTGTGGTTTCCCTAATTTCTATCCTAAATCTACCTTGTTCCCACCAATCTAATCTTTCACAAGATTTCTTTGTCCCTCAGCAAAGCCGAGGCTGCTCTAACTCCCTCTCTGCCTTGATATCTCCTTCTATCTACCTAAAATCTAAACTAAGCCCACGAAGATAGTATTAGATTCAAGTTTGATTGAAGATGGAGTCAAATGCCAGGTTTGACCCTGTTCACTTTGTTCACCAAGGTAACTCAGTAGTCCAAATTAATAGTAATGGCAATCTTTGGCAGAAGTTTTCCAAGTATAGTGAACAAAGAAGGAAATTGATAGATGTTGAATAGGTGGCTGGTTGACCTCAGGAATCAGCTAGGTATCCCCAGGTATCAAGAGCTGGGCTCTGGAGATGATTCTTACTCCCCACTTTGAATCCAACTCCCCTGTGTCAGTTTGTTGCACTGAATTCCACACCTCAAGATTCTAAATATTTCCACTGCTTGCTTTGGATTTCTTCCTTCTGTTCTCTGTTCCTCCACTTCTCAGTTGCTTTCTATCTTCCCCAAATTCCCTTCTATCAATACCTCTAAAAATAAAAAAGAACCTTATATATATATGTATATATATATGTATATATATATGATATACATCTAAAATTTACTTTATATATGCAATTAATATACATCTAATATATATACATCTAATATATCCACCCTGATGTGGATCCAATCTCAATATATACTTTTATACATTTACACATCTAATATATATTCTAATATATTTTGCATCTAATATATACATCTAATATATCCTCCCCTGAGGAGGACCTTGATCAACAGTTATAACGCTTTACCATTTACTTATCATTTAGTTAATTTTAACTTTTTTCTATAAAAGTACATTACATCTATAATTTTTTTAATCCTATAAAAGTATTATTATTATAATCACTTCTACATAGAACTAATAAATCCTATAACATAATATATAACAAATAACATAATAAAATAACATAACATAAATAATACACTTACCCATATAAATATCATAAATGATAAGGGCTGGTATAAATATATAAATTAGTATTTTAATTAAAGCCATGTTTATAGATAAAATCATTAGACCACGCGCTTGTAAGCATTCAAAACTGCCGCCGCCTCCATTACTGTCTCCTGTTTCCTGGAAGCGCCTACTCGCAAAAGAGCCTACTGGCAAAAGAGCCCACTTCCTCCTAACCCAAGAGATTTAAACCCTTCCCTGCGTCAAGACGTAAGCCTTCCCAAGCCCAAAAACCGGAAACAGAAACCCGTTGGACCACGGGAAATGTAGTTTGATACATTTCCCCAATTTCACTTTTACACCCATTACATTAGATTTCAAAACTTTATGTATGAGAAATCTTTATTTAAACACAAAGTTTAGTATCCTTAAAATAATGTCCATTTGTAATAGTCCTTGTAATAATTCAGTGTTCTTGTAAATATTGTCCAATTATCCAATTGTCCATTTGTAGTCTTCTTCTTAAATTTCAATGTCCTTAAAAACAGTGTCCATTTGTATCTTTGTCTTGTCCCCAGTGTAAGCCACTAATCATTTTTGATGGCAGGTATCTGGAATGGACCTTCCTAGGCAGGCTGAGTTGCTTCTATTTGCTGAAAGTTTTTTATATAAACTTTATCACCTGTAAGAGTCTTTACATTTCACCTATAGTTCCTAGACCATAAAATAAAACTCTGGAAATTAATGTTAAATATAAACATTAATAACGTTAACATTTTTGGAATCATGTGGAGCAAAGAACCATGTTACAATGTTGTTCACAGCTATTTAGGGAAGAATGGATTGGGATAACTGGTGAAATTATATCTGGGTCTAGAAAATCCTTTCTTCCTGGGCAAACCTTCATAAAGGACCATGTGCACCTCTCTGAGGTTCCTCTTGTTAAGGAGTAGTTACATTTTGGCTTATATTATGTGGACATGCCCCATTATGGTAACAAGTCATTTGCCTCAGTCAGTTACTGTTAATACTATTCCCATAATTTCCAAAATTGCTATTTTCAGAAATTATTTCTGTGATTAATTTTTCTAGAATAGTTATATTTTCTAGAATAGTTATTTCCAAAGTTCCCACCATTATTTCTAAAATTGCTGAATATTTGATTCTAGCATCTGCAATTTATCATCAGGTGTCCACCTTTTCTGCACAAGTAACACACTGGCCTCTGGTTTGTATATTTTCTTTGGGTTGTATATTCTCGCACAGGAGCATTAGCTAGCCCAAAATTAGTATCACCTTTTTCAAGCCTTTCAATTTTTCCCTTTAGTGCTTTTATCTCCTTTCTTAATGCATCCACTAAATCAGTATCATCAGCATCTTTCACTTCATACCCATTATAAACATAAACTGCCATTCTCCTTAATTCATCAAGGTCCATATTCATCCAGTTAGGGAAACTGGTTTTAAAATAGTCCTTGACTACTTTGCAACAGTTTGTTACAAACTGCCTTCTCAATTGTCTAATGTCTCTTTCTCTTGTTAAGTCAATGTCTATGTATCTTCCTCCCAGTTCTATAAGTTTGTCCATGACCTGTGAAGGATTTTCTACTATTTCCTGCTTAAGCTTTTCAAATTTTGTCCAGGTACAAGTTCTATTGGAACAAGCTCTCAATGCATTAATAACACCCTTCTAACTGTCATCAACTGCCAACTTACACAGCAAGAGGTTCTCTAATTGCCAACCTGCACTGCAAGGGGTCTTTTACTGAAAAATATTATTGCTCCTTTTCCTCTTAAATATAAAAAAAGGGAGAAATTAATTAAAAAACTCTTTTAACACTAGAGTAATGGGATTACCTCCTTTTTCTTGGAAGTTATTGTATTCTTAATATACATCAAAGTTGCATTTACTTTTTTGGCTCCCACATCCCACTGCTGACTCATTTTGAGCCTAAAGACAACTAAATACCCCCAGATCTTTTTCTCTTTCTCTCTTTAACACTTCATTCCTGGGTTCTCCCTTCTCTTTTGGGATCACTTCTCTGTAAAGCATTTTACTCTATGGCAAGGTTGCAAAACTTTTTGAGATTGGTTGCCCAAAATGTTAACTTCAAGCTGCCTGTGACTCCTCCTATTATCCCAAACAGTGGAAAGAGGAATTCAGCTGCTGGGCAGTGGATTGGGGCATATGAAAAATGTCCTCAGGCCCCGGGGAACAAGCAGCACCCTCTCTGCTCCAGGACATATGTGTCAGGCCTTCCCCAACATGGTCTATGCTATCATAACTCTGGACCTTTCCTCTGAAACATTTCAAATCTGATTTCTCAAAATCTATAATACAGTCAGATGATATATTTTTTTCTTTTTGTAGTTTAATTCTAAAATTAAAACTTTTATAACATCAAGGTATAAATTCTGCTACACTATTATTTTGTAATCAAAATATATTTTCAATTTACCAGATTCTGGTCAATTTAACATGAATATACTTTATAATATCAAAATTATAGCTTAAGCACATTTCATTAATAACATTTGAAATCATTCTATTATCCATGTGCAATTTTACATTCTAATAATAATAATTTTGAAATATAATTTTTTGCACCAATATGAAGCATCAATATTGCCTGTATCTTTAGAATACATGATACAATGAATTTTTTTTTCTAGTCATCAGATATACCTGGGTTACATTAGGAAAGTTTATAGGAAAAAGAAAACAAAAAAAACCCATGTATCATAAAGACAGGGTGTGTGAATTTAACTTCTTTTTTAAAAAAATTCTTACCTTCTTTCGTCTTTGAAGCTAAGTATTGGTTCCAAGTCAGAAGAGTGCTAAGGGCCAAGCAATTAGGGTTAATTGACTTAGAGGGCCAAGCAATTAGGGTTAATTGACTTGGCCAGGAAGTATCTCAGATCAAATTTGTATACAGGTCCCTTCTTTTCCCACCTCTTGGCTTCAGCCCTCTGGCACCCACCCCAGTAGTCCTGGGACCCGTCTTGCAGACGCCCTCTCCCAGTCCTAGGAGGAGCGCATCCTCTGCGCATGCTCCAGATGCATTGGCTAGTCTTCCTCGCTGACGTGGTTTCCCTTCGGGTCCTCCTGTGTTTTGGAAAGGATCCCAGCACACAGGAAGCATTTAACAAGTGCTGGTGGACTGGGGCTGTCAGGCTGCCCTCTGTACACAGACGTTGGGGGGTGTACAGAGAGATTTTGGGGCTGGGCTAGACTTTGGGGGGTAAGGGATACGGTTCCAGGGCCCCTCTAAGCCTGAGATCCTGGAATTTGGGAGTCTCCGCGGGCACCGGGAGTCTGAAGGCCACGCCCAGGAGCACACGAAGAAGGAAGAAGAGGTCAAGAAGTGCCGAGAGAGGCGGAGCAATGCGGGGGAGACAGGGCCGCATTCTAGGCTGGGGAGGAGCTTGAGCCTCCCAACTACGATTCCCAGAAGGCTATGCTCGTTCTGGGTACCCTTTCCAAGTCCCAGGGTGGGAAGATGGGCCATCCTTCTTACATCACTTCCTCCCTCCCTCCTTCTCCCCTTTTCCTCGCTTGCCAGAGGCTGCTTCCCCTTCTCTGTCCTGAGCGACCTGGGACAGGGTGAGCGGGAACCCAAAGTGGGATCAGGCCCATGCGGAGGCTGAGTGCGGGGGTGCGGCGGGACTAGAACACCAGAGGCTGAATAGGGAGCGGAGAGAGAAGGGGAGGTGCGTCTGCCAGAGGGCGATGGAGCCTGGAGTGGCTAACGGGGTTTATGAACTACGCATGCGCAGAGGTCTGGCTCCTGAGGGCGGGATATAGGTGGAGTCTAGAGGCGGGGTCGTAGTCAAATCTCACCTCACACCCACCCCAGTCAGGTGACCTCTGCCCAGTTCTGATTCTCCACTTCTCAGCCCTTCCCCTATTGCAGAGTTCAGAGGAGTGAACTCCTGGTATCTGCTGGTCTCCCTGGTACCTTATTTCTTCCTCCCAGCATCCTTCTCTTCTCCCAGCATCCTCTTGGGTTCTGCCTCCTCCAAAATGCCTTCCCTCAAGCTGATCAGAGCTCTTCCCCTCCTGAGAGCTCCACCTATGTGTAGGTTCTCGCATTTTACCGCTAAAGAGATTCTGTCCAAAATAGTCACCTCCAGGAGAGCAAGAACTGCTGCCTTCTGGTCCAGCCCAGAACTCCACCCTGAGCCCCCCACTCAGTGGAGAAGTGGGAATCTGCGTGCTGTGCTGAGGGGAGACCGGCAGCCCGAGCCCCGCTTCTCATGGTGCCCATTTCCTCCCCAGCTCTGTCTCCCGTGACCTCTGCTGTCCCCCAGGAGGTGGGAGCCCTGAGGAGGAGGGGATGGCGCCTGTGCCCCTGCCAGCCAGGCCCTGCCGGGTGAGTGCCAATTGCTTCTTTCCCGAAATGCCACAGCAGGCCAAAGACCTTGGACACATTTCTTTCTCTTGTGCTTTTACTCTGAAAATTGTGTCCTTCAGAGAGTCATGTATTTAGAACCAAGAGATACAATAGAGATTATCTTATTTATCCTCACCCTCATAAAAAATAGCATTTTAAAACATTTTTCATTTTTAAAAAATATTCACTTTAAAATTAAGAGCTTCAAGGCCTCTCCCTTACCCGTTGAGAAGGCAAGCAATAGACTATACATTATTTTGTGCATACCTTTTGATCCAACAATACTACTACTAGGTCTGTATCCCAAAGAGACTTTTAAAAAAGAGGAAAGGAACTGTATGTACAGATATATTTATAGCAGTTCTTTTTGTGGTGGCAAACAACTAGAAACAGAAGGGATGCTCATCAACTGAGGAATGGCTGGATAAATTGTGGCATAGGATTATAATGGAATACAGTGTGCTGTAAGAAAGGAGTAGGATGATTTCAGAAAAACCTGGAAGGACATACATGAACTGATGCAAAGTGAAGAGAGCAGAACCAGGAGTACATGGTTACAGCTGTATTATATATGATGAATATCTATAAATGAGTTGGCTATTCTTAGCAATACAGTGATCCAAGACAATCGTCAAGGATTTATGATGAAAAATGCCCATCTGTCACCACCTGATGGCATCAGAATGCAGCCCAAGATATGCTATATTTTGTTTTATTTTGTCACCTTTGTTCGTTCTAATTCTCTTTCATGAATGACTAAGATGGAAAGATGCTTCATATTATAATATAAGTAAAATCTCTCTCAGATTGCTTGTGGTCTCAGGAAGGGATGAGGACATTGAGGGAAGGATAAGAATTTGACAAACTCAAGAAAAATGTTGTAAAAGAAAACATAGGCTAAATGAAGTAAAAAAATGTATGCTTTGATCTACTTTGAGATTCTATCACTTCTTTCTTTGGAAGGGAATAGCAGTTTTCATCATAAGTTCTTCAGAATTGTCTTAGATCATTGTATTCCCGAGAATATGTCATAACAATTGATCATCTTATAATATTGTTGTTACTGCATGTAATGGTGTCTTAATTCTGCTTCCTTCTCTTTGCATTAGTTCAGGCATGTCTTTCCAGGTTTTTCTGAAAGCTTCCTACTTATCATTTCTCATAGACTATTTGTATCCATCACAGTCTCATAGACCACAACTTTTTCATCCATTCCCCAATTAGTGGGCATCCCTTTAATTTCCAATTCTTTGCCACCACAAAAGGTTGATATAAATATTTTTTTATATATCACTTCTTTTCTTTTTTTTTTCTCCTTGAGATATAGACTTAGTAGTGGTAGTGGTATTACCGGGTCAGAGGGTCTGCAGTTTTTTTATCCCTTCGGGCAGAGTTCCAAATTGCTCTCCAGAGTGGTTGGATCAGTTCACAATTCTACCAAATGTGCATTAGTGTCCCTCCCATTTTTCCACGTTTCCTTCTGACATTTATCATGTTCCTTTTCTGCCATATTAGAAGCTAAGTCTTTTACAGATGATCAATTATAGTATTGCTTTTACTGTGCACAGTGTTCTCCTTCACTTTGTGCTCACTTCACTTTGCCTCAGTTCATACAAGCCTGACCAGGTCTTTCTGAACCTACGCCTCATCATATAGCACCCATCACAATCATATACTAAATCGCATTCATCCATTCCCCAAATGATGAGCATCCACTCAATTTCTAATTTTTTGCAAGGCAAAAAACTATTAATAAAGATTTTTAAAGTTTAAGTCCTTTCTCTTTTCATTGATTTCTTTGGGATATAGATCTAAAAGAGAAATTGCTTTTCACCAAAAAGAGTTGAAATAAATATTTTTTGTCCATATCAGTGCTTTTCCTTTTTTTTTTTTGTTCTTTTTGAGATATTGAATTAGTTGTGGTCTTGCTGGGTCAAAGGTATTTGCACAGTTTTATAGTCCTTTGGGCATAGTTCCAAATCATTCTCTTAAGATTGGTTGGAACAGTTCAACAAGTGCATTAGTGTCTCAGTTTTTCCATATTGCTTCCAGTATTTGTTGTTGTCCTTTTCTGTCATGTCAGCCAATCTGAAAGGTATGAAGTAGTATCTTTGAGTTATTTTAATTTACATTTCTATAATTATTAGTGATTTAAAGTATTTTTTTCACATGACTATTGAAAGCTTTGATATCTAAAAAGTGCCTGTTCATATTCATTGGCCATTTTCTGATTGGTGAATGGCTCTTATTTTTATAAATTCAGCTCAATTTCCTATGTATAATGAGGTCTTTATCAGACACACATGCTGTAAAACCTTTTTCCATTTTCTTGATTGCCTTCTCATTTTGCTTGCATTGGTTTTGTTTTTGCAAAAACTTAAACTTTTTTTCTTGGATATTTGTAATCTCATCAGACAGCCATTTTGCTTTCTTGCTCATTTTCTTCAAAATGTTTTTTTATTGCTGCCTTCCATACAATATTGGGAACTTCTGTCTGTAGTTCTCCATTCATTCTATCTATAGGATTTAATCTGTTAAATCTATTTGTCACTTCTACTTCATAAAGATCATAACAACATAGTTTGATGGTCTTCCCTACTTTCTTCAATTTGAATTTGAATTTTTTAATATCAGATTCAAAATTTAAAAATTAATGAGGATATAATTTGTAAAATGAATTCTGTTAAAATTTAAATTCTATTAAAATTTAAATGATCTATTAATAGAATTACTAAAATTCTATTAAAATACTTTAAAAATGGAATAAAAATTTCACCTTCTTTATATTTAATGTAATTTTATATGTAAAATTCTTAATCCAATATTGAAAATTTATTACTAAAACATACTCAAAGCCTGAATTTCAGTGTTAGATATGTTTGAAAGCCAAATATATATATATTTAAACTCTTACCTTTTGTCTTAGGTTCAATACTAAGTTCCAAGGCAAAAGAGTGGTAAGGGCTAGGCAATAGGCTTTCCCTCACACAGCTAGGAAATGTCTAAATCTAGATTCGAACCCAGGACGCCCCATCTCTAGACCTGGCTAAGCCACCCAGTTGCATATATATATATATATTTCTTAGAAAACAATCTGATTTCTGTTGTTTGCTCAAAATTTGCTATTCTGTTTAATTAGAAAACTTTTATATCTAGATCATATTCCCTAATTTAATTTCTCCCTTTAGAAGCATATGATCCATATATAATAATTTGACAACAAATACAGGTTAAAATTATAAAATTTTTCACACTTGCATATGAATGATTACTGTGTTTTTCTCTCTATTCTATTTTCTTCTGTTTATCCTTCTCTTTTCTTTACTCTTTCTCTCCCTAAAAGTCTTTTTTGCTTCTGACTACTGTCTCCCTTAATCAGCCTTCATCCTTTTTTCATATCTTCTTCCCTTTCTACTTCCACATTGGGTAAGATAGATTTTTATATCCCATTTAGTTTGTATATACCCTTTTGTCTCTGAACCAGATGAAAGTGGGGTTTAAGAATTGTACCTTTTCCCTTTCACTGTAAATTTCTCCTTTTGTACCTTTTTCATGTGAGATAGTCTTCATTTTTCCACTTCCTTCTCTTTTTTCCTAGTACATCTTTCTTTTTTACTCCTCTACTTTTAGTTTATCACAGCAATACTGACTCATACCTGTGACTCCTTCTAATCATCTTAATAATGATAAAAGTTCTTAGAAGTTATAGCTCTCATCTTCCCATGATAATGTAAACATGAACTTAACTCCCTTAATATTTCTCTTTCATGTTTACCTTTTTATGCTTCTCTTGAGACTGGTGATTTAATGTTACATTTTTTATTCATCTCTTACCTTTTCATCAGGAATGCTTGAAAGTACTGAGTTTCATTAAATATCTGTTTTTTTTTCCTGTGAGGGATTATATTCCGTTTTGTTGGGTAGGTTAGTTTTGATTATAATCTTAGCCCTTTTGCCTTCCAGAAAGTATATTCTAAGCCTTCTGCTTCTTTAACATGGTTGCTGCTAGAACCCAGGGAAGATTTGTATGAATCAATGTAGAGTGAAGTGAGCAGCCCCAGAGGACAATTTATCCAATGATGGCATTGTAAAGACAAGCAAAGATGAGAGATTTAAGCACTCTGAGCACCACAGTGACCTATCATTTTTCAAAAGGATTCAGATGAAACATGCCATTCAACTTCTGACATTATGTGATCAACTTAAAAGGTGCCTATTGAGACATACATGTTTTGGATATGGCCAGCGGGGGAATTCGTTTTCCTTGTCTGTGGATATTTGTTTTAAAGGGTTTTGCTTATCTTTTTTTTTTTTCCTAGTGGGGGAAGTGGGAGTGGTAGAAAATAGATTTTTTTTCCTTCTTAGGACTGGAGGAAGAAGAAGGAGAAGAATTTCCTTTGGTGTCAGTGGCCCTCCCTTCGGTACCCCGATGTGTCATGCCTTTTTATCTAATCTATAATAGGAGCTTAAGACTCAAGTGCTTGATTCAAATCCACTTTTCGGAGAAGTGTTCTGTTAAAGAGAATTGAACTAGAGAATTAGAGGCAGCAACGTATAAAGAAAAGAATACTGGGTTGTGTGTGAGAAGGTTTGTATTTGAGACATAAAAAAAAAACCAAACCCTTACTTTCCATCTTAGGATCAATATTGTGTATTGATTCCAGAGCAGAAGAGTGGGAAGGGCTAGGAAATGGGGGTTTACTGACTTGTATAGGATCACTCAGCTAGGAAGCGTTTGAGGCTAGATTTGAATCCAGGACCTCCTATCTCTGGGCCTGGCTCTCATTCTACTGAGTTACCCCTGTAATTGTTAATAGGTAATTGACATGACACTCCAATAATCATGACAACAAATGTATTTTTAAGAATCATGATTTGAGGATAGAGGGAAAATGAAATAGTACGTAAAAAAAAAAAAAAAAAAAGTAGTAGAGAGACAACAAAGTAGCCAAAGTATTGTCTCTAGTGACAAGTGGTGCAAAACGACTCCTAGTTTGTAGGCAGGCAAGTGACCAGAGAATAGTGAGGACTACATTTAGGGGTGTGTGGAATGATTCTGATGAGGAGGGATTACCTTTGAGAAGGCTAAGCAGCTAAAATCTTATTTTGACTTCAGTTTTCTCGTCAAAGAATTGATCATCTTTGACCTGGGAAGGGGAGCCCCAAAGTAAAAGGAGACAGATGGGATCCAGCTGTTCTGAAAGAATTGTACAATGTGTTTGGTTGTTTAGCTATTATGCTGCATCCCTGAACAATGCTAGAGAACAGAGGACTAGAAATGGGGACATGTGCCAAGTATCAAAAAGGGTGGATTCTGCGAAGCCTAGGCCAGTGGCTTTGAATTTTCTCAAATTCCTAGACTACATTGACAAATAAAGTGGTTAAGGAACAATTAGAAGAGGCAGGTTTTATTTTTTCTGTAATGCATTTTGCTACTTTACAAGTCATTTTTGGATAAAGTCTTCTCTCCTTTACCTTTCAAATTATACCCTCCTTTATACCAAAGAAATTCAGTTACACAAAGATGCCCATTATAGTGATTTTCTTAACAGTTCAGAAAATATTTTCTGCTAGTGGTCTCCATCTTCTTTGCTAGGAGAAGCAATAACTTTTTAGTCCTTGTGTTTGTTGGCTCTTATTTCACACTGCAACAATTAATATACATCTTCCAATACTTTTCAGAAGTCTCATTATTTGTCATATCTCATTATATAATAATAGTTCATTGTAGTCACATGCCATTGTTTTGTAGCCATTCTTTACTGGTGAGAATTCAATTTGTGTTCAGTTCTTTGCTGTATTAAAAGATTGGGAACAGATTTTTGTGAGCAAACTGACTTTATTTTGAGTGTGCAAATCACAAAAGTCAGTGGTCTGTAGATATACCCAGGATAGTCTTGAGACTGAACATTATAGCTGACAGATATTTATAATTTATGCAAAGGAATTTAATATTGAGATGCCTTCTCTGTTGGGGCAAGAGAAAAACAAAACATCTAGTCTAGTGATTAAGTGCTCTTATCCCCGGTTTGTGGTTAGGTACCCTTGTTTCAGGTCTGTAGTTGGGTACCCTTGTTTCAGGTGTTGTCTTGTGAGATGTATCTAGATGCTGAGGCAAAGTGATCTGAGTCAAGAGCATGTTGTAAGGCATGTTGAAGGGTTGTTTACAAGTAGATTAATCTTATCCCTATAATTAACATCATGATTATGATTGCTGATCATTAATTCTTATACTCAGCTATTCAATCACCTAATAACTAGGGCCATCATTATTAAATCAAGTTACAACTTAGCAAACTTTTATAAAAGATTAAGATATCGTTAGATTAGATCAATATAAATGATTAGGAGGCAGCAAATAACAATCAGCTTTTCAGCTATCTCAAAGAGTGCTTTTATAAAGGCTTTTGGGTCTAAACTCAATTGTGACCTTAGCCTGGTTATTTAGGAAAGGTAAAGCAATGGAGTCAAATAATTGCTCTGGATTTGGATTCATAAGGACCTGGTCTCCCCTTTTGACCTTAAATAAGTTACTTTCCCTCTCTGGGCCTCACTTCCCCAGCCTATAAAATGAGAAAGTTGGACTCCAAATTCTCTTCCCGCTCTAATTTAAAAAATTGGAAAGTAATGGTCCTTTAATAGCCTGTTTAGCTGTAAAAATTTTCATATACTTTTCCAGACTGGAGATGGTAGTCCCCTTTGCTTGCCTTTGCATTTATGGTTATGGGAGCATCAAACACAATTGTATTCATTTCAGAGCACCACATTTTAATTAGCACAGGGATTGGATGAGGAGAGGGAAGTGATTAAATGTGGGAGGAACAATCATTTTGATTAGTCAAAAGTGCTGGGCATGTTTAAATCTGGGAGAGAAGACTTAGGGGCACAAAAGAGCTATTTTCAGCTATTTCATTCTTCTTGGTTTTTCCTAGCAAGTAGAAAAGGAATTAGGTATACTACTATTTGAATTCACAGGCAGAAGTAGGTATTAAAAACAGCATTTAAAATGGACATCATTGGGTTTATTAACTAGGCATTTATTAAGAATTTATCATATGCCAAATATTGTGCTAAGTGCTGAAGAGACAAAAAAAAAAATACAAAAACTGCCCCTGCCCTCAAGGAGCTCAGAGTCTTATGGAAGAGGAATTCTCAAGTGCCTGCTATGCCCCATGAAATGTACCTGTTTGCAAATGAATAAATGAAGCCTTCTCTAATGGCAAGGAGTTTACATTTAAACTTCATGGCAGTCAGATCTATACCTGGTGTGATAATGAGATTAAATCTACCTTTCCCATTCTCAAATCTAATCACCAAAAGTGTAAACAACTCCACTTAACTCACAAGTTGGGAGGTCTGTGACCCACATGTGCTAGAGTGAGTGACGAATCAAAATTTACTGACTACCTCCTGGGCAGTCTTAAGAAAAGCATCTGTTGTAATTGGACACATAAACTAGGAGGTAGGCACAGGAAGTGACACAAAAGAAGCACCTTTAAAAGAAAGTTCAATGAGTTCAGAGGCTCCTCTTGTTCATGTCTTGGACCTGGAGGACCTCTTTTTGTTTGTGACTTGGACCTGGAGGGGCACCTGGGACCCTGAAACCTTGGTGAAACTGTTCTTAAGTCTTTCCCTTAGAACTACACATGGTGAGTGAAAAAGGCTGACTGACTACCTTAACTTCTCTGGAGGTACTAGTCTCCAGGAGGCTCCCTTTATTGGGAGCCCTAGTGGCTAAACCCCTTGTTAATTGACTTTTAGGCTCTCAAGTTAGATCTCTTACTCTACCCTCTTCTCATCTCTCTATTTCCACTCTCTCCCATATTTTGTAAATAAATTACAAAAATCATTTTAGGAATTGGTATTTATTCAGTTCCTTGGAGATCACACCTTTAAATATTAATATCCAACCAAAAAACTCCTTTTCCCTCTTACACTGGTTAAGCACAAATATATTTTTTTCAGGAATCAGTGACATTCCAGGATGTGGCTGTTGAATTCACCTGGGAGGAGTGGGAACATTTGAATGCATCTCAGAAAAAGTTGTACAGGGATGTGATGCTGGAGAACTACAAGAACTTGGTCTCTTTGGGTAAGAATAGCTACTCCTTTGGAGTCTTTATGTATAGATGGAGACTTTCAATTGTAACAGTTATCCTTTGTCATACAAAAGATAGATATTCCTAATCCTTTTGTAGTCAAAGGTATTTATGCTACCTGTTTCCAGGCTTAGAATGCTTGGAAACTGACTCTTTGATTTGTTGTTATCCTTAAGAATGTATTTTCCTTTCTCTCTTACTTCAAACTCAAGATTTTAAGTTTAACTCCTTTATAGGTATCATCATATACAAAGTGTTCCTCTTGGCTAAGCAGGGAGTGAGCCAAATAAACTGTTTTTCCTAAGTCCTACTCTGTAACTCATTCCCTCATAATACAGAAAATCTTTCAATGGTCCTTTGTACTCTTTGGGGTCTTCCTAGCATGCCTTCTCTATTTCTCAAAGAAAGCTTTAACTAATTTTGAATTCATTTATTAAGTTTTATGGATTCCTTTTTAATGGCACTTTTCCTTCCCTACCCCACACTCTACCTAAAACAAACCAACCAAAAAAATCCCTACCCTGCTTCTCCCCCACAAACAGCCCATTGAACACTCCTTGGTTGGAAAAAAAAACTCATATAAAATTAATTAACACAATGAATGCTCTTGATGGCTTAAGATACATTCTACACCCTTATTACCACTCCTTTCTTTTTTTTTTTTTTAAACCCTTACCTTCTGTCGTAGAATTGAGAGTATATATTAGTTCTATGGCAGAAGAGTAGAAAGGTCCAGGCAATTTGGTCTAACTAACTTGCCCAAGGTAACACAACTAAGAAGTGTCTGAGGTCAGATTTGAACTCAAACCTTTTCAGCTCCAGATATGGTGCTCCATCCACTGTGCTACTTATCTGCCTTCTCCCTCCCCTCTCCTTTTCTTCTAAGCGTTGGAAGAAGTATTTCATCTATCTGTTCTATGATGAAATTTTGAAATGATTCTCCCTAGAACTTTTTAATTTTCAATGAACAGGATTTGCAGTTTCCAAACCAGATGTGATCTACCAATTGGAAAGAAAGGAAGCATCCTGGATGCCAGAGGCAGATATTTCAAGAAGCCACTGTCCAGGTGACTACATAAAAACCAAGGAAATGGATCATTACAAACTATAGCTCAATTGATCATTTTAGCCCAAAGGTCTTGTAGGGTTGAAAAGGGTGGTCTTATTAAAGTTTCTCAGGCCTGTTTAGAAGAGTTGAGACTTTAAAACTTCATTTTTTAACTCAAGGAGGTACTTTTTTTATGCATCTCTTTATTTATATACTTGCACTCCAAAAGAATATTGTTGCCTGAGTACAGGGGAGGTATTTTTCTTCTGTTCATTTTTTTACTTTAAGCAAAGATTTTTCTGCCTCACTTACATGAATTAATTTTCCTTTAGAAAATAAGCAATTTACTTAACATATTAACAATATGCTTTTTTTTGGCTTCTGAGTCCCTTTCTGATATTTTCTTCTGTGTTTTTTTATGATTGTACTTCTTTGCTGTCATTTTAAAAAAATATTTAATCATAATCTAATTCCCTTTCTTCTACTATTTTATGCTATGCTGTTTTTTCTTTGTTCTTTGGAATTATGTTTACAAAGACAAAATAATATATTTATATGACAGCCCTTTTTTAGCCATAACCACATCATTGGATTTATAGGTTTTTAATATTTTGCTACTTCACAAAAAGCTATTGGAAGTTTTTTAAGAGATCTTTGTTTTCAATAATATTTTGAAGATATAGACCTACTAGTAGAACATTGGGTAAAAGGATATGAACAGTTTTGTAGGTCAAGCTTAAATCACTATGTTGTTGTTTTTAAGTGGCATTAGCAACTTAATAAGTACCTCTTTCAATATAACTGCCAAAATTTGTTATCACTTTAAAGTATCTTTGCTAATCCAGTAGATATTTGGTGATATCTTCAAGTTATTTTGATTTTTAATTCATTGATTACCAGAGTTTGAGCAATGTTTCTGATAATTATTAATAATTTCTCTTGTGAAAAATATCATATATCTTGATCATTTACCTTTTTTGAATTGAATATTACTCTTATGCATTTGAATCAATTCCTTACAAAGTATATTGGTTGGATTTTTTTAGAGGAAATTTATGGTCACAATTGTCTGATATGACCTTCCCCTCATATTTCTTATTTATTTTGTTTACTTCATGTTTATCTTTCCTCCTTTCTCTAAACCAATCAGTTCTTCTTTTTCTTTCTGTTCAGTATTTTACCTTATTTTCACCTTATATAGTAAATATACATTTGTAAGCTCTCAGTCATCCATTTTTTATGGATAGTATTTTATTTCCTTATTCCATTCAAATGTCAACCATATAGTAGATTAAGAGCTAGTTCATAACTCCTAGTAATTTCATCCTAAATCAGTTCATCTACACATGTTAACTTTCAATTATCATACTTTCACATAAGATAAAATGTGATCCTTAATGAAAGACCAGTGAGAGTAGTCTTCTCAAGTAGGAGGGCAAGAGAATAGCTCTAAAACTTTGAGGAAACAGACTTGCGAAAAGGACCAAAAGACAGGATTAATCAGCTCTTTATTCTTTCTTTCAGAGAACAAAGAACTTATTGGAAAGAAACTTTATGAATGTAATAAATGTGGGAATGCCTGCAGAAGTAAAGCACAACTTAGTATGCATCAGAGAATTTCTACTGGAAAGAATGAATGTGAGGAATGTGGAAAGACCTTCCATCACAACTCAGCTCTTATGAAAACACAAAAAATTCCTACTGGAGAGAAACGTTATGAATGTAATGAATGTGGAAAAGCCTTCAGGAGGAAGGCACATCTGACTGTGCATCAGAGAATTCATACTGGAGACATTCTTTATGAATGTAAGGAATGTGGAAAGGCTTTCCACTACAACTCAGCACTTATTCTACATCAAAGAATTCATACTGGAGAGAAACCTTATGAATGTAGTGAATGTGAAAAGGCCTTCAGGAGTAAGACACAACTTACTGTGCATCAGAGAATTCATACTGGAGAGATTCTTTATGCTTGTAAGGAATGTGGAAAGACTTTTCACTACAACTCAGAACTTATTCGTCATCTAAGAATTCATACTGGAGAGAAACCTTATGAATGTACTATATGTGGGAAGGCTTTCAGGAGGAAGCCACATCTTACTGTGCATCAGAGGATTCATACTGGAGAGAAGCCTTATGAATGTAGCGAATGTGGGAAGAACTTCAAAAGGAAGGCACAACTTACTGTGCATCAGAAAATTCATACTGGAGACATTCTTTATGAATGTAAGGAGTGTGGGAAGGCTTTCCACTACAACTCAGCACTTATTCTACATCAAAGAATTCATACTGGAGAGAAACCTTATGAATGTAGTGAATGTGGTAAGGCTTTCAGGATTAAGGCACGTCTTACTGTGCACCAGAGAATTCACACCGGCGAGATTCTTTATGCATGCAAGGTTTGTGGGAAGGCTTTCCATTACAACTCAGAACTTATCCCACATCAAAGAATTCATACTGGAGAGAAACCTTTTGAATGTTTTGTATGTGGAAAAGCCTTCCGCCGGACTGTAGATCTTACTCAACATCAAAGCATTCATACTGGGGAAAGACCTTTTGAATGTAATGAATGTGGGAAGACCTTCACACTGAGGAAATATCTTGTTCAGCATCAAAGAATTCATTCTGGATAGAAAACTTATGAGTGTAATATGCGTGGGAAGACCTTTAGAATGAAGACACTAGTTTATGTCCATCAGAGAATTGATACTAGAGACATTCATCATCAATATAAGGAGTTTGAGAAGGCCTTCTACTATAGCTTAGAAGTTTTTTTGACATAAAGGAGAGAAACCTTATGAAGGTAGTGAATTTGGGAAGGCAGATCTTACTTTGCACCAGAGAATTCATATTGGAAAGCTTATTTTTAAAAATATTTTATTTTTTCAATTTCATCTAAATAAATTTTAACAATCATTTAAAAAATTTTTGAGTACCAAATTCTCTCTTTTCCTTCCATCCTTTCCACCCTTCATGAGAAGGCCAACAGTTTAAAACAGACGATACATATACAGTCATGCAAAATATTTCTGTATTGGCCATGTTGTAAGAGAAAACATGGCCAAAAAAAAGAAAAAGAAAGAATTATTTTTTAAGTATGCTTTGATCAGACCTCATCAGTTCTTTCTCTGGAGATGGATAGCATTTTTCATAATTCCTTCATAATTGTCTTGAATTGTTTTGCTGAGAATAGCTAAATCAATTAAAATTGATCATTGAACAATATTTCTTTTATGATGTTCAGTGTTCTCCTGGTTCAACTCAGTTCACTTTTCATTAGTTCATATAAGTCTTACCAAGTTTTTCTCAGAGTATCCTGCTTGTTATTTCTTATACCACAATAGTATTCATCACAACTTGTGATTTATACCAAGCTTGTTCACCCATTCACCAATGGATGGGCATCCCCTTGATTTCCAATTTTTTGCTACCACAAAAAGGGCTGCTTTAAATATTTTTGTACATATAAGTCCTTTTCCTTTTCTTTTTAAATCTCTTTGGGATACAGAGCTAATAGTGGTTTTTTTTCCTTCATTTTCAAAGAGGACCAAAGATATCACAAGTGATATCTTCATGTGTGCATGAATTGTATTTAGGTGAGGTAGAAAAAGACAAAGTTGTCAGCCTCATTCTTCCTTTTAAAAAGAAATTTAATAGTAGTGGTGATGATGGGTATCCTTGCTTCACACCTGTACTTATTGGTAAGGCTTCTAGTTTATCACCATTACAGATAATGCTTGCTGATAATTTTAGATAAATGCTATTTATAACTTTAAGAAATCTGATTTATTCCAATGTTTTCTAATTTTTTTTTTAAGGAATGGGTATTGTATTTTGTCAGAGGCATTTTCTGCATCTTTTGAGATAATTATGTGGTTCTCTTTGCTTTGTATTCATATGGTCAATTATGTTGATAATTTTCTTAAAATTGAACTAACATTGCATTCCTGGGATAAAATTCACCTTGTCATAGTGTATTATCTTTCTTATATAATGCTGTAATCTCCATATTAGTATTTTATTTAAAAATTTTTATCAGTGTTCTTATTGAAGCTATTGGTCTATAGTTTTCTTTCTCTATATTAGCTCTTCCTGGTTTTAGGTATCAGTACCACATTTCTTTCATAAAAGTAATTTTTGAATGACTTCTTCCCTTGTTTTTCCAAATAGTTTATGTAATAGTGGAGTTCTTTGACTATTTGGTAGAATTCACTTATAAAGCCATCTGGCTCTGGGGTCCTTTTTTCTTAGAGAATTCTTTAATAATTGGTTTTTGTTTCTTCTGTGATGAGGTTTCTGTGTATCACTGATTTTTCAACTTTAGCTGAAGCATAATAGATTCTTTACTTTTACTCTGAGCATGTTCCCTTGCTTTAAATGTATTTCTTGTAGTCAGCGTATTGTGAGATTCTGGCTTTTAATCCACTATGCTATTATCTCCCCTTTTATGGGTAAATTTATGCTGTTCACATTCACAGCTATCATTTCTAACCACGTATTTCCCTCCATTTTATTTCCCCCTTGTTTATCTTCACCTTCCTTTCCTTTTCAGCCTTTCCCTTTTCACAAGTTTTTGCTTCTAACTACCACTTCTCCAAGTTTACCCTCTCTTTTGTCTATCCCCAACTTTTCTTATTTCCCCTTCCTTTCTTGTTTCCATACAGGTTTCTATAGTTAATTGAGTGTGAATGTTACTCTTGCTTTGCACTAATTCGGATGAGAGTAAGGTTCAAGCATTGCCTGCCATCCCTACACTCCATCTTCCCTTCCATTGTATTGATTCTTACATGCCTCTTCATGTGAGATAATTTACCCCAAACTTTCTCATCTTTTCTCTTTTCCCAGTTCATTCCTCTTATCCCTTGATTTTTAAAAATATATCATCCCTTAATATTCAACTCCCTGCTCTCTCTTTGTATGGATCTATTCACTGTTCTAATATTGATAAAATTCTTAAGTATCTTTTGTACCTTAAAGATCCCAAGTGCTTTTTAGGTACTTTAGATACTTTGAGTATTGTAGATATCTTAAGAATCTTAAATTATCATTTTATGTAGTGATGCAATCAATTTAACCCCATTATTTCTCTTGATTACCTTAAAGATCATAAGTACCTTATGCATCTCTTGGCTTCTGGGATCCAAGATGGTGGAGTAAGGAATATTCTGAACATGCCCAAACCCACTTCCAAACAACCACATAAAAACTGCTTCAAAACAAATTTTGGAGTGGTAGAACTAATAAGACAAAGGGAAGCAGAGTTTCAGTATAGAGGGACAGTAGGAAGGATCCACCTTGCTGAGGTAAGCAGGGAGAGCTTTGGAACAAGCTGTGTAAGGAACAACCCAGCACACTGAGGAACATGGGGAGAGGCCCAGGTACAAACAGCTGGGAGGACCTTCAGCAGAAGAACTAACCTGGTACTCATGACACCACAGTGAGCTGGCTGCTAAGGAGCAGAATCCAGCTATGCGGTACACTTGTCACTCAGGGAAACCCAGGGATAGTACTCCCTCTCCTCCAGGAGTGGAGCTGAGCTTCAGCATATAGACAAGGTCACAAAAATCCCCCCTAACTAAGCAAAAGACAAAAGTCTGGCCTCAGAAAAATGTAAGCTCAGAAGAAGACAGCAGTTCCAAAATGGCAGTGTGCAAAGCCTCAAAGGCAAATGTGGAATGATGTCAGTCCCAAAATGGACTGGAAGAACTCCAAAAAAGGATCATAAAACAAATAAGAAAGCTAGAAGAAAAATGTCAAGGGTCTGTGATATTTGATGAAGCTCTAAGTGTTCCTTAGGACCTGCTTCTGCTGCCACCCTCACAGCCATGGGAACAAATTTTGGTCATCTCTCTTGATGGGGGAAGTCTTCACCTGCCTGGGATAGACACCCACACCTTACCAATGGGTTTGAGGCCCATCATCTACCCCCAGCCTTCCTAGTCACCTGGGTTGTGGCTGCTGTGCCTATGACAGCTCCTTGGAGCCACAAGTGAGCACTGGGTCCAAAGAAGGAAAATAGTCCTGAAGAGGGCTCACCAAGTCCTCACAGCAGAGGCATTATTCTTCCCCAAACACCCTGTGGTAAGTGTCGGGTAGAGTGGTGAGCATAGCCCAAGGGTGATTCCTGCCAATGTCGCAATTAATAGTGATATTTATAATCATTTGGGCATAGTTCTAAATTGCTCTTGTTTAGGAGAAGCTTCAAGCCATGTGAGACAGGCTCTTTAGAGTGTGGAAATTTTATCTAAATTTCTAAATTCTATCTAAATCTAAAAAAAAAAGATTGAAATCAGGTGCCTGAGGACTCTGGGAGGAGGCTATGAATGGGATGAGAAATTTCATGGTAGAACCTTGACAATGAGTCACAAATTGGAGGAATTAATAGATGTAGGGACCTCTGTAGGGTTATCTTCCTGATCTTCAGCTTCCCAAGGATTTCTGTCCCTCATTAGAAACCCAGAGGACGTCACCCTTTGGCCTAGAGCTTTCTCCTTTCCACTTCTTTTAAATCTGCATTGGTCTCTCAACTCATACTTGGAAGTCTATGAGCCCTGATCTAAGTGATTCCTGATCCTGCATGACTCACTGGTTTGTGGCATTTTGAATGACAAGAGATCCTCATTAGGAGTCAGAGAACAATATCATTTGAACCATTGTTTTATGGAATCTTGAACTTTTAACTTTCTGAGTTATTGATCTGCAAAATAACAGACTTTTATTAGACGATCCTAAAGATATTTTATTAGAAACAAGGATACTAATGGAGGCCAGGAGACTTCCAGAGCCAGGCCCAGAGCCAGAAGGTCCTGGATTCAAATATGACTTCAGACACTTCCTAGTTATATCCTGGGCAAGTTACTTACCCCTAATTGCCTAGCCCTTCTTGTTCTTATGCCTCAGAACCAATAGTTAGTATTAAATGTAAGATGGAAAGTCAGGGTTTAAAAAAAGTCTTCCCACTACCACAAATAGCAACAAGGATTTTTGTGAGCAAAGTCGCTATGGCAAATCTGGAACAGTTTGAGTTGTTTCCTCTTAGGTGGATTGATTGGGGACCCACTTTTAGGGGCTTTTGGGGACATGGAGAATATAATAATAAAGTTAAAGGACAGTGACAAGAGCTCCTGACATCCCAGGGAATCTAATTTTTGATTATCTTTAATTTCTTTACCTGCTGATTGTACATGATTTTCCTTTCCTGAATTGCACTTTTCCAAGCATGAGGAGTCACTTAATTTTGTCTGCCTCGGTTTCTGTCAAAACCTGTAAAATGGGGATAATAAGAGCACCAATCTACCACATATTATAGGGAAGATATAGATATAGAGGATAAAATGAGATGATTGCAGCACTGTATGGTGGTGGAATTCCCTCTTATGTTCCATGATTTAGGCTTTAATCCAACTTTCCACTACACAAGTATTTGAAAGGCTGTCATGTGGAAAAAAGGCTTAGTCTTTGCCTTGTCTAACTCAAAGATCTAGAGGCAATGAAGGAAGGTTTCAAGGAGGCAAGTTAGGCCTAATGTCAGAACAAACTTCCTTACTGTTAGAGATGCACAAAGATGGAGTGGGCTGCCTATTCCAATGAGGAAATTGCCTGATAATTGGTGGGTTTTACATACCCTGCTCACTTCCTATAGAATCACTTATAGGAAAGAAATATGTCCTCTTTCTCTTCTCAAATATGGAGGGAGAGGAAAGAAAGAAAAACCCCATATCATTAAATTTTAATTTTAAAATCATCACCTCAAAAATAAAATATCACCCTACTCAATTAGAACACAGTGAAAATGTGCTCCATACTTGTTCCAGAGGTGCCAAAGTAGGGCAAAGACCACAGTGTCCCCCAGAGAACTAAAAAAACACCTCATGAACAAAGCCAGAAACTCGACAGAGATGGGCTAGTTGTGCCTCCCTGTTTAGGGCTAGGGCACTGTCAGAGGGATGTTATTATTTGTTGACTATGACAGCCTGCAGCATCATCAGACTCCATAGAGCTGATAGTGAAGGTACAGTATAATCAGTGCTGGAGCCGCCACCAATGGACAGGACCCGGACCCCAGAGGCCACGAAGTATCTGTAATAGATAAGGAGCCTGTCCTGGCTTCTCTTGCTACCTGTTGAGATAGTCACCAGTGCTTGAGGTGGCCTTGTGGGGATGGTAACTCTCTTTTCTGGGGTCACTGCCAAGGAACTTGGAGACTGAGTCAGCACGATGGCCCCCAGAGAATCTGAGATGCCTAAGCAACAATAAAAATGCAAGGAAGCCAGTCAGAGCCTGTATGAGTTAAAATATTTATAGCAGCTCACTTTGTGGTGGCAAAAAACTAGAAATTGGGAAGATGACCATCAACTGGGGAATGAATGAACAAGTTGGAGTATTTAATTGTGATGAAATACTACTGTGCATAAGAAATGATGAGCAGATAACTTAAAAAACCATGGAAAGACTTACATGAAATTATGAAAAGTGAAATTAGTAGAACCAAAAGAATATCATATACAACTATGTATATATATAAAGAAGAATAACTTGTGAAGGTGCACCTTCAGAGAAAGAACTCATAGAAACACAAAAGACAATTTATATAGGTTTTTTTGGGGGGGGGTGTCAAATGATGTCTTCTCTAGTGGGAGGGAAGAAGGAAAGTAGATACCCGTGAATTTTAATGTAACCAACAATTTTTTAAGAAATCTGCCTGCTTAGGGCACGGGAAATCCCAAATATTTGGGAACTGGCAAAGTAGCAACTTAAAAAAAATTTTTTTAATAGAAATTCCTTTTCCCTTGAGGAATACTCACAACAGAAAGAGATGATTGATAAGGTATGAAGTTTGTTTTCGAACTTGATATAAGGCCTCATACAGATGATGATGTTTCCAAAGTATGTAACTACAGATACAACCTAGACAAACACTCTGAATGATGCTTGCTTAGAGATTCTCTTAAGGATGAAATCCCATCAGTATTTGGTTTGCAGCTGCAAACAGGTGGAGCATAGCCACAGTACTGGAATTTCTTAAAATATGGACAAAAAAGTTAAAATAATACTTTCCGTTTCAATGAAAATATTCACATTTTATTCGTGTTTATTTTTATTGATTTCTTCCACCTCTCCACCCAGTTAAAAGAAAATCTTGACTTTGGACACATTGTGAATGGAGTAAAGTAGAAAGAGTATTGAATTTGTTAGCAGAGAACTTGGGTCCAGATGAAGGCCTTTGTCTTCTCTTGGCCTCATTTTCTTTAACAGTAGAAAGAACAGGCTGGAAAACCTCTGAGGTTACTTTCAATACAAGATCCTATGACATGTTGGGGAAATATAGAACACAAATGGACTGATGCTGTAGCTTGAAATACAAATTTAATTTTCATATTGTACATTGATCTTTGGAGTAAGCCTTACAGAGGATCTACTCCAACTCCTTCATTTTATTGACGATAAAACTTAGGCCCCAGAGAGATGAAGGGATACTCCATTTCCTATATCTGTGAAGTGGTATAACCAGGGTTTGAAACCAGGTTTTCTCACTTGAAATCCACTGCCTCTCAAAGGAGGCACAGTGACTTGATTTCACTATAAATTTGTATTCAAGTAACACAAAATTGCTGGTATGCTCAGTCTATAAGATGTTAGGCCATTTATAAAACTTGTTCATCTGGCATGGGAATGGTAAGAAAGTCTATATATTTATCTAATTAAATCACTAAACTACATCTCTTGTAGATTGCAGAACTCCGGGTATCAAAAATTCGAAAATTATTTTTAAAAGGGGATTTATTCATTGTCAAATGGCCAGTTAGACCGGGACATTTCAATGAATTATTCCAGAACTTAATGTTCAAATCCAATATCCTCATACTATAAAATAACGTTATTGCATGATTTTGTAAATTTTGCAGTTTCACTCTTTCACACATGCCTTTCAAGCTTTTTAGGGATTTCCCAAAAGCCCATTAGGTACAAAATTGTTCAGTCAGTCAGTCAGCAAACATGTTAGTATGAGTGGTGCTGCTTTTCCTAAAGCTCTTGGCTTTTGGTTCCTTGGATATCTCCTTCAGGGGCTAAAGAGAAGTGGCATTTGTGATTTGATTTAATTGGTATAAGATGCCAGAGACAATAGATGTCCCCACTTTGGGTGCCTTGCTTTTTTTTTTTTTAACCCATATCTTCTGACTTAGAATCAACTTTAAGTTGAGGTTAAGTGACTTGCCTGGGCTCCCACAAATCTGTCAGAGGTCAGATTTGAATCCAGGACCTCCTGTCACCAGGCCTGGCTCTTTATCCCCTGAGCCACCTACCTACCCCAGGCTCCTTTCATTGCTGATATTGAATTGTGTAATAAGTGGATTAAGCTAGTGGGGTAATAGAGTGGTTGTAATATGTGAATAGGTTAGAGGTAATAGGAAGATTAAGGCAAGGTAAGGTTGCAATAGGGGATAAGGCAGGTAAAGGACTAAAGGTAATGTGAATAGGGATATGGCACTGTGGATAGGGGTTTGTAGATCCCTAAGGCAGTAAATAGATAATGAAGATACAATGGTGAAGGTGGTAAATTGAGGTGGTAGGAGAGGTAAGGGAATGACTGAGTTTAGGGAATATAAACACAGAGGTATAAAGAGTTGCAAGGGAGAAGATGAGATATTTTGGGCAAGCATCTACAGCCTGGGAGACACAGACTGGGACACAGGTTTGAGACAGAGACACTAAAGGGAAACAGACAGAGCCCTTTAGGTAGGAAGGGCACTTCTACAGACAAAGGTTGGGCCAGCCAAGAATGGCTTGAAACTGACTAGAGGGCTGCTAGTCAGTTTCTCAGGTTCACAAAGGAAGAGTTCAGAGGAAGTATTGAGATTACACTTCCTCCAAAATGGACACCTCCAATTCCCTTCACGACCCAGAGACAATATTATTCCTTTCTCCCCTTCTCCCTCTCTTATCAATCAACTAATGAACTAGCCAAAGGTTTGATTAAATTACAAACAGGGTTTATTGATTTTTAGGGTTGATTGGAAGGGATGGAGGGGTACAAAGTAACTCTTAACAGCCGCCTAGGGAAAGCTTCAGGTGGGGGAGGGACACAGGAATGTGAGACTGAGAAAGGACCTGCCTTAAACTCAGCTCCGAGAGGTTTTGTAGCTTATAGAGTTAGGAAAGTTGGATACAATGATTCAAGAGATAATTTATAACTAGGGTAAGCCCTTTTTGACTATGGGGAAACTATGTCTACCAAGTTTTAAAGCTAAACCCCAAGATCCACCCTCCTTTCAAAACCCCAAGAAATTTAGGAAGGGAAAATGATGATTGGGAATAAGGGAGGTTAGGGAGATCTAAAGGAAATAATTAAGCTAACAAATTTTAAGAGAAAAATGCAGAATATAGGCCAGGTTTACAGTCTAAAGAACAGAGCTCAGTTGACCCTTCTACTCTCATTGAGTCCCCAGGGTTAACTGTTACTACTCAGGATTCTAAACCCTTTTTAAATGTCAGAAACTCTGCAGTAAAGCTTTGCAGGGCTGATATGCACCCTTTTGCACTACATTTGACATCTGACATAAGTCTACAAGAGATTTAGCTCTTAATTTATCTTGGTCTGAATTTTGCTCTTTTCTTTTTTATGTTCTATTATTTTTAAATTTTCACTTCGTTACATATTTCCCAATTATTTTTTAATTTTTTCCTCATTACAAGTCGATGCAGTTTTCAGTCCATGTTTAGTGACTTTTTATGATCCATGTTCTCTCCCTCCCCCTTCCCTCACACCTCTCCAAGACAGCAGTAATAGGATACGGGTTGTCCACGTGTTCTACAGTACATATTTCTATTTTCACTGTGTTGCAAAAGAAGACGCACATCACACAAAGGAAAAATTCATGGAGGAATGGAAATGAAAAGTAGTGTCCTGAATCCCTTGGAGTTGTCCTGGATCCGTGCCCTGATGATAATGGTTAATTCATTCACAGTTGACTGTGGCACTGTGTGTAGCATTCTCCTGGCTCTGCTCACTTCACTTTACATTGCTTCATCTAATCCAGAGATTTGGGGATTGTCTTGTTTGTTCTTTCTTAGGGCACAATAAATAGTATGGCATTATAGTCCTGTACCAGAACTGGTTCATCCTTTCCCCCCTTGATGGACATCCCTTCAGTTTCCAGTTCTTTGTCACTTCAAAAAATATTTTTGTAAAAGCAGGACCTTACCCCCACCTTTGAACTCTTTGGGGCACTGACCAGTAGGGGCATTGCTGGGCCAGAGTATGCATAGATTTATGCTCTCCAATTCACAGCTCCACCAATACTATATTGGCATCCCAGTTTTTCACCTCCCCTCCAAAATTTATCATTTTCCTTTTTGTGTCATGCCAGCCAGTCTGATAAGTGTGAGGTGGTACTTCAGAGTTGTTTTAATTTACATTTCTCCCATGTAGAGTGATTTGGAGCATTTTTTTCATATAACTAAAGATAGTTTAATGTCATCTGAGAATTGCCTATTCATATCTTTTAACCATTTGTCAATTGAGGAATGCTTTGTATTTTAAAAAATTTAACTTAGTTCTCTATATAATTAAGAAATGAGGCATTTGTCAAAGATACTTCATATAAAATTTTTTAGCCCAGTTGGTTCCCTTCTAACCTTGGTTGCTTCTATTTCAGCTTGTTCCATGACTTCAAATTGAAAAAATTAAGACTATCAAGTATGTGTTGTCTAATTATTTTGTCTGTGACTGTTTCTTTGTAAAATGTAGGAAAATCCTTGTCCTGTCTTGTGTTTAGTGTTTGACTATTCCGAGATGTTGTTAGATGACAAATTGAACTTTTGAAAAAAATATAATTAAAAATAGGTATTTAAAAACTTAAATATTTAATTTGGGGTATATTTTTAAATGGATAAGTTTGCTATAATAAAGAATGAGTTTTCATTTGAAAACTTTTGTCTCACTTATAAGAATTATGAAAATGTACAGGATGGTTTGAAGAAAATTAATATTATGCTTATGAAGAAAATTAATTTTAATTATGGGCATTAGGTGGTGCCATAGATAGAGTGCCTGGCCTGGAGTCAGGAAACACATCTTCCTGAGATCAAATCTGGCCTCAGACATTTACTAGCTTTGTGACTCTAGACAAGTCACTTAATCCTGTTTGCCTTAATTTTCTAGTCTGTAAAATTGACTGAAGAAGGAAATGGCAAATCATTACAGTTTCTTTGCAAAGAAACTTCAAATGAGGTCATATAGAGTCAGGAATGACTGAAATGTTGAACAACAACACATATTATGCCATATCATATTAATCCGAAATCCATCCTTTCCCCCATTTTGTCAAACCTCACTTCTCAGTCTTGCTCACCAAGCAGGTCCTGACGGGTGTGTTCATATAATGTAAGCAGTAATCAAAGAAACCTGCTGTAGCTGGGTTGCTCCCTATGTCATGATTCTCCTGTCCTTGCTGTTCCTCTTAAAAGCTAGGGGTGACTTGGTCTTTAAGGCAAAGGCTAACCAGAAGTCCCGATTTGGGTGGTTTTGTTTTCTAGCCCAGATTACTAAAAGCAGTTGATTTCCATCAAACAATAAACATTCCTTAATTGCCAGAGAACGCTGTGATCATTCCTACTTGAAGACCAGCCCACTTAGCAATCTTTGGAATTGTATATGCACACTCTTACCTCTGTGTCACTTTTGCCAAGGGAGGTCTAGGCCAAAACGAAGACACCGCGAGGCTTACCAACGCTGGGGGACCTTCACTCGGGGTCTCTGGTCATGGACAAATTTTGTTGACCCCATTTCTGGGTCATAAATGAATCATGCTAATGTCCCTGACGTTTTGCTGAGGCATTCCTGTGACTCAACTTACTAAGAGCCTAGGTGTCACTGATAATAAAATGGTAACTTTCTCTGGAGAAAGCTGCCTTTATTGTGTTTTTGTTTGCTGCAGGTTTAAAGATGTAACTTCAATAACAAGTCAACTATCAGGTATTTGCTATTTGTCTGAAAGCCCAGAATGTGGTAGGTTCTAAGTCGTTAATAAAGGAAATGTAAGTTTTAGGGAAATATAAGAATTAATTGCATTCAAGCCCAAAGTTGTGATTAGGGAAATTGTTCTACTTTTGGTAAAATTTCTTGGGAATATAATTTTGTTTTGATTATATGGATTATTGTCTAAACTGTCATGAAAGCCAATAAAAAATGGCATGTCCTGCAGTCTGAGAACTGCTTCAGGTGGATGTCTATCTCTAGGATAAATTGAGGAGATCATTTTGGCATGACCTAAGATAGGATCCTCTCAACAGTATTCCCATTGTGCTATTTCCTTTCTGAACAGAATTTCCCCCTGGTTAATCCTGATCCTGGCTTTTGGTTCTCTGTGACTCCATGACTGGCTGTTAGATCTGACTTGTGCTTGGAATCAAACAGATATAAAAGTTTCCTCCCTCTTGTGGTATATATAAAGTCAATCCATGCCCTTTATGGGGAGGATCTTGACATTATTCTAGCTATGTCCTTCCTTTTCCTTTCATAGCAAATTTCTGATTTCTGTAAGGGCAAGTGAGCAGTAGAAATTTTGTAAGGACAGTTCTAAATCTATTAAGAGGTCAATACTGGAACAGCTCTGAGTTACTGTAATAGGATGCAAGTGTGAAAAATCTTAAAATTTTAATCTGTATTTGTGGTCATGTCACAATTTAACAACAATATCCCCTACAGGGGGAATTAGACAGCTATAAGATGGAGATATCATGAAATAGTTTGCTGATTAAACGGAATAATAAATTTTGAGAAAACAGAATTAGACCTATCTCTAAAAGGTGTATAGATGATTTCCTGATGTATCAAGTGTGGAAATTCAAGTTTTGATTATGTTTCAGTAATAAGGTCTCAAAATTGGATTGAAAATTATACATATAAAATTACATTGATAATTGTAAAGGAAGTGAAGTTAATTTTTCCATTTTTAAAGGATCTGATAATTTTAAAAGACAAAAGAGTCCATCTTACAAGCTGAACCATGTTGGAATTTTAAAAAGATTCTTAAGTACAGAGTTTAGGCATATATAAAGAAATGGGAATGAAAATTTTATGAAGTTTCAGGTGAATTATGGATTCCTGATTTGACATTCTTTTAGTTCTTGTTATTAATATCAGAGCCATGAGGCTCAAACTAGTTTTCATTATATGAACTAGTTACTGGAAAACAAAATTAATGAGATTGTACTAAACTGCATTAGTTATTGACAGATTTAGTAGAATTACCTATCAATCTCTACAAATGATTTGGAACTAAGAAGCAGGGCCCCCTTCAGAGCTGCCCTGAAAATGAGGCCTATTCTAGAATGTCCAAGAAAAGATATTTCCAGGGACCAGATGACTCCATGGGACATCTGGGACTCAAAACAAAATGTGATAATTAAATGAATATTGGGAATGAGTTACTAGGATATAAAATTTTTTAATATTGATAATCATTGTATTGCTTTGGCATTCCATACTTTTTGTATCAGTGTTATGTTTAATTTTTCTTGGTTACCTTGGACATATTTAAATCTCTTCTCAAAATTATCCTATTTTGAGACTTCTAAGTAGTTTGATCTGTAGTCTGACTTATAATTCTGATTATGACTATGTGACCAACCTTGTAGTTTAAGCTCATAGACTCATAGGCTGCCCCCCTTGAATTAAAAGGGGAAAATGAGGGAATTAAAACAGCAAGTGGTAGTAAGAATTGGGTGAACCACACTGACTTCATTTTGTGACTCATTTCTGCAGCTAGTTTAGTTCCTTTTGGATTAAATTATGGCTCTAATCCAATTTCTGTCTTGTGAAAAAACTTTATTCAATTGTGAGAAAAATTGCATTGTTTGAACTTAATTTCTGCATGGCTGGGAAGCTGGATCACTTCTATCTGCTGCTTAGAGACATTTGGACCAAGAACCCAGGTTATGTGGACCAGAAGCCCAGTCAGATCTGAAGATTAATGCAAGGAATTTTATTATAGTTATATATCTCTAGCAACTCATATGTCTTATCTGAAAAGTGGCCCTGTACTCATCAATCAGTTACTGTTTCATGTTCCTGTTATTAAGTAGTTACTTGGGGGAAGAGGGATGCCTCTTTTTCTGATTCAGGGAATTGTACCTATCTGCTTTCCTCCTCCCAACTGGAAAAATGCCTACTCTTTTCTCCAATTAGACCTTATTGTGTATCTTGGTTAATTGTTTTATTTTAATTGATTGATCTTAATTGCTTTTAAGGCAGAAAAATCCATTTCTCCCTGTACAGAATCCACTGCCAAAGCTGATTTGCTATGCAATTGGCATACATTGCTTAATAAATCAATATGCTAAGAAACTCAAACTTTGTTTCCTCAGTCTTTTCATTTTTCATCCACCATACCTCCAAGGAATGGGGAGAGGTGGATATTGGTGTTTTCTTTTTAATAGGTAGAGTGATACCTCAGATTCTATCACTTCTTGTCCATTGGCTTAGGACCATAGATGCCCCCATGGCCCAAGAGTGAGGGTCCAGAACTAGGGAAGGGGTAATATGGTTAGCCTCATAGGGAAGTTTTTGGGCAAGGCTAGAGCACTGTGCAGGAGCCATTAAAATCATGCTAATGGAATATTCTGCAGTATCCTCACTCCATAGAGCTGACAGTGAGGATTGATTCAATAGAACCATTTCTGGGCTTGTGGCCACTGAACGTGGCAGAGAAATGAGGGCGCATGCAGAATGTATAAGAGCCTAGGTGACTGTCCTGGCTTCTGTTGGTACCAGTATAACCAGTTTCTAGTTTCTGAGTTGGTCTTACAGTTGCTGGTGACTCATTCCTGGAATTACTGACAAGGAAGTTGGGGACTAACTTGGTGTCATGGTCCCCCTGGAACCTGAGATCCCAAGCAAAGAAAATCACTGAAATTACAGAGAAGTCAATAAGTACAAACTTTTGTCTTTGTTACATTTTCATGGAGTAGAACAAAAGAACAATAATAATCATAAGTATTTGTGTAACGCTTTATATGGAAGATGACACCAAGGCTGTGAATCTGGGTGACTGAAATGATGGTGGTGTTCAAGGAGCTTCAGTTATTGAAAGAAAGCAATCTTCTCCAATTAATATTAACCCTGACACTTACGTGATCTTAGACAATTCACATCCTCTCTCTCGATTTCTACACTGAAGAAGAAGCTAGGACCAGTTGGATTCAGTCCATTCCTTTTCTACATCTATGTTATTCCTTTGATTCTTTTAAGATATTATGCAATCTAGTTTATCTCTCAGTTTTGACTTCTTTTGATTTTTCCTATGGTATTCATTTTGTTACTGTCTACTTACTATATTTTTCCATATTGAAGTTCTCACACACATACATGCACACACATTTCCCTAAATGTTTTCAAGTTTCATATTCTTGCTGTGTTTTCTAGGATAATTTAGGGAAGGAAAGTTTTATGGTTGTCAGAATGAAAAAGCAATACAGTCTCTTTTTACAACTGAGTCTCTGGGTACAACTGAGTTTGACTACTGGGAAAATTCTAGAGATGATTGGAAAACATCTATAACAAGAAGCAGCAATTAGAAAGATCCAGCATGATCAAGAATAGCTTATGCCAGACTAACATTTCCTTTTTCTGACATTTTTTAGCAATAAATATTTTTTAGGGTTTGTACATTTTTAAAAAGATATAATACTATGGCACACTTAATAGACTACAGTATAGCATAAACATAATTTTTTTTAATTTTAAACCCTTAACTTCTGTGTATTGACTTATAGGTGGAAGAGTGGTAAGGGTAGGCAATGGGGGTCAAGTGACTTGCCCAGGGTCACACAGCTGGGAAGTGTCTGAGGCCGGATTTGAACCTAGGACCTCCCGTCTCTAGGCCTGGCTCTCAATCCACTGAGCTACCCAGCTGCCCCCTAGCATAAACATAATTTTAACATACACCAGTAAACCAAAAAGATTGTGACTTTAATGTGATATTTTCTTTATTATGGTGGTCTGGAACCAAATTTGCAATATGTCTGAGATATTCTTATAACATATCTATATCTATATATCTATCTATCTATCTATCTATATATATATGTATATGTATATACATATA
>NC_058131.1:36687146-36772467 GCF_016433145.1 Gracilinanus agilis | reverse complement strand
TATCGTTTATTGTAAAAGGCTTATTTCTTCCTATTACATATATATACATATATATGTATGTATTTCTATCTATCTATATATATATGTATATGTATATACATATATATATATATATATCAAGCTTCCCTACAAGTAGCATGGATTGTCTTATTGTGGCTCACAGACAAGCATGAATATATACTTTTCTAGCATCTCTTCACCCCC
Organism: Gracilinanus agilis; assembly: GCF_016433145.1. Classification (NCBI taxonomy): domain Eukaryota; kingdom Metazoa; phylum Chordata; class Mammalia; order Didelphimorphia; family Didelphidae; genus Gracilinanus; species Gracilinanus agilis. Next base: position 36,772,263 of record NC_058131.1, on the reverse strand, counting down.
CTCATTCCTCTCCAAGGATTCCAAGCCAGTCCAAGAGAAGCTGGCCACTCTGCTCTCCTCAGAGAGAAGGGTATTAGGCTAGGATTATATCTAACTTCACCCCTAAATATTGTTGGTCTAGAAGACATGGTCTTCAATCAATATTAAGCACCTACTATATGCAGGCATTGTGCTAAGCAGTGGGGGTACAAAAGGAGATAAAAATGTCATTTCTCAAGGAGTTCACCATCCAGCAGAGAACACAAAAGACAAACAATAGATACAAACAAGCTAAATTTAGGATAAGTAGGAAATAATTAACAGAGGGAAAGCACCATTAAGAGGGTGTGGGAGACAGTCAGAGGAAATGTCCAGAGCCAGTAGACATAGTGTCTTGTTTTGTGGATCAGCCAGGAGACCAGTGCCATTGGATCAAAGAATACATATTAGGAAGTAAGGCAAAGGAAGATACATAGGTAAGAGGGAGGCTAGGTCATGAAGGGCTTTAAATGCCACAGTGCTTGTATTTGATCCTGGAAGCAACAGGAGGCCACTGACCTTTATTGAGTAGGAATACAAAGTCATACCTGAGCTTTACGAAAAATCACTTTATTGAATGGAGGATGGATTAGAATGAGGAGAGACTGGAGACAGGCAGCTCCACCATGAGCTATATACAATATATACAATAGTCCAAGCTTGAGGTGAGGAGGGCCTGCATCACAGTAGTAGCAGTATCAGAAGAGAAAATGGGTCATATTCAAGAGATATTTCAAAGGTGAAGTCCATAGGCTTTAGCAACAGCTTAGATATGGGCAGGGGGGGAGGGGTGGGTGAGAGAGTGCAGAGTGGAGGAGGACCCTAAATTAGAGCCTGAGGGATTTGAGAGATAGTATTGACTTCTACAGAATTGGGAAAAGCAGGGGGAAGGGAGAAGGTTTAGGGAGAAAGATAAGTTCTATTTTAGATATGTTGAGTTTAAGATGTCTACTGGACTTCCAGTTCAACATGTTTGAAAGGCAGTTGGATATGCCAGATCGAATTGGGGCAGAGAGATGGGGGCAGAATAGAGAGATTTGTGAATTGTCAGCATAGTGATGGTAATCAAAAGCATGGGAGCTAATGAGATTGCTAAGTGAAGTAGTATAAGAAGGAGAGGAGAAGGCCCAGAACAGAACCCAGAGGGCATGATTTGAATATCCAGCAAAGGCAGAGGAAACTAACCAGTACAATGACCAAAGTCTCCAGAAGACCTTTGATGAAGTGTATTACCTACCTCCTGGCATGGAAGTGATGGACACAACTTCCATACATTTCAATACAAGACATACATTTCAAGGCATAGCTACTATGTGGATTCATTTTGTGTGCCCTTTTTTTGTTGTTGTTATAAGGTCATTTTTTTCTCTTTCACTCTCTCAGTTTTTAATTGATGAGGGATAAGGAGAAAGATCATGGGTGTGGTTAGCAATAGTATTTTTTATTTTTCTATTTTTTAATTTTTTTTTAATTTTTTTATTTTTTAGAAAAATTTGCTATGGTTACATAATTCATGTTCTTACTTTCCCCTTCCCCCTCCCCATAGCCGATGCACATTTCTACTGGTTTTAACATGTGTCATCGATCAAGATGTATTTCCATATTATTGATGCACTGGGGTGGTCATTTCGGGTCTATATCCCCAATCATGTCCACCTCAACCCATGTGTTCAAGCAGTTGTTTTTCTTTTGTGTTTCCTTTCCTGTAGTTCTTCTTCTGAATGTGTGTAGCATTCTTTACCATAAGTCCCTCAGAATTGTCCTGGGTCATTGCCTTGCAGCTATTACAGAAATCCATTACATTTGATTTTACCACAGTGTATCAGTCTCTGTGTACAATGTTCTCCTGGTTCTGCTCCTTTCACTCTGCATCAATTCCTGGAGGTCTTTCCAGTTCACATGGAATTATTCCTCCAGTTCATTAGTCTTTTGAGTACAATAGTATTCCATCACCAGCATATACCACAATTTTTTCAACCATTCCCCAATTGAAGGGCATAGCCTCATTTTCCAGTTTTTTGCTACCACAAAAAGTGCAGCTACAAATATTTTTGTACAAGTCTTTTTATCTATGATCTCTTTGGGGTACAAACCCAACAATGGCATGGCTGGATCAAAAGGCAGGCATTCTTTTAGTGCTCTTTGGGCATAGTTCTAAATTGCCATTCACAACTCCACCAGTAATGCATTATTGTCCCAATTTTGCCACATCCCCTCTGACATTCATTACTCTCTCCTGTTGTCATTTTAGCTAATCTGCAATAATACTATTGGTCAGAAAAGGAAAAAATATGACTGATGTGTAAATGAAATTAGCTCATCCTCATTCATTGTTAGACTCTAGCCATCAGAAATAATGTCACCCCACCCAACTTAGTGTAAGGTTGTTTTTTTGTTTTTTACAAATAATGAAATCAAAGGCCCCAGCTGCTAGAGTTTATGGAAGGGCATGAATTAAGGGCAGAAGGAGAGAAACTTTGGCATTGACCAAGAGAAAGACCACCACATGTTCTGAGACTGGAACAAAAGAGGAGGAAAGGATTCTAAGGTGATCTAAGGTGTTTGGTCAAAAGGAAGTTGTGATCAACAGTCTGCCTTACGGAGGAACATGTAAAGAAGTACCCATATGGTAAACCCTGGGGACAAACTAACCCTTGTGTAAATGGAATTAGCTCATCCTCATTCATTGTTAGACTCTAACCATCAGAATTAATGTCACCCCACCCAACTTAGAATTAGATGGGGACTGGAAGATCAGTTATCAACACGTGACAATAAGTAACAAATCAAGAACAAGGGACTGCCCTTTGGGCAGTCCAAAACAGTGTTGAGGCTGCCATTTGTCCACTTGAAATTGAAGATGGATGCAGGAAGTGATGAAAGCTGCTCTCTTCTAAATATGATGGTAACTTCCTGTGGAGCAGTTGGCGCTTTGAACTTGGTGTTGAAGGATCTCTGGTGAGACCTCAGACAGCTTCCCTCTGAATTGTCACGTGGGTAAGTTAGGCTGACTTCCTTCCTCCTCCTTTGGTGTTTCTGGAGTCTCTACCCTCAAGGAGGCCTCTCTTGCCTCTCTAATTGTAAAAGGCCTTGTGGCTAGAAGCCTTGTTTAATTAACCTCTGTGCTCCTTTGCTGGGTCCTCTAAATTCTTATCTGGTCCGGACCTCTGGTCGGGGCCAGAGTTTCTCTCTCTCAATTTCCTTACCTCCAACCTTCCTAATTGTAAATAAACTTCCATAAAAGTCATCCTGACTTGTGTCTATTTTAATTTGAAATCGAGTTAATCTGATTTCTGGTGACCACACCTTAAATATCTAGTTTCCCCTCTTACACCCTGTACCTGGAAGCCCAGGCCACCCTCCATTGCATGTTCTTTCCACCCCCATCATTCCTGCTGCACAAAACCTTTATCAGAGAATCCCAGGGATCAGCACTGAACAGAGGAGAGAATGGAGATGGTATCCCCAACTCAGTTTTTCTGCCACCTCCTCCTTGTGTTTTGTATAATCAAAAATCTTGAGCCTTTGTACTTCATCCCAGAGAAGTCCTTCAGTATTTCTCAGAATTTCTTTTAATTTCTCCACCACCTTGCATGGTCACGTTTTGTTTATAAGTTCTGTAACACCCGCCTCTATCTCCTCTTGCAACTGGGGCTGGTTTAGCTAGTTTTTTACTTTAGTTATTATTAATACACAGGGTTTGCCAGCAGGACAGTTCATCCATCTAAAAAGGCAGCAATGAACATCCTTAAAAGCAAAGTGTGGGGCAGGCTTGGAGACAGAAGGTCCCAGGTAAAATCTGATCTCAGACACTTCCTAGCTGGATGACGCTGGGCAATACACATAACCCCAACTTCTTAGCCTTACTGCTCTTCTCCCTTGGAACCAATACTTAATACTGATTTTAAGACAGAGGGGTTAAAAAAAGTAAAGTGCAAATGAAGCTTAGAGATATACAGGATTCTTGACCCAATGAGAAGGCAAATGAAATTCAATTTTACCCTGATAGTAAAAACCCAAAGTGTATCTGTGATGCACTGAAGGCTATTTATGGTCCAAAGACTTCAGTAACTCAGCTACTTGATGCTGACATGTCCACATGGATAAATGATAAGGACATGATCCTAGAGAGATGGGATGAATACTACCATAGTGTTCTCAATATATTATCATCAATCAATGCTGAATCCATTAATTGTATACCTCAGGTTGAAGTCAATTCATTTCTAGTCAAACTTCCAACTAAAGAGGTTTTGAAGGCCATTAGGCTCTTCTCATGTGGTAAAGTACATGGTACTGATTCTATTCCAGCAAACATATACAAAGCAGGGGGTCCACTGCTTATATAAAAGCTTGACTGAAATCTTCTGGAGTTATATGACAGGAGATTATAGCCCAAGAAATCAAGGATACTGCCACTGTCCACTTCAATAAAGGAAAAGGTTGTCCTGTAACAATCATAGGGGGTTCTTTCTCATAGTCATTGCTGGAAAGTTTCTTGTCAGAGTCCTGCTTAATAAGCTGATCCTGGAAGATCACCACTTGGAAGATGGTCACCCAGCTGAGAGCCAGTGTATTTTTAGAAAGAGCAGGGGAAAGGTCAACAAAATGTTTGCTGCTCAACAACTTCAGGAAAAATTCCATAAGCAGAACAGAGGTCTACACTGTGTAAATAGAATTAGCTCTAGCCCATTCATAGTCAAAACCCTACTCAACCTAGGCATAGAAATGATGTCACCCTCACCTTCCTTAGTGGGGAGGGGAGACGAGTTACCCACACGTGACAATAAGTAACAAATCAAGAACAAGGGACTGCCCTTTGGGCAGTCCAAATCAGTGTAGAGGCTGCCATTTGTCCACTTGAATTAGAGGTGGACCCATGGGAAGTGACAAAAGACACTATCTCTTTAAGTAAATGGGTTACTTCCTGTGGAGGCAGTTCCCGCTCTGAACTTGGTGCTGAAGGACCTCTCCTGAGACCACAGAACGCTTACACTCTGTATTGTCACGAGGGTAAGTTAGGCTGACTTCCTTGGCCTACCTAGGCCGCTTCTAAACTCTGCCTTAAGTAGGCATTAGCCTATCTGGCTGTTAGGTCTCGTGGCTCGTAGCCTGATTTATTTAGCCCTTTAACCTTCTCTCTCGTCCAGGCCTAACCAGGCCTGGACTAGCCTCTCCCTTTCTCTTTAATCCTATACCTTCACCTTCCTAGTTGTAAATAAACTTGCCTTAACCCGATGCTGACTTGGGTCTGATTTAATTACGGAATCAATCTGAACTGTTGATTCCTGGCGGCCATGTTTTAAGTATATATCTATAAAATACCTAAATTTCCCTCTTACAACACACATTTATTGATCAAACAAAGGCCTTGTGGAAGATCTTGATAAAATTTGGTTTTGATTTGGTTCACAATTATATTCATTTGGACAACAGCATTATCAACTATCAGCTCTCCAACCAGATCTAAATTTCCTACTCCTTCTGCCCCTTACTGCTTACAACTCCCATTATCCTTTGGACTCTCCTATCTTAGAAATTCATACTTCTCAGTCTCCTTACTGATAAAAGACTACAAATTCCTTGGCTGCTTATACTCTGAAGTGTCAATCTACACATTTTATAATGGGTACATGGGAGGGGTAGTACTTTCTCTACCTCCTCAGACCATTGTAAGGATTCTGGATGCTAATGCTCCCATTTATTCTTCTTTCCTACCAACTTTAGCTCTCCCTATCTCCTTATGCAGGAAAGCATGGTCTGTGGTAGCATGAGGATGGGAAGAAAGTCTAAAAGCCCAAAGTTTCTCCTCCATTTGACTCATCATTATTATTCCTTTGAATTTGTTTTTCTTGTTTATTTGTACTGATCCTCTTAATGTTTATTCTGTATGTAATGGTACTCTACACACATTCCATTTCAGGAGGCTTGGACATGCTCTAGACCCTCATTATAGTAGTTTTTAATTAAACATTTAGCTTTATTTTTAGTGATTTTTTTCTTCTCCCTCTTCCTCTTTCCTTCATTGAACACAAAAGACAAGAAAACTAAAATCTTCACAACACATACCTATAATACAGCAAGACACATTTCTACATTGGTCACATCCAAAAATCTGGCTCATTGTGTATTTTAAATACATCAGCTCTCTTGAGATGGGTAGTATGCTTTATTTTCAGTCCTTTGGAATTATGGTTTGCCCAGGACAATAATTTATTTTCCTAACCTAAAAAAATATATATATATATATATACACACACACATCTTTAATTAATTAATTAATTAAGAATATTTTGCCATAGTGCATGATTCATGTTCTTTCCCTCCCTTCCTTTCACCCACCCCCATAGCCAACAAGCAATTCCACTGGGCTTTACATGTGTCACTGATTAAGACCCATTTTCATATTAATATTTGCTTAGTCTACAACCCCAATCATATCCCTATCGACCCATGTGATCAAGCAGTTGTTTTTCCTCTGTGATTCTACTCCCACAGTTCTTTCTCTGGGTTTGGAGAGCATTCCTTCTCATAAGTCCCTCAGAATTGTCCTGGATCATTGCATTGCTGCTAGTAGAGGAGTCCATTACATTTGATTGTGTCATAGTGTATCCATCTCTGTGTTATGGTTCTCCTGGTTCTGCTCCTTTCACTCTGCATCAATTCCTGGAGGTCTTTCCAGGTCACATGGAATTCCTCCAGTTCTTTATTCCTTTGAGCACAATAGTATTCCCTCACTAACAGATACCACAATTTGTTCAGCCATTCCCCAATTGAAGGGCATATTCCCATTTTCCAATTTTTTGCCACCACAAAGAGCGCTGCTATAAATATTTTTGTATGTCTTTTTCCTTATTATCTCTCTGGGGTATAAACCCAGAAGTGGTATGGCTGGATCAAAAGGCAGTCAGTCTTTTAGCATAGTTCCAAATTGCCAATCAGAATGGTTGGATCAATTCACAACTACACCAGCAATGCATTAAAGAATAATAATTTATAAAGAAGTAACCCAATTATCTGAGTATAGGTAACTTTCACACTGTCACTTCCCCCATGAGCATAAAATCTCAGGACCAGATGACCAGACCAATCAGACAGAGAGCCAGGAAGTCTTTCTCCTTTCCAACATGTTATCAGCAAATTGATATTCCTAAATCATAGGTCAGACCACATCACTTTGTTCTGGGGCTTCAGTATCTTTCTGAATCTAGGATAAAACATTTATTCTCTTGTTAAAGCCCACCATACTGTGTGACTCCAGTCTGTCTTTACAAGCTGATTACATTTTGTCTGCCCACCAGGAGGTAGGAAGATACTGCAAAATAATTGAAGAGGAGCTGGAAAAAAGAGCAGCTTCAGACACTAAATGTACACATTTGGCTGGAATTGGCAAAAAGATTATTGAACCTCAGAGAATCAATTTTTGTCAAATAATGAGTTTTTGTCCCATTTGTCCCATTGGAATTCACTTATCACACTAGGTCAGTGATGGGCAAACTTTTTAAAGAGGGGGCCAAAGGAAAGAAAATGCTCATCTGTCAGTCTGTCTCTAAGGCAACTCTTTCGAAGTTTCATTGTAATGTATCATACTCGTTGTATTTGTCAGATTAGGAATAATGTCACGGGGCTGGATAGAACATTTCAGGGGGCCGCATCTGGCCCGTGGGTTGCAGTTTGCCCATCACTGCACTAGGCTATTGGACTCATTTTCTTCTGGATATCTATGTACCTAATCTATTCCATGGATTGTTCACTATATTTCACATACAGTACCAAATTGTTTTATGACTACTTTATATTATACTTTGAGATCTGGTACTGTTAGAGTCCCTTCCTTCGCATTCCTCTCCCCTCTCCTCAATTAATTCTCTTGAAATTCTTGACCATTTTACTTCATATGACTTTTGTTTTATATCTCTTGGCAGTTTGATTGGTATGGTACTGAATAAGCATATTAATTAGGCAGCATTTCAATTTTATTGTACTAGCTCAGCCTACCAATGAGCAACTAATATGTCTCCAATTATTCAGATCTTTTTTTACTTGTATGAAGTTTTGCAGTTGTATCCATATAGTTCCTTAGTGTGTCTGGGAAGACAGTCTCAAGTATTTTACACTAAACTAGTTATTTTAAATAGAATTTTCCTTTATCTTTTCCTTTGGGGTTTTATTATGTAGAACATGCATATATTATTTGTATGCATATATTTTGTGGATTTTACTTAAAATTTTGTGTGTGTTAATATAGTTTATGTGGATTAGTTTTATATAATGCAACTTTGCTAAATTCCTTGTTTTAGTTTTTTAGATGAGACTTGAGTTCTCAAAACATACCTACTATCATATCATCTGCAAAAATTGATAGTTTTGGTTTAGTTTCTTTTTTGCCTATACTTATTTCTTCTTCATATTATATTGCTATAGCTATCATTTCTAGTACAATACAAAACAGTAATGTGATAATGAACATCCTTGATCTTACTGGATATAGTTTATACTCATTATAGTTAATGCTTGCTCTTTATCAGATTTATCAGGGTTTTGGCTCACACAGACATTCTGTCAGGAAACTTCCTAGGAACTTACAAAGCTTACAGAGCTTTGGGAGATGGCAACCAGAGACAGGGATGGAAGGGATCTCAGGAATCTTCTCAATAGTTGGACCACCAGAACCTCCAGTATCAGGAAGAGGCAAGTCACCTCCTTCAGGCATAGACAGACCTGCCAACAGGAAGTGAACTCTGTTCTCCTGGCTGGACAGGAAAACTGGATCTCCAATGGTCATTGGTTCTTGGTTTTATCTCTTCCCCAGATTCTGGGACTGCTCTTTCAGTTATGTGCCTGTGACCACACCCTCCTTTGCAAACCCTTGAATTTTGCAAAGCCCTGGTTTCTTTTCATTCTCTCTTACATTCTCCCTTTTGCGCAGAACAAAACTTATTTTTGATAAAAATAGTTTTTTTGTTTGTGCATAAAAAACTTAATTCCCCTTATTGTATTCCTTATCTAAATTCTTACCCCCAAATAGCAAACTACTACACTTACTTACCTACTCCTATCTTAGCTTCTCTATTCTAGGGATTTGAACAGGGGAAAGGAAAGGAAAAGGAGTTTACAATAAGCTATTACAAATATCAAATAAAGGGTAAACATTTGCAAACACAAAACAAACAACAAGAAAATTTCTGAATACAAATATAAACTGCAAAATATAAAAACATGAAATAAAATCTAAAAATCAAAATGCAACTAGAAAACTTTTGCAAAACCAGTTTGTAACATAAACAAGACTATGATACTAATCTAATACAAAATCAATCTTATCTAAAGAAAACTATAGCAATGTATAAAAATAGAAATATAATAAACACAATGTAGCATATACTTTTACAAACACAACCTATCTGATTAAAAATAAACTTATGCAAAATGCATTTTAAAAAATCTAAGCTGAACAATTCAAAACAAACTCTTTCTATGCTAAATTCTATTGCTATTACAGCAAACCAAAACTATTTACAGAGAACTTTAAACTAAGCATTCTATCTTATAAATCTAAGGTTATCAAATCATTTTAACTATGCACAGACCTATTTTACATAACCTGTACATATATACACATATATTTACATATAACTACATAGATGTATGTTACATATGCATATATTTAAAAACTAGTAAAACTTCTACGTAATAGAAAATATAAACATTAAATTTACATGTTACATATATTTATATACTATACAAACCTCTTGCATATACATATTCACATATATGCATGTATTTACATGCATGTACATTTCCTATATTATAATTATGCTGTCCCTAACCATTTTATAAGTATTTAAATATATTATAGAGCTATGTACCTGTGTGTGTAATATGTGCTGTATGTTCCTACTCTAATCTCTGCATTGATCCCTGTATGTTTCCTGATGTTACCTAAGTAGAATATCTCAAACAGACCTTCTATCTGGGAAAGATCTCATTGAATCTAATATGTATAACTACTTTGTTGCTTTATCAACCAATTTATAAATATCCATTTATCTACATGGATATAGTATCAAATAAAATCTTATAAGTTATTTAAACATGTATTCTTTATGTGCTCGTTGCATGGAAATATACTTACTCTTTCTTCAGCTCTTTCTCTTCTCGTGTTGCCTAATGGTTCTCTTCTTTTTCCCCTTCTTGTGTATCTATGTAATGTTTCACGTGACTATTTTGGAAATGTAGTGTGTTTAATGACGCATTTATCTCACTGTTTGGAGTCCATTCCTCATCTGATCCTCTTCTTTGCAGATTCCTGTACAGTCTTTGCTATCTTTTTAGCATCAGGTCATCTGCTTCTGCCTTCTTCTTCCTGCTGCTAAGATTTTCTTCCATGCTTTTCCTCTGGGCTGCTTTTCATTCTCTTCCACTGGATGTGTCCCCTCCTGTATTTTATGACTGCATACTCAATTGCCTGATGACTCTTTCAGCTTTCTTCTAAGTAATTGCTTTCCATCTCTTCTTCTCCTCCTTCTCCTATCTCTATTTCTATATTTCCTTCATCCCTATTTTGTCTGCTTGCTATTTTGACATGGGAACAATGAATCCAAACTTCTCTTTCTAAGATTTTTATTGAAGAAGGTGTGGTTAAAATAACTTCAACTGGTCTGCCCCAACTTTCTTCTGTGGCAGATGTTTTTGCAAAGTTTTTTACATAGATTAAATCTCCAGGTTTTATGTTATGTAAGGAAAAATCCAAAGGTCCAGATTGAACTAATAAACTCAAATCATGTAGTTTTCTTATCCTGTTTTCCAAAGCTGTAATATAAGATGCTATTTGCATGTCTCCTCCTAGCTTTGAGACATAAGTTGTGCTGCAAGTTTTGTAATCCTGCATTACAATTTTTGCCTATAAAGGTGAATATTCAAATAGCATTTCATATGGAGAAATATGTAAATCTGCATGAGACCTTGTACGGATATAAAATCAAGCTAAAGATAGAATATCTGGCCACTTTAAATGAGTCTCTGTACAAAGTTTTCCCATTTTTTTAAATCTCTCTGTTTAACCTTTATACTTGTCCAGAGCTCTGTGGATGGTGTGGGAAATGAAAATTTGCTGTTATTCCTAGATACTCATAAACTTTCTGTAATATTTCCTGTGTAAAGTGAGTTTCCCAGTCTGAATCTATGGTAACTGGGGTTCCATATCTAGGAATTATCTCCTTTAGCAATATCTTTACTACAAACCCTGCTGTGTTTGTAGCAGATGGAAAAGCCTCTGGCCATTGTGTCAATCTATCCACCAATAACAAGCAATGCCTGAATTTCCCTGCTTTGGGCATAGTTATATAGTCTATCTGCAAATTTTCAAATGGAGAGTAGGCTAGTTGTCTTCCTCCTAATCCTTTCTAAGTGCTCCCTGGTTGAATTTTTGACAAACAGAACAACTATTACAGACTTTATTTGCAACTGGCTATTCCTGGGGCTATCCATGTTCTCTTAATTGAATCCACCAAGACTTGGGTGCCAAAATGTCCTTTACTATTGATGGAATTGCATATATGGTAAAAGAACTCTTTTGGCAAGATTGCCTTTCCAGTGTCTGACAGATACATGCCATTTACTTTTCTTGCTCCAAACTTTTCTTGCCATGTTTGAATCTCAGAGTCTTTATAAGCTTTTGTTAGGTTAGCTGACTCTATGATAGACAGATTCATAACATAAACACAAGCTTATCTAGCAGCATTTTTGGTTGTCACATCAGCTTTATAATTCCCCTTAGACACTGAATCTTTCCCAAAACCATGAGCTCTACAGTGAATTAGAGCTATTTGCTTGGGTTTTTTGATAGCCTTTAGCAAATCAGCTATAATTTCTGCATGAGCTATATGCTTCCCCCAGATGTTATAAACCCATGATTTTTCCAAATTGCCCCCGTTGCATGGCATATATAGAACGCTTATTTCAAATCTATGTAGATATTCACACTTTTGCCCTCAGCAAGGTTGCAAGCTTCCTTTAAACTGATTAATTCAGCTCCCTGAGCACTAATATTATTAGGCAGTGATGCAAACCACAGTTTCAAACTGTGACTATAGCAGCTCCTGTGTAATGGATCCAATTGCAAATGTAGGAAGAACCATCTGTAAATAAAATTAGGCCTGAATTTTCAATTGGTGTAACTTTTAAGTCTTGCCTGGGTTGTTTGACTAATTTTACAACTTCCTCACAATTATTCAATGGCTCACCATTTGTTGGCAAGTCAGGTAGCAATGTAGCAGGATTTAATACACTGAACCTTTTTAATTGTATGTTCTCATTAATTAAAAGGATATTCTCATACCAGGAAATTCTTTGATTGTAAATGCCTGTGTATGATATTTCATCAAAAACGATTCAATTTGGTGAGAACAATAAACTATTAACGGGGATCCCAAAACTAAATCTGCACATTTCTGCACTAACACAGCAGCTACTGCTATGCCTCTGAGACAGGGGACAATTCCAGCTGCAATTGGATCAAGCTGAGAACTGTAATAAGCTATTGGATAGAAATTCTGTCCCAGAGTCTGTATTAGCACTCCAGATGCTATTCCCCTGGTTTCATTTACAAACAACTGGAAATCTTTAGAATAGTCTGGTATACCTAGTGCTGGGGCAGCTAAAATAAATTCTTTAAGCTTTGCAAGAGCTTGTAGATGTTCAGGTTTAAGTATTAGAGGTTCTAGTTCTGTATTCCTAGTCAGGTCAGTGAGACATTTGGTAATTTCACTGGGATCCATTGATGGCAGAATTCCATTATCCCAAGAATTGCTGAGCTGCTTTTTAGTTTTTGGAGCAGTCAGCTTTTGGATATCTGCAATCTGTTTCTGGGTAATGCTTCTAGAACCTCCCATTAGAACAAATCATAAATACTAAATCCTTGGCAAACACCAGTGTAGTTTGGCCTTGGAAATCTTATGTCCACTCTTATAGAGCTCACAAAGAAGAAATTTACTGTCCCTCAGACAAACGTTTGCATTTGGGGAAGCTAGAATGTCAGCCACAAAATGCACTAGCTTGCTCTCCCTAAATTTAATTGTTTTGAGGCCTTTATTTAAGATTTGGGAGAAGACTGAAGGGCTTTTGGAGAACCCTTGGGGCAGATGGGACCCTTTGTATTGGGCCCCCTTCGAGGTAAATGCAAAAATATTTTGGGAGTCCCCATGAATAGATATAGAGAAAAAAAGCTGAACATAAGTCCACCACAGTGAAATCTGGCATGACTTGCTATGGAGGATATAATTGTAGCTGGACTTGGTACTACTGGGTGAGATTTTATTATATGATCATTTACAGCCCTCAAATCCTGGATTAATTGGTAGACTGGTCTGCCATGGTGTGTTATACTCTGAGAATATTGGTATTATTATCTCTTGCTTAATAAATGACTCTATGATTGGTCTTGTGCCCTCTACTGCTTCCTTACTCAGTTTGTATTGAGGTATGCAAGGTGGAGGACCCCCGTTAGTTCTTACCTTGACTGGGGTAACTGACTTTAATAACTTCGCATCAGTAGAACTGGCCCAAAGACCTTCAGGAATATCATCAGGTATTGTGAAGACAGATGCTGTTTCTCCCTCAGCCTCTACTGAATCTAAGAAAAGCACTGGAAAGGCTTTCAAAGATTCCTCTGGAATATGGAGTGATATGTCTCCAGAGAGTGTACACTGAATAGTGGCTTTCAGTTTACACAGATCTCTACCCATTCGATTCATTGAACAGTCTGGCATAAGGAGAAATGAGTGATCTAAGGACAAGGGACCCAAAGATACCATTTGGGGCTGCAACTTTGCAACTCTCTGTGGTCTTCCTGTAGGTCCAATCACTTCCATAGACCCTATCACCCTGCAGTTTTCAGGAGTTTGTAGCACTGACTTAATGTCTCCAGTGCCAACCAAAAGATCAAAGACCCAATCCCCCACTTTAAGACAAATGTGTGGTTCAGTGCTATTAGGTGGTGAGACTGTCTAGTACTGGGGCTAATACACTTAGATCTGTAAAGTCCAGATCTACCCCCTGAGTATCCCAGCTTATCTCCTCACTTTTTACTTCCTTGCACTTCCAGGAGCTATTCTTATGCTTACTATCCCAGGACTTATTATCTTCCCCAAAGCTACCTTCGTCTAGTCTTGGATCATTGTTCTCATTTTCTACTATTGCATTAGATTCATTGTTCTTTTGCACACTATTTGTTTTGTCTTTACACTTGGCATTACTACTATTTCTGTTTCCTTTCCTACTATTGGTGTTATAGATATTTCCTCTTCTATACATTCACTATTAATTTCAATATTGCTATTTTGTATTTCCCTGTTGCTATCAGTTTTCACTTCCTAATTCATTTTGCCTTGAGGTTCTAAGTTCTTTGCCTTTCTGGGTACAGCTTCATAATGCAGCTGCACTCTTGAGCTCTTGTTTGCTGCACCCAGATCCTGTCACTTGGGAGTATTTAGGTCTATCTCCAGTCCTTATAAATTCCTGCATGCTGTATAAATCTGGTGCTTGTTGTGATCCTGGCCACAGTTATGATTGCAGCATTGTGACTGGTCCTACCTTTGGGGATATCTGGGACTTGAATTTTGATAGCCATACCCATTCTGTCTCCAGCCATTATACCTATTCCTATTAAATTGAACACCAGGCCCCTAAATTGGAAATCTCTGAGAAAATGCCCTGGCTTATTGCAGAGGAAACAACGGAGTGGGCTCTACCTCTGTTGCCCAGGCTTATACTCAGTCCTAGCGTTATACTATCCTAAGGCTGCCACTGCTTTAACTTCCTTGATTTCTGTTTCTCTTGGTTTTCTATTAGCCTCCTGTAGTTGGCTTCTAAGCTCTTCTATCAGATCATTTTTATCATCCACCCATTTTTCTCTATTACCATCCCATATATACCATGCATTCCTCCTAAGTTCCTCCAGTCCCATAGAGTCCCAGGTAGGACAATTCTGAAATAATTCTTCACTACATTACAGCTGTTTTTAACAAATTGCCTCCTGATATGGGCTATGTCCTGTTCACTCATATTATGCATCCCCAGAAGATGCTCTCATGCTTCAATAAGCCTATCAAGGAAAGTTCCAGGATTCTCCCCAACTTCTCAAATTTGGACCAGGTGGTGGGTCTTTTGGCATGAGCCTTCATGGCTTCAATCAATGAGTCCCTAGCCTGTCCCCAAAATCTGTATGATTCCACTGACTTTAACTCAATTTGTTTTGTTGCAGAGGGCCATGCTTTTAAGCTAGGATTTTGAATTGTCTTTTCAATAAATTAAGTCATTTCCCTTTCAGTAAAAAGGTCTTGGAGGATTTCAATGTCCTAGAAGTCTGGATCATAGTCTCACTGTTCTCTTGAACTCTTTGATAACCTTGTGGGGTTCCTCAAAATACTTTGGGGTGCATTTCCTAATAGAGTTGAGGTCCCCAGCAGTGAACTGCTTATGTTGTCTCACGTGAATTATTCCTACATCAGGTTGCATGTCACATCCCTGAGTGGAAATAATGTAGCTATAGCAGTGTCTAATGCTTCATCTTCCAATTGTAATTTTGTTGGTGCCTGGGAATCATTAGCACTTTGGCTTTTTATTTCTTTTAACTGTGCCTCAGTTTCCTTTCTTTTCTTGTTATTGTTCTCCTGCATCTGCTCTACTGTTTCCTTAAGTGCCAGTATCATCTATTTTAATTCAGTGTCCCTTAGGCAAAAGAATCCAATTTTTATTTTCTTCACTGATACCATGGCCCATCTGCATACTTGATATCCTAATCCTACTAGAAACAGCAACACTGGTAGATAGGAAAAGATTGTTTTCAGTGCAAGATCAAGTACTGGAGTGTTTGTATATCTAAATTTGATAGCACTGTCCTGGTATTTCCACCAGGAAGAACTCATAAAATAGGATACCACAATAATATAGTATCTCTGTAGCTCCCATCTTCTTTGCTTAGTTGTTCTTCATCTCAGTTCTTATTTTCAAGTTTGAGAGAAAAAAAAATTTTTAAACCCTTACCTTCCATCTTGAAGTCAATACTGTGTATTGGCTCCAAGGCAGAAGAGTGGTAAGGGCTAGGCAATAGGGGTCAAGTGACTAGGGTCACACAGCTGGAAAGCATCTGAGGCCAGATTTGAACCTAGGATTTCCCATCTCTAGGTCTGGCTCTCAATCCACTGAGCTACCCAACTGCCCCTGAAAAAATTTCTTTATGTACTGGCCCTTAAAATTTTTCAAACCTCAAAGCTCAAATGGCTGAGTGATTGACTGCTCTTGTTGCCAGGCAGATTTCACTGTTGTTGGAATTTTTTTCAAAAAAAAAAAAAAAAAAAAAAAAAAAATGGCCACCACTACTGTTATTCAGGCTTTTGTAGGTCCAACTGCCACCAGACCCAAAAAGGGTTGTTTTGGCCCAGAAAATCCTAGATTCTTTCCATTTCTCTGGCTCTGTCAACTGAAATATGTAAGATGACTCAACAGTTTGTAGAGTTGCTGTTGGTATATACTCAGAGGAACTCATCAGATAGGCTGACACCATCTGATTCTTCTTTTAATTATCTTTATTTATAGTAAATTAAAAGAAATGATGGAGGACTAGGGAAAAGGAATCCCTAACTCTAAAATCTAGATTCTCTACCCAACTTCTACAGGTTCTTCATAGAACCTTCAAATCTTCAAGCTCCATACACCATACTCTCTCTAACCAAATTCCCTTCTATA
Organism: Gracilinanus agilis; assembly: GCF_016433145.1. Taxonomy (NCBI): domain Eukaryota; kingdom Metazoa; phylum Chordata; class Mammalia; order Didelphimorphia; family Didelphidae; genus Gracilinanus; species Gracilinanus agilis. The sequence continues at coordinate 36,755,499 of NC_058131.1, read as the reverse complement.
TAAAAATCTACTGGTCCTCAAAAATAAATTGTATACATAATAAAAATTCGTCAGAGGTAGACAGATGAAATCTAGATTATCTCAACATCTTTTGCAGAGGCCAAGATGGCTGCAGGCCTCTTCTCCAAAGACAGAGTTTACACAAACATTCTCTCAGGAAACCTCTCAGGAACCAAGAGCTTACAGAGCTTTGGGAGATGGCAACCAGAGACAGGGATGGAAAGGATTTCAGGAATCTTCTCAATAGTTGGACCACAAGAATCTCCAGGTATCTGGAAAAGGCAAGTTGCCTCCTTTAGGTATAGACAAACCTGCCAACAGAAAGTGAATTCTTTACTCCCCTGGCTGGACAGGAAAACTGGATCTCCAATGGTCTTTGATCCTCAGTTTTATCCTTTCCCAGATTATGGAACTGCTCTTTCAGTTCTGTACGTGTGACCACACCCTTCTTTGCAAAACCTTAAATTTTGCAAAGCCCTGGTTTCTTTTCATTCTCCCTTATACTCCCAACCAGGTAGAACCCAGTTTTTTCATCTAGATATTGGAATGCTAGGATCAGGCATATGACTTTCCATCATGATAAAGGAAATCAGGGAGGAACTGGAAAAAGCTTAGCTTACCTCATTAGGTAACCACCAATTAGAGGTATCTTAGATAATTAACTTCCCAAATTGTATCTAATGACTCAAGATGCTGAATTAATTTGTCTTTGATCACTAAGACAAATCACTGGCTAACTGATTTATTGGTTATTGCTAGCCTGATCAGTAGACTGATTTTCTTACCCAGAACCCAGTCTCTTGGAATTTTTAAGTGTCACAGCAGTATGAATTCTCTGATGTACATAAAGCTGTGTCTTCTGTCTAAAAGCCTTCCCACATTCACTACATTCATAAGGTTTCTCTCCAGTATGAATTCTTTGATGCACAATAAGATGTTTCTTCAAACTGAAGGCCTTCCCACATTTACTACATTCATAAGGTCTCTCTCCAGTATGAATTCTCTGATGTACAGTAAGATTTGTCTTCATACTGAAGGCCTTCCCACATTCACTACATTTATAAGGTTTCTCTCCAGTATGAATTCTTTGATGCCGAATAAGTTCTGAATTATAGAGGAAACTCTTACCACAATCCTTACAGTCAAAAAGAATCTCTCCATTATGAATTCTTTGATGTGAAGTAAGATTCGACTTCATACTGAAGGCCTTCCCACATATACTACATACATAAGGTTTCTCTCCAGTATGAAGTCTTTGATGTTGAATAAGTTCTGAGTTGTAGAGGAAACTTTTACCACATTCCTTACACTCATAAAGAATCTTTCCAGTATGAATTCTCTGATGCATAATAAATTGTGTCTTAATCATGAAGGTCTTCCTACAATGACTACATTCATACAGTTTCTCTCTAGAATGAACTTTCTGATGTACATTAAGATCTGACTTCATACTGAAGAGCTTCCCACATTCTCTACATTCATAAGGTTTCTCTCTAATATGAATTCTTTGGTGTTTCACAAGTTCTGAGTTGTAGAGGAAGGCCTTCCCACACTCTTTACATTTATAAAGAATTTTTCCAGAATGAATTCTCTGATGTACATAAAGCTGTGTCTTCTGTCTAAAACTCTTTCCACATTCGCTACATTCATAAGGTTTCTCTGCAGTATGAATTCTTTGATGCACTTTAAGATTTGTCTTCATACTAAAGGCCTTCCTACATACACTACATTCATAAGGTTTCTCTCCTGTATGAATTCTTTGATGTCGAATAAGATCTGAGTTGTAGTGGAAAGCTTTCCCACAGTCCTTACATTCATAAAGAATCTTTCCAGTATGAATTATCTGATGCATAGTGAGTTCAGCTTTAATCCTGAAGGCCTTTCCACAAACACTACATTTATAAGGTCTCTCTCCAGTATGAATTCGCTGATGTACAGTAAGCAGTGCCTTTCTCCTGAAGGCCTCCACACATTCACTACATTTAAAAGGTTTCTCTCCAGTATGAATTTTCTGGTGTACAGTAAGTTCTGACTTCCTCCTAAAGGCCTTTTTACATTCACTACACTCATAAGGTCTTTCTCCTGTATGAACTCTGTGATGTACAATAAGTTCTTGTTTCCTCCTGAAGGTTTTCCCACATTCACTACATTCATAAGGTTTCTCTCCTTTATGAGTTCCTTGATGCACAGCAAGTAGTGTCTTACTCTTGAAAGTTTCTATGTCTTCACTATATCTACGAGGTTTCTCTTCAGTATGCATTCTTTGATGTATAGTAAGTTCTGACTTCCTTCTGAAGACTTTCCCACATTCACTACATTCAAAATGTTTCTCTTCAGTATGAATTATTTGATGTTGAATAAGATCTGTGTTGCAGAAGAAAGTCTTCCCAAACTCCTTACATTCATAGAGAACCTTTCTAATATGACTCCTCTGATGCATAAGAAGCTGTTTTTTAATCCTGAAGGCATTCCCACATTCACTACATTCATAAGGCTTATCTCTTGTAAATTCTTTGTTCTCTGAAAGGAAGAATAAAGAGCTTATTAACCTAGTTTTTTTCCTGCCTTTCCCCAAATTCCTAGTTCCCAGTTTTAGAGCTATTCTCTTGCCTTCTCATTTGAGAAGGCTACTCTCACTGGTCTTTTTTTAAGGATCGCAGTTTAACTTATATGAAAGTATGATAACTTAAAGATAACACATATAAATGAATTGGCAGGATGAAACTACCTTGGAGGGATGAATAAGCCCTTACTCTTATAAATAGCTGACATTTGAATGGAATAAGGAAATGAAAGACTACCAATAAAAAGTAGATGACTGTGAAAGCTTACAAACAAATCCTTACCATCTGAGGTAAAAATAGGAAAAGAAAAGATTGAAGAAAAAAGGAGAATTGTTGATTTTAAATTGAGGAGGAAAGATAGAGACATGAAGTAGACAGAATAATGATGAAATGAGGAAAGGGGATCAATATTAGACCTTTGTTACTATAAATTGTCTCTAAAAATCCAACATATCTACTGTGTAAAGAATTAATTCAAATTTGTAAAATAAGACATATAATCAATTTTGACAAGAGAAATTATGACTAATTTCCTGAAACCAACTTCTGGTAATTGACAAAGTAAAAATGAAAACAATCTGGAAGTAACACCAAATAGCCATCAGGTTAACGAAGATACTTAAAATGATAACAAATTTTGACAGTTAATAAGAAATAGGTACTTACTGAGCTGTTGTCATTCTTCCGAAAAGTAAAATGGCAGTTTCAGCAATAGTTATAAAAAATACTACAGATTTTTATCAAATATCAAGATACTGAAAACCTACGGGTCCAATGACGGGGTTTTGGCTAAATAAGACCTATCACATTATTGTACCTTTGTAAACATAATTTCAAAGCATAAAGAACAATAGAATGACATATAGAATGATAGGTTGAAGAAAATGGAATTAGATTATGATTATATTTTTTTAAAAGTAATAGCAACAAAACAACAATCATAAAACAACATAGGAGAAAATATCAGAAGGGGGTTCAGAAGCAAAAGAGGTATATTGTTACTATTTAAGTAATGTGTGTATTTTAAAAGGGAGAATGAATTCATACAAGTGAGGCAGGAGAAAGCTAGCTTAAGATAAGATAATCTTCAATGAACAGAAGAAAAACACTTAACTCCTGTGCCGAGGTAACAACTTTCTTTGAGAGTGGAGGTACATGTAAATAAAGAGATGCATTAAAAAGTAAGTTATTGAAGGGGCAGCTGGGTAGCTCAGTGGAGTGAGAGTCAGGCCTAAAGACAGGAGGTCCTAGGTTCAAACCCGGCCTCAGCCACTTCCCAGCTGTGTGACCCTGGGCAAGTCACTTGACCCCCATTGCCCACCCTTTACCAATCTTCCACCTATGAGACAATACACCGAAGTACAAGGGTTTAAAAAAAAAAAAAGTAAGTTATTGAGTTAAAAAATGAAGTTTTAAATTAAATCTCAGTTCTTCATAATAGGCCTGAGAAGCTTTAATAAGACCACCTTGTTTAACATTCTACAAGACCTTTGAGCTAAAATGGCCAACAGAGCTGGGTTTATAATGAACCCTCTGCTTGGTTTTTTGTATTCACCTGGACAGCTGCTTCTTAGAACATCTGCCTCTGGCGTCCAAGATGCTTCCTTTCTTTCCAACTTGTAGATCACATCTGGTTTGGAAAGGGCAAATCCTATTTATGAAAATTAAAAAGTTGTATATATAGCCATCCAAGAATTCTATCTTAAAACAGATAAAATAATCATCCCTACTCTCAGAAGAAAGGTAGAAAAATAAGGATATAGGATGTATTTTATATTAGCTGATTATGATTGAGATTTTTGTTTCAACCATGGAGGATTCAATGGGTTGTTTGGAGAGGTAGTTTGTTTTATATGTAGAAGTAGGGAAGGAAAAAAAATATTTTTAAAAGCATCCATAAACCTTAATAAAAGAATTCAAAACTTAATTCAAGTTCTCTTCAGGAAAACAGGTAGAAATTCTAGGAAAATCCTCCAACCCTCCTTACTCTAAATATTATGATATTTACAATGGAATTAAACAGAAAATACTAGATGAAGCAACAAAAAGCAGAAGATATAATCTCATAAATAAAAAATCAAGAAATCAGTTTAAAGGCATATTAAACAAGACTTTTCCTCTGGAAGTAGATAACACAAGTACTCTGTCTCTTGGCTTCCTTTTGAATGGCAAAGAATATGTTAAAATTTTGAAAGTCCCCATAGTACATAATAGAGACTCCAAAGGATTAGTTGTTTTTACCCAAAGAGACCAAGTTCCTGTAGTTCTCCAGCATCACATCTTTGTATAACTTTTTCTGAGATGGGTTCAAATATATCCATTCTTCCCAGGTGAATTCCACAGCCACATCCTTGAATGTCACCGATTCCTGAAATACCAAAAATATTTAAGCTTAACCAAGTATAGCTGTTATGAAGTTTGTATGTAAACTCCTTGTTACTGGGACTGTTTCATTTATTTATTAGTATCCCAAGACAATGGCTGGTACATAGCAAGCACTTAAGACATCTCTCATTTGACTGTGAGTTCCTTGAGGGTAGGGGCTATTTTTGTCTTTTATATCTTCAGCACTTATCACAGAATCTGGCATATAAGAGATGCTTAATAAATGTTTATTGTTCTTAATGGACCCAATAAATTTTTTAACAACATGCTCCCATGGCTCCTATTTTTGTCCTCTGTGCTCAAATAGTAGTATGTCTAATTCCTATTATATTTGCTGATATAAAACAAAGAAAATAAAATTGCTGAATATAAATCTTCTTTATCTAGCATTGTTCTTTTTAAAATATGATGCTCTGAAATGAACAGTTCAATGCTCCCAAAGCCAAAAGAGCAAAGGTGAACGTGGGGACTACTAGGTCTTGTTTGCAATAATGTGAAAAAAAAAATTTACAACTTAAAAGGCTGTTAAAGGACTATTATTTTCAAAGTCATATTATTTATACCTAGAAAAGAATTTAAAATTCAACTTTGTCATTTTACAAATTAGGGAAATGAAGACCAGAAAGGAAAATTAACTTGCTTAAGGTTAAAAGGAAAGTAAATTGCTTATCTCCACTTTGAGCCCATCCTCTTAAATCCAAATCCAAAGCTATTTTCACTATATCCTGTTGTCATACCTTTTCACTATAACCAGTCCAGGGCCACAACTGACTTTATACAATAAAACAAGAACATTCTTAGGGAAAGTAAAGAACTGCAAACAAATTCGATTCTCATCAATCAAAAATGACTAGAAAAAAATGGTGCATGGATACAATGGACTATTTATACAATAAGAAAGACAAATATGAGAAATTCTGAGCTTTAGAAAATGTGTACTAACAGAAGCAGTGTGAAATAAGTAGAGCCAACATATCGTTATATACAACCACTATAAAAACATAATAAAAAAAAAAGTTGAATTCTGAGTAATTGAAAAAATTGTTACCACTTCTCATAGAAGGGAAGGTGGGGACCACTAGAGGAAAATATTTTATGAACTGCTTGGTAGAGCCATAATAATGGGTATTTTTCTGTAACTGTGTTTCTTTGCTATAAAGGGTAAAATCTGGAGAGTGAGAAGATACTTTTCAGAAATGAGCATGGTGAAATAGCAAAAAGTATTACAGAAAAGTGTACTCTATAAATGCCCCCAAATTTAAAGTTACTGGCTAAGGCTTTCCACAATATACCTTCTTTTTTGCCACTTGGCACATGTTCCCTTTTCCAGGCCAGCGGTACCTCCCTTATTCTCAGGGAGAATTTCACATTTCAAGGTGAAAAAGACTAAGCAAACATTATGGATTTCTTCTAGAACAGTTGGATCTTGTCTGTCTCCTTTTATTTTGGGGATCCACTTCCTGATGACACCTTTTGGACTTTCCTTCTCAGCTCAAAGATGATATCATTCTTCAAAGAGAAAACTAAAGCCAAGCAAGATTTTAGTTGTTTAGCCTTCTCACAGGTATTCTTCCTTATTACAATCATCACATCCATCCTTAAATATGGTTCTTACAACTATTCATTCTCTGATCTCTTTCTTGACTGCCTCCAAACTACGTTTTAAAGATATTTTTATAACATTTGTCACCAAAATAGGTTCTTTTGAGGCTGTTTTCTCTCAACTACTTTTCCCCCATTGCTCTTTCATATTCACCCTCAGATAATGGTTCTTAAAAACATTCTTATTATCATGATTAGTTGTATCTCAAGTCAATCAACTATTAAGAATTAAAGCTGAATCTTCAATTTACTTTAACATAGCACTTACTCAAAAAGCAGATTTGAATCAAGCATGAGTCTTTTTTTAATGTATTTTTTTCCCAAACTGCATATAGAAACAATTTTTAACCTTTGTCTTCTGACATTCTGTGAATTCGAATTCTCTCCCTCACTTCCTTTCCTCTCTACCACCACACCATGGTGGCAAGTGATATTATATAAGTTATACATGAACTATAAAAGTCTTAAACTCCTATCACACATTGGATAAATAGGAATGACCTATCAGGGTACCAAGGGAGAGGGCCACTGACACCAAAAAGGATTCTTCTCATCCTTCCTTTTCCAGGCCCAGGAAGGAGGGCCTCCTTCACAAAAACCTAATTTCTAGCCCTCCCACTTCTCCCACTCCATTGGAAAAAAGGATAAGCAAAATTTTTGTAACAAATATCCATGGTAAGCAAAAACAAAACTAATTCCCACACTGGCCATATCTAAAAACCGTAGGCCACAATCTGCACCCTATATGTCGATCATAAAAATGTCAGAAGTGGCATGATTCATTGTGACACTTCTTGAAAAATGGTCACTGTACTGATCAGGTTTCTTAAATCTTTCAAAGTTGTTTGCTTTTACAATGTCATTGGTTTTCTTCCTGGGCTGCTAACATCATTCTACATGAATTCATATAAATCTTCCCTGGGTTCTATGAAAATGCTTCCTTTGTGATTTCTTATAGTATAATAATTTTCTATCCTCTTTGAATACAACATGTTCAGTCATTCCACAATTGGTGGGAACCTCCTCATATTCTAATTCTTTACACCAAAAAAAGAGTTGTCATAAATATTTTTGAATAAATGGGTCCTTTTCTTTTGCTCCTATTACAGTAGGATTACTTTATCCATGATCAATGCAAAGGGCAGGAAGTCTGTCTAGATAGTACTGGAGATACCAGCTTCAGATACAATGGCATGTTTGTATAACAATAAAAATCTAGTCAAAAGCTTTGTCTGCATCCACCGATATGATCATATGAATTTTATTGTTATTATTATTAATGTAATTTATTATGTAGAGTTTTCCCAATATTGAACCAAACCTGAACACCTAATATAAATTTCAATTTGATCATCATATATAACTGGATTATATGTTGCTATAATCTCTCTTTGGTTTAAGTAACAACATATTTTTATGTAAAAGGAATATGAAAGGATCCTTTCCTTTTTCAAACAGCTCTAGATATCCAAGGAAAGCCTCCATGATAAGAATGGTTTGGGCACAAGAACTTTGAGAACAGATAAAGAGGAGAGTCACTCTCTATTTTGCACTATTTCTGTCAGCCAATTCCCTCTGTGCCTTAACCTTAGCATCACTCTTGAACTCTCATCCTTTAAGCACTTTTCAGCATATAACATCTCTCTGGCATGCTGGATTCCTTCTCTTATTGTCCTGTTCCTCTTGGGACTTCTATTTTGGGAAGAGTCCAAGATGGCCATGCTTCATTCCCCTCCCAGCTCTGCTTTTGGCTTTCCCAACTCTGACTTCATGACTTTGTGAGAGTACCTTTTGTTTTTATTTATATCTGCTTGCTGGTATATATGTACTACAGTAGTTGGAACACAGTGAGTTTAAGTAATGCTTTACTGGCTGCCTACTTGAAAGAAATGAAACAAGTGATTAAGAAATAAAATTAGAGCTCTTGAGGGGAAAAAAATGGAAGGATAAAGAGTTTAGAGTAGAAGTTATAAAATCTTATTAAAGTAGCAATCTTGGAGGCAGCTGGGTAGCTCAGTGGATTGAGAGCCAGGCCTAGAGACGGGAGGTCCTAGGTTCAAATCCGGCCTCAGACACTTCCCAGCTGTGTGACCCTGGGCAAGTCACTTGACCCCCATTGCCTACCCTTACCACTCTTCCACCTGTAAGTCAATACACAGAAGTTAAGGGTTTAAAATAAAAAAATAAACAAAATAAACAAAAAAATAAAGTAGCTGAAGCCGTCCACCGACTCCACGAAGATTCCTAGTGGGTTGGACACTCAGAAAGGGGAACCAAGGACTGAGTGAAAATGGGTTACGGGTTAAGGATTAATGGAAAGAGAATATAAGGCGGGAATAAAGACACGCAGACACAGAAAGTTTAGGCATAAGGTAGACAGACAGCGAGTAAGCTCTGATGGTCAAGAGCTTCATGGTTAGGAGCTCTGATGGTTGAGAGCTCTCTTGCCAACTGATGTCTTGTCACTTTTATTGGGGTTACATACAACAGTATGGGGGGAAGGGGAGAGGCTGGTGGCCTGATACATTAACATTATGAGGTAATCATCATAAAATGCAAACTGCCAAAATCTGAAACAATAGGTAGAGCTAAGATCAGGATCCAGGGTGGATAGGGCCTAAGGCATCTACTGATGTTTGATACCTATGTTAATTGATCATTGAAGGAAAAGTAAGGAGACTGGGATAACTGACTCTCTTCTGGGGTGTAGCCTTAGGGAAGGGCTAGGGATTTGGCAAGGTCAACATTCAATTTGACTCAGGATTGCAGAGATCAATCATTAGCAGTATAAGAGTTAAGTTTTTGAATACTTCTTAAAATAATATCACAATTAATGTATACCTGGATTGCTACAGTAGCAATCTCACTGAAAAACAGAATAGAGCAAAGAGACCACAATTATTCTATAAAACAACAGGACAGAGTAAAACAAAGTTAAATGACTGAAAAAAAAATCAAGGGAAAATATACATAAATCACATAATGCAGTTCTACATATTATCAATAAGACATAGCAAGAGATAGAAAGAAAAAATCATTTAAAATAACTTTTGACAGTATAAAATACATGGGAGTCAATCTACCCAGATACTCCCAGGAACTTTCTAAACATAAAAACAATTTTCTCACAAATAAAGATAGGTAGAAATAACTGGAGAAATATTAGTTGCTTATGGGTAAGCTGCGGAACTATGATAAAAATGGCAATTCTAGGGGGCAGCTGGGTAGCTTAGTGGATTGAGAGTCAGGCCTAGAGATGGGAGGTCCTAGGTTCAAATCCGGCCTCAGACACTTCCCAGCTGTGTGACCCTGGGCAAGTCACTTGACCCCCATTGCCCACCTCTTCCACCTAGGAGCCAATACAAAGAAGTTAAGGGTTTAAAAAATAAAAAACAAAAAAAACAAAAACAAAAAAATGGCAATTCTCCTTAAATTGATATATAGGTATTCCTTCTACTTTGCAACTTTCCTCATGGTAGTTTTGATATATCATGGGACAGCATAAAAAATTAAATGGAAATTTTACAAGAGTTTTGCAGAAGTTGCAGGTAACACACAAAGGCCAGCAGACAACAAAGAAAAATTTTAGAAACTCAGAAACATATAAAATATGTGTGCTATTTTATATATTAACATATTTTATCTTTTAATATCATAAAAATATACGACTTTTTAAAAAAGTTAAAAAAGTAAAAAGTTTGTGAAAAGAAAATCAAAGCCAACAGATGAAGAAGGCTAGAAATGTATTTTAAAAGTTTAGTAACTAATAAATGCATAAATACTCCATAAAAGAAAAAGAAGAAATTCAGACTTCTCTGGTATGGAGAGAGGGCCAAAAAAATTTTATGCAGACTTTCCAGATTGTGGTGGTACCTTGTCCCTAACCCCTGAGATGTGGAAGATCTGATAGGTAAATTTTTCATAAGCAAAGTAGAGGAGTATGGAAAAATTTACCTATCATCTCTATGGATAAGCAAAGATTTTATAATCAAACATGAGACAAGAAAGAATCAAAGGAGGTAATGTGTGTAATTTTGATTACATGAAATTTTAAGTCTTTGCAAAAACAAAGTCAATGCAGCCAAAATTAGAAGGAAATCAGGAAAATGAAAAAAGTTTTTTTATAGCAAGTTTTCCTCATTAAGGTCTCTCATTTCTCAAATGTTTAGAGAACTGAGTTAAATTTATAAAAATAAAATCTACTCCACAATTGAAAAACTGTCAATGGATGTGATTGGGCACTTTTAAGAAGAGAAATTCAAAGTCATAAAAAAAAAGTCATTTAATAATGCCCTAAATCACTGAGAGAGAAAAGCAAATTTAAATGATTCAGAGATACCACTTTACACCTAGGAGATTGGTTAAAGTAAGAGAAAAGGAAAATGATAAAGGTAGAAGGGATGTGGAAAAATAGTGACACTGATGAAATGTTGGTGAAATTGTGAACTGGTCCAGTTTGGATCTATGCCTAAAGGGCTATAAAATTACATAACATTTGGGCTAGCAATACCCAAAAGAGATCAAGGAAAAAAGAAAGGATCTAACTGTACAAACATATTTTTAGCAGCTTTTTCTGCTGTGGAAAGTAATTATACATTGAGTCAATGACCATCAGATGAAGAATGGCTGAACAATATGTGGTAAATGATTGTGAAGAAATACTATTGTGCATTAAGAAATAAGGGAGAAGGGGTGTCAGAAAAACCTGAGAAGGCTTATTATATGAACTTAGGCAAAGTGAAGTGAACAGAACCAGGAAAACACTGTGCACAGTAACAGCAATATTATAACTCTAATTAGCTGGAAAAGATTTGTTTACTCTGATCAATACAAGGGTTCAAGATAATTCCAATGAGTTATGATGAAAAACGAAATGAGAACTGATGAACTGAGTGAAAAATTAAAGCATTTTTTTCACTTTTTTTCTCTCTTTAAAAAAAAACAGGGCTAATATGAAAATATTTTGCATGACTTCACATGCATACTGGGTATCTTACTGCTTGCCTTCTCAATGTGTAAGGAAGTGGATGGAAGCAAGATTTTGGAACTTCAAAATTTTAAAATAAATGTTTAAAAGGGTAAGTGTAAGATAATATTTTTTGTGATGGGGAAGAGGATAAATAATCTCAATGTGTCTTTTAGCCCTAAAAATATGATTCTCAGAAGGACACAAGTTCTAGGGTTAAGGCACATGAGAAAGAGATGTGCCCCATGGTCTTTGGTCTGAGATGGCATTTCAGGGAAGATGCAACTGGCACTCACCTGGCAGGGCCTGGCTGTCAGGAACACAGGGGCCATCCCCTTCTCCTTAGGGCTCCCAACTCCTGGGGAGTACAGAGGTCACGGGAGACAGAGCTGGGGGGGAAATGAGCACTATGAGAAGCAGGGCTCAGGCTGGGGCGGGGGTGGGGGGTAGGGGGGTGTCTCCCCTCCTTACAGGACACAGATTCCCACTTTTCCACTCAGGCTGTGGGTGGGGGCAAGAAAAAGGGGTGGGGCTGGGGCAGAACCAGGAGGAAACAGTCCTTGCTCTCCCGGAAGTGACTCAGGGATAAAACTGGAAAACAGACACACAGGTGGTGCTTTCAGGAGGAGAAGAGCTCCAATCAGTAGCAGAATCGGGGAAGGCTTCCTGGAGGGGGTGATATCCAACTGGATGTTGGGAAAAGAAGATGAGGCCCCAGGGAGTCTGGACCAAGGACCAGACACACACCAGGAGCTCATTCCCTCGATCTCTTCCCAAAGTGGGAAAGACTCAAAGCCGGAATCAGCCGTAGCGGGGTTAAGGTGCAGAGGGCATATCTAAGGCGTGGTTTTGAATACGGCTCCGCCTTCTGACTCCGCCCAAAACACTCCTTTCACTGTCCCTCTCCCCTCCCCCCACAACTCTCTACCTCGGCGATATCTCCCCACCCATCGCCATCAACCTCCAAGGCTTCATCGCCCTCTCGCCGACGTTCCTCCCCTCTCTCTCTGCTCCTTCCCGCTCCCTACCCAGTGCTCCGGTCGCGCCTTACCCCGCGCACTTACATCTCTGCCTGGGACTGGCCTCTGCTCCCACTCACCCCGTCCCAGGTCGACTCTGCACCGGGATGTAGAAGTAACCACTAACAAGTACGAAAAAGGTGGGGGAAAGGCGTGGCGGAAGTGATATGAGGGTTAATCTCTCATCCTAGATCCTTGGGGGTTTGGAAAAGGCTTCCACAGTGACCAGCGCCTTCTGGGAACCGTAGTCCGGAGGCTGCGGCATCTTTTGCGCATGCCTGAAGCTCAGGCCCTTCCCCAGCCTCGAATCCGGCCCTGCCCACCGCGCCCCTTCCTGCACTTCCTGGCCAGGAGCCCCGCCCCCTCCTCTTCACCAGCTCCTGGCGTGATCCTTGGAACCCCTGTGCGGGGTCGCGAATTTCTGGGTCTCAGACCTGTTGGAGCCGTGGGTCTCCTCGAAATTTAACCCAGCCCAGCAGTCTTCTCTACCTACTTCCCCATCCCACCCCCGTCCATGTATCAGGGCAGCCTGCCAGCCCCAACAGGACAGCACATATTAAACTTCTCCCTGTGTGCCCAGAGCTTTCTCCCAGGCCAGGAGGACCCAAAAGGAAACCATGTTTCTGAGGTATAACACCTGGATTATCTGGAGCATGCGCAGAGAGTGAAGAAGCTATTCAAATTTAAAGTATTTACTGACAGTTTTATTCATGTTGAACAAATAGGATCCACCACATTTTCAAAGAAGGGAAGAAGAAATTTTCAGAAAAGAAGGGGCTATCTTTCTTCTCTTGTTCTTCTGAGATAGTACTTTGAAAATGTTAGAGTTTTTCATGAAGAACTAGAATCTCCACTGTGACCTCTTAGTGAATCTCTTTCAGGGCTGCTCATCCACCTTTAATGCCCATCTTTCCAGCTAGCTCTCACCTGTAGCTCCAAGAAGCTCCTCAAACCCTACCATGAGTTGGGATGACTACACCAAATATGTGAAGGCTTTCCTAGCTGAATAGGGCAGTTTGTTCCAAATATCACAAAGAGGACTGAAGCCGATGCTGTGGAAGACTTACAGCTTGGTAAGACATATGAACTGTAGTATACAGAATTGGGGGTTATAGTTTTTTCTAGCTTTGGCTGAGTTCCAAAAAGCTGTTAGAGGTTTTAGAATCTTGAGGAGAGGCAGTTGACTGGATCTTCCGTGAAGGGAGGAAGTCAATGAGCGAGCTCTTAGATTATCTAGCTTCAATATTGAAATTTAGCCTAGCATTGATAGATTTACTTAAGAAATTATTATTTTAGATAGGCCCTTTATATCTTCCTTTCCTAATACCACCCTGCATTCCCTCCCTTACCTTAGTGGCTGTGGAGTTTATAAGGAGAGAAATTAGAGGAGTTAAATCTGTGAAGAGTTATCTAATTGATAGCATTATTTATAATTTAATCAAATCACCTTTATTCCCTTTAGATAGCATTTTGTAAAACTGAGTAAGGCAGGTCCTTGCTCAGATTCCATCTTTATTTCCCTTCCCCCACCTGAGGTTCCTGAGATAACTGATAGGGCTTTCCTTTAATCCACCTTCCTAACCAACATCTTTCAAACAATTAAACCCTTTGTGTTTCAATAGTTCTATTTAGTGTAATTTGTCTGTTAGTTATCAAGAGGGGAGAAGAGGGAAAGAGACAACATACTCTGGGCTCAGAGGGAAGCTGGGCATCCATCTTGAAGGAAGGTGTTACTTCAAAATAGGTCCCTTCCTGTGAAATTAACTAAAGCCTGTTTGTTAATTTCAGTCTAGTCTATTACCCTCAGCTTGTGTTTGAGTCTAAGTCCCAGTCTGTAAGCCTGCTGTGTTAGCCTGTTTAGTTTAACTTCTTTCTCCCAAGAAGATCTCTGTTTCCCTTCTGTGTTATACTCCTGACTTCAGTCCTATTATACCCTGAATCTCCTTTAATCCCAGCCTACCTATAGCCTAGTTTATCCACATACCAAATCTCCAACATCCTCCTTTCAATTCCCTTATCCCAAACACCTTTCCTCAAATTACCCGCATAACAGAACCAAAGTCATCCACTTGGACTTGAGCCATCACTAATCATCCTGACTTTTGTCTTACCACTCAACTGGAATGACCTGGAAGAGAAAGTGGGGCTGATGACTTTGTACAGCACTGTTTCACTTAAAACCAAGTCACAAGTGAGTCAAGACATCAGCTTATGATGTCTTTGTTCCTCAAAGAATTTTGAAAAGCCAAAAAGATGCAAAATATTGTATATGATAACCTGTTATTGAGGGGGAAATAGCTTCATTCAAATTGAAAGGTAGTCAGATTTAGGAAGTGTACTAAATTTGTCTTATATAACAACTTCATAATGTTACCATGGATTTTTGTTTTAATAGGACAAGAGGGAAATGAAAATGTTTTCTTAATCTTTATGAACACTTCTGATATTCTAGTTATAGTGCATGACTATGACAAATGAAAATTACAGAATACAAAACTCACCTTGATCTATCATTTTGATCTTGTAAAATATATTTATGTAAAGCATCAGAATCTTTGCTACTATTTGAAAATATTTTAATATCAAACAATAAGATAGAAGGATCTATTAATTTATGTTATAAAATCTTTTACTTTAGAATCAAATTATAAAAAGGAAAAAAAAACCACACTAGATTTTGAGAAAGCACATTTGAAGTTGTTAGAAGAAAAGGTGTCAAGAGTAAAATTTAACAAAAGGGCAAACTGAATCAATTCTCCAAGCAAGAAAGCATTTATTATCAGGGTCTTCTGACTTGCCAATAAATGGGTCAATGGCTTACCTCTATGTCAAAGGCCTGGAACAAAAAGACAGTCAAACCCCTTTTTTAGATTTTGGGAAGTAAAAGAACAGAACAAGGCAGATGAACTCATGAGATTGAGAGCAACAGAATTGTTAACAGAGCTAATGGGCAGAGAACATGACTCGTTGGACATTTGGTAATAGGGGCTAGCAATAACCCCCTCTCTTTTCTTGTGAGTCTAATCAATCTTATTGTTTGAATATAGGTGCAAGATAATAGCCCAGGGGGCAGCTGGGTAGCTCAGTGGATTGAGAGCCAGGCCTAGAGACAGGAGATCCTAGGTTCAAATCCGGCCTCAGACACTTCCCAGCTGTGTGACCCTGGGCAAGTCACTTGACCCCCATTGCCTACCCTTACTAATCTTCCACCTATAAGTCAATACACAGAAGTTAAGGGTTTAAAATTTAAAAAAATAATAATAAAATAAAAAATATAATAGCCCAGACTTTTGGACTGCAACCTTGACATCCCTGAAAGATAGCTTAATGGTGTAACAATATTAGGCCCAATTTGCTTTCCTTCATAGACATCCTCCAAGGTGAATTCCTTGAGGCAAGAGTGATTATTAAGAGAGCTGGATTTCTAAACTTAACCCATTATAGGCCAGCTAAATCCTGAATTGAGTTCAGAAACAAAGAGCCATGACTAAAGCAGTTAAAGGACCAAATAAATGTATTGTAAATAGGATCAATAAATAAATGATACAGAATCAGTCTTAAGCATCTCAGAGGTACATTCCCATTGAATAAAATGCTTTAGAAGGAAATCAGCCAGGAAAGATGGTAGAAGCTCAGGAATGAAATTCTGAAGAGAAAAAGAGAAAGAATTCCAATTAAGTGGAAAAATTAGTTTTGTCTGAACAGACCAAAGTATATCCATTATGAGCTCACAAACCAACTTAGATGGATTTAAAAAAAAAAAAAAAAGCAAGATCAGATAAGAGCAAAGTATAGTATGGTCCTTGAAAAAATTTATCAGGAATGTTAAAACTCAGAATAAGTTGAGGCTGTTAATGGAAACTGAGGACTACAAAAAGGTGTGGTATTTTTAAAAAGTCATATTAGGAGAAAGAGGAAGATCAAAAAAGAGATAGGATGATAACTGACAATGCAGTGGAAATCTCAATTATTATTTTTATTCTGTTTTCTATCCAATGGAGAATGACCTCTGTGATGGAAATTTCGGAAATTATCCAGTGGCTGCTCTTCAAGAATAAGAAGGTACTTAGATGCCCTTGATTAATTCAAGTTATTTTGCCCAAATGGAATTATATTTGTGATTATTCAGTTACTGTTAGAGATATCTGAAAGATCGTGGAAAATGAGAGTATAACAAAATTAAAAAGAGGCAAATGCATTCCCATTTTTTCAAAAATATAAGAGAACAGAGCATGCAAACTCTTTATTTTCCAGTGAGTTTTATTTTGATTCTTGAAAAAATTCTAGAATGGATCATTAAAGAGGTGTGTGTCAATCATGTAGAAAAGGAAGACTAAACACAAAGAATCCACATGAGAGGAACATCCTTTTACTCAAAAATAATCTTGAGTGCTGCTGCAGAGTGGCAAAGGTTTATTATTGCATTCTCACGAGAAAGGCACTCAGAAGCAGAAAGCAGGTTTATAGCCAGCAAGTGCAAAGCATGGGAATTCACAGACTCCTCTTTATCCTAGTCTTCATGGTAAAATGGTCTGTTCCCTCATTCACCATAGGTTGGTTGCCAGAGAGTTACAATCTGGCCAGGAGAACTAACTAATCAGTATGTGTAATTTACAACATCTCATTTCCCTAATTATTCATATAGCTTTTAGCCAATTAAAGAGTAGTATTTTTCTAGTCTATTCATTTTCATAGCCAGTTAGCTTTTTTTGGAAGTGACCTTTTAAGTAAGCCTTAGAATGGGTAGCTACTACTCTCAGCCTCATTATAATATGCCGATATAATTTTGGGGAAATTGAAGTTTTAGTCAGGAATATGTAACAACTTATTTCAATCAAAACTTGGGTAGATGTGGCTTTCAGGAATATGAAACAACTCAATTTTCCCTCCATTATATGGGCTTGTGAGAGGAGTGCACCATCTTGTCAGGACCTGTCCCTCACAGCTTCAACAAGAATAAATGATGACAGAGGGGGAGCTGGGTGGCTCAGTGAATTGAGAGTCAGGCCTACAGATAGGAGGTCCTAGGTTCAAATATGACCTCAGATACTTCCTAGCTGTGTGACTATGGGCAAATCACTTAACCCCCATTGCCTAGTCTTTACCACTCTTCTGCTTTAGAACCAATACATAGTATTGATTCTAAGACAGAAGGTAATGGTTTAATAAAATAAATAATGACAGATTAATTTCATTTCCTTTTTATATAACAATATATTTTATTTACCAATTACATGTAATAAATTTCCACATATATTTTCTAAAGTTATAAAATCCAAATTATCTCCCTCCTAGAGATGGCAAGTGCTTTGATTTTGTATTATCATGTATATGCACTGGGAAAGAAAGAGAGAGAGAGAGAAGAGAGAGAGAAAAGGAAAAGAGAGAAAGAAAGGAAAGAAAGAATCCAGTTTCCCTAATGAATATCAGTGAAAAACTTTAAATAAAATATCAGCAAGGAGATTACAGCAATATAGTACAAAAACTCTACAATATGACCAGGCTGATTTATACCAGGAATACAGGGTTGGTTCAATATTAAGGAAAAGTTATCATGTCACTAACAAAAACAACATAAATCATATGTCTATATCAATAGGTACAGAAAAAGTAATTGACAAAACACAATACCCATTAGAAAGCATAGGAATAAACGGATCTTTTCTTACAATAAGAAATATGTATTAAAAAACCAAGTACAAGCATTTTCTGTAGTGAGGATAAACTAGTAACCTCCCCCAAAAGATTAGGGATGAAGCAAAAATAGCTATTATCATCATTTTTATTCAATATTGTACTAGGAATACTAATGTGATAAGAAAAAAGAAACTGAAGAAATAAGGCAACACAGAAACAGATTATCACACTTTATAGATGATATGATGGTATACTTAAGAGAACCTAGATAATCAACTAAAAAGTAGTTGAAATATTGAACTTTTGCAAAGTTGCAGGATATAAAATTCCATCATTTTTTCAATTGTGTCCAATGCTTTGTGACCCCATTTAGGGGTTTCTTGGCAAAGATATTAGAGTGGTTCATCATTTCCTTCTCTAGTTTATTTTACAGATGAAGAAACTGAGACAAACAGGACTAAATGACTTGCAAAGGGTCACAAAGCTAGTAAGTATCTAAGGCCAGATTTGAACTCGGGAATATGTTTTTGTTATTCCACACCCAGGACTCCTATCTAGTGTGCCACTCAGTTGCCCAAGTTATAAAATAAATCCACATAAATCATTAGCATTTCAATATATACACATGTATATTACCAAAAAAAAAAACTAGCAGCAAGAGATAGAAAAAGAAATTCCATTAAAAATAACCACCCATGGGGGGCAGCTGGGTAGCTCAGTGGAGTGAGAGTCAGGCCTAGAGACAGGAGGTCCTAGGTTCAAATATGGCCTCAGCCACTTCCCAGCTGTGTGACCCTGGGCAAGTCACTTGACCCCCATTGCCCACCCTTACCACTCTTCCACCTATGAGACAATACACCGAAGTACAAGGGTTTAAAAAAAAAAAAAACCACACATGCTTAAAGGGTTATAAAACAATGTGTATCCTTTGATCCAGTAATACCACTACTAGATCTGTATCGCAAAGAGGATAACAAAAAAGGGAAAAAGTCCTAATTATACAAAAATATATTAGCTCTTTTTGTGGTAGCAAAGAATTGGAAATTGAAGGGATGTCCATCAATTGGGGAATGGCTGAACAAATTGTGGTATATAATGGTGATGGAATTCTATTGTATTATAAGAAATGATAAAAAAGATGATTTCAGAAAGAGCTGTAAAAACTTACATGAACTGATGCAGAGTGAAATAAGCAGAACCATGAGAACATTATACACTGTAACTGAAATATTATGGGACAATCAAATGTGATAGACTTTACTACTAACAGCAGATTGGGTCCAGCATAATTCTGGACTTATGACAAAGAATGCTATCTACCTCCAGAGAAAGAACTGTTGGAGTAGGAATGGAGATCAAAGCATATGATTTTTCACTTCATTTTATTTGGGTTTTTATTTGGGGGTTTTGGTTTTATATGATTATTCTCTTACAAAATTGAAAAATATGGAAATATCTTCTTCATGATAATACATATATAAGCCAGATCAAATTGTTTGCCAGCTCTGGAAAAGAAGAGGGAAGAAAGGGAGGAGGGAGAAAATTTGAATCATATAACTTTGGAAAACTTATGTGGAAATTTGTTATTACATGTAATTGATAAAATATCTATATGAAGAAAAAAATTAAAGTCACACATAGCCACAAAATATTTGGGAGTATACCTTCCCAGATCCACCTAGGAATTATATGAACATAATTATAAAACACTTTTCTCACAAATAGAGACAGATGTAAACAATTAGAGAGACATTAATTGCTTGTGGGTAAGCTGAGCCAATGTAAAAAAAAATGGAATTCTACCTAAATTATACTTAATCAGTGCCATTCAAACTATTAAAGAACTTTTTAAAAATAAAACTAGGAAAATTAACAAACATTATCAGGATAAACAAAAGCTCAGGAATATCAAGGAAATCAATAAAAGAAATATGAAGGAAGGCAGCCTAGCATAAACAGATTTAAAACTATTTTTAAAAGGAATAATCATCAAAATAATCTGGTAAAGGCTAAGAAATTCAATGGCTGATCAATGGAATAAGTGCATAATATAGAGAAATAATGACAATAAAAATCTGGTATTTGATAAACTCAAAGATACAAATTTTAAGGACAATAACACTATTTGACAAGACTTTTTTGGGAAAACTGCAAAGTAGTCCGGCAGAAACTAGGCATAGACCAACATCTCTATACCAAGATAAGGTCAAAATGAACACATGCTTTAGACATAAAGGGTGATATCAGAAGCAAAGTAAGGGAATATGTAAAAATCTAGCTGCCAGATATATGGATAAGGGAAGAATTAACAAAAATGAGATAGAAAAGATCATTGAAGGAAGATGGCTTAATATGCATAATTTTTTTCAACCCCTCACCTTCCATCTTGGAATCAATACTTTGTATTGGTTCCAAGGCAGAAGAGTGGTAAGGGTAGGCAATGGGGGTCAAGTGACTTGCCCAGGGTCACACAGCTGGGAAGTGTCTGAGTTCAGATTTGAACCCAGGACCTCCTGTCTCTGGGCCTGGCTCTCAATCCACTGAGCTACCCAGCTGCCCCCAATATGCAAATTTTTATGATATGAAATTTAAAAGTTTTTGCAAAAAGAAAACCAATACAGCCAAAATAAGAAAATTGAAAAAAGTTTTTTACAGCTAGTTTCTCTGAAGGGATGTGGAACAATAGGGACAATAAATGCATTCTTGGTGTAGTTGTGAACTACTCCAACCATTCTTGGAAAAAAAAAATTGGAACAAATATGATAAAGGGCTATAAAACCCATTGACCTAGCAACTTCTCGATATCCCAAAGAAATAAAAGAGAAAGGAAAAGGTCCTAAATGAACAAAAATATTTATAGCAGCTTTTTTGTAGTGTCAAAGATTTAGAAATTGAGTGGATTGAGGAAATCGTTTTAAGATTGTAGAGGAGAACTGGAGCTTTGGCTAATTCCAGAAACTCACTTCCTTCTGAAATATCTAAGTGAATAAAAAGTGAGGGAATTGAGATTAGGACACATCTTAAACAATTCATATGCGTTATCTGAAAACTATTCCCATTCCAATCAATCCATTATTTTTTTCCATGTTCCTTTGATTTTCTTACAGCCCCTTGGGGAGAATGGAACACTTCTTTTTCTGTATTCAAGGATCTGCACATATTTGCTCTCAACCTCCCAAGCTGGAAAATCCCTAATCTTTTATTAAATTAGGAACCAGATAACCAAATGTTATATTACTTCCTTTTAATTAATTGGCCATATTTGATTATTTTTAAGGTATAAAAATCTGTCTCTCTTTCTGTATTCAGGGTACAAGCCAAAGCTGAGGAAGTCTGCTCTTACTTTGTTGAACATTTGACATGCTTTGCTTAATAAACTAATATACTCAGATCAAACTTTTGTTTCCACAGTCATTTCTTCTTTCATTCACCACAGATGCCCATCAATCTAGGAATGGTTGAATAAGTATATGATTGTGATGCTAAGGCAAAGTAAAATGAGCAGAACCAGAACATTGTGCACAGAAACAGCAATATTTTTTTTTTAAGACCCTTAACTTCGGTGTATTGTCTCATAGGTGGAAGAGTGGTAAGGGTGGGCAATGGGGGTCAAGTGACTTGCCCAGGGTCACACAGCTGGGAAGTGGCTGAGGCTGGGTTTGAACCTAGGACCTCCTGTCTCTAGGCCTGACTCTTACTCCACTGAGCTACCCAGCTGCCCCTAACAGCAATATTTTAATGATAATCAATTGTGAAAGACTTAGCTATTCTCACAATACAATGACCCATAGAAATTCCAAAGGACTCAGGATAAAAAAAATGAAGAAAACTAACTAATGATAGTATTGACAAGAGATGGAGAAAAATAACCCATTGTAAATGAGATACTGAGAGCAGTTAGCTATACTTAGAGAATGCAAGTGATTTGACCTAGATAGAAAAAAACCTTAAGCTAATAGTTAACATTTATTTACATAGAGCTATGTTCCAGGCACTATACTAAATACTTTACAATTATCTCACTTGGTCCTCACAAAAATCCTGGGAATCAGGTGCTGTTATTATTCCTATTTATATATGGAAACTATGGGTAATTTGACTTGCCCAGGGACACCCAGCTAGTTAGTGTCTTACTCCTAAAAGCCTCTGAATATTCACTCACTACATTCATGTTTCTCTTCAACAAGAATTCTCTGATGCAGAGTAAAATGTGCTGATCTCTTGAAGACCTTCCCACATTCACTACATTCATCAGGTTTCTTTTCATTTCTCTATGAATTCTGCAATGCTTAAAAAAAAAATCTGATGTGCAGGAGGTCATCCCACATTCCTTATAGTGTGTAAGAGATAATCTAATTAAGCAACTTCAGTTTTTATTCATTGTTTTATGTTTGGTAAATGTATATTTTCTGCATGTAACCTAATAGATAACTGGTATAATAATAATTTGTAATCATAATATATTTAATAAGAAGAAATAATTCCAATTATTAGTTAATTGTTTATGAAAACTGACAATCAATAGTGGTAGTATGCTTAAAATTAATAATAGAATTCCTTGCAGATACCTTAACCAAGGAAAGTTTGTGTATGCCTTCAGGGTCTTGGAATATATTTAGGAGTTTTTGAAGCTATTATCTCATTTGACTCTGAAGCTACAGAATAACTTTGGCTACCTTCATTATTACCATATATGGAACAAAGGGGGTACGTAATCTGACTTATAGAAAGAGATATAAGACCTGATCTTCTTGTCAAGAAAAAACCCCAGGAGTCTGGCCTTCAAGGGAGCACCTTTATTACATTCATAATGTTTCTCTCTAATATGACTTCTTTGATATCAAATAAATGCTGAGTTATAGGGGAAAGCCTTCCCACAATCCTTACATTCAGAGCATGCTAGCCAAGAGGAAGCTCAAAGTCACTACAGGAGTTTATATACCTTCTCTTAAATGATCCCACTTCCTGTCTACCATGAGGAATCATGGGAAATGTAGTTTCAGTCTCCACATGTCCATAGTAAATATATATATACTTTTAGATGGCATTTCCCAAATTTCACTTTTACAATACCAAGATTGTGGCAGGAGTTCGCCTCAAGAATGGGAGGCTCAAAACCCCATTCAATCCAGAAGTATTAAAGAATTTCATTTAAAGAAAATTTTGAGATGAAATGATAGCCTAGGCTGGTGAAATGGCCTAGGGCAGTGATGGCAAACCTTTTAGAGCAGGGGTTGGCAACCTTTTTGGCATGAGAGCCATAAACGTCACATTTTTTAAAATGTAATTTTGTGAAAGCCATATAGTGCTCACAGTGCACGCTCCTGTAACAGTGCCTGAAAAAAAATTGACTTTATGGCTCCTGCAGAAAGAGCCATATCTGGCCCTCAAAAGAGCCAGATATGGCTTGAGAGCCATACGCTGCCAACCCCTGTTTTAGAGGGTGGGTGATATGAGAAATGCCCTCAGGTGCATGTGGAGAGGGGGAGGAGAGTAGCCCTTTGCACATCCCACTGGCTTTCTAGTAACAAACTCTAGTGAACTCTGTGTTGGGGTGGCAGCATGTGTCCCCACAGAGAGGGTTCTGAAGTGCCTCCTCTAGCACTGTGCTATAGGTTCACCACCATAGGCCTTGAAGCTAGTAGAGTTGTTTTCCGGCTGGTGGAATAACTTTTGGGCTAATGGAGTGGGCTAATGGAGTAGTCCAATAGCTCTGGAGCTGAAGAAGTAGCCGTTGGTGGTAGAATGGCCTCAGGGCTAATGGAATAGCCTTGGGACTGATGAAGTAGCCCAGTAGTCCAGGAAATGATGGACTAACTCCCCCAGTGTGGATCAAGGTTTGCACATTTATTGAAGTTCTGGGGGCTTGTCACCTCCTATTCCAGGGAAATCTCCACCTTTTTCCAGAATAGTCTACCCCTGGGCATTATAGCCTGAGAACCCTGGAAAATGGGCATTGAAAAGATGGGTCTAAATTCAGGTAGAGGTATGGTTTGGGGTCTGATATGTCATAGGTAAACTTGAGGACACCAAAAAGAGAATAAGGCGCATTTATGGATTCCCCTGGACTGCCAGGGCCCTTAGTGCACATGCCCCATGTTTTTCTCCACTGTCCCATTTGCTCTTATTTGTCATATAGGAGATGTCTCACTATCTTTCTGGAATGCTTTCATCAAAGATGGGAGCATAGGGAGGATACAGTAGTATAGTACATGACCACTATAGGTAATTAATAATGCCAAAAGTTAAGAACTATGGAAAATATAAAACAATATAAGCAAATAATTCACAATAGCACAAAGCTGGTATACTATATAGAATAGTACAGAACCAGTACAAGTATTTAATATCAAATGGTTAACTGATTAATAATACAGATTTTACAATTTATGTTTGACTAATGCTGACTGGTGAAATAAGATTTCAGAACATGGGAGTCCTACTTCTATCCATACCTGCTCTTGCCTATCTCCATTACTGTCTCTGCCAAGAAAATTTCAAATGGAGTCATGAAGAGTCAGACATGACTGAAAAAAACAATGGATCTAGAGTTTGGTGATTCTGTTCTCTTCCCTTTTTGGAAAATTTGGACATTTGTGTTTTCCCCTTTGTTTCTCTCCTGTTGTTCATGGTCTTGCAAACATCACTGACAATGGCCCAGCAATCCTACCTGCCAATTCTTTCAAAACTATTGAGTAAAATAGGGGCAGCCTTAGTGGTCCAGTGGATAAAGTTCTGGGCCTGCAGTCAGGAAGACCTAAGTTTAAATCCAACTTCAGCCACTTGCTAGCTGTATGTCCCTGGGCAAGTCACTTTACCTTTGTTTCTACAAGTGTAAAATGGGGATAATAATAGCACCTTCTTCCCAAGGTTGTTGTGAAGACTAAAGGAGACAATAATTATAATGCACTTAGCACTGTGGATGGAACATTACAGCTCTATGCAGATGATAGCTAGTACTCTTATTTAAGCCAACTAGGCCAATTGACTTGAATTCTCTTAGCACAACTAAACACTCTCAGCATTTACTTTCCGTCTCTATCCTGGATAGAGAAAACAAACCCCAGGATGGAGTGATAATGCCTTCTGCCAGGTGGCCTCATGCCTTCCATCCCCAACAGTGGCCCTGGCCCCACTTTGATCGTGTCTGCTTTCCCCTAACCTAGCTTTATAACAAAAACAAACCCAAGCCGGTCTTTCTGCTATTCTTCTTTTCCCAGCTGTTGACTTCAGCTTCCTGCTCAGTTCCCTTACCTTCCTTCCTTTCCCAGCTGCTGGCTTTGGCCCTGTTTTGCAGCCCACCAGATTCCTAGCCCTCTGACTCGCTTCCTCCACTCTGCGGACGTCTCTCTCCCAGCCTCAGGAAGATCATGTGCTCTGCACGTGACCCAGACACTCCCAGGAGACACGGTTTCCTTTCCGGTCCTCTAGCCTCAGGAATGGAATTTTAATAAACGCAGGAGGTCTAGGTGATGACAGGCTACCCCGATGGAGCGTCTGTTGGGCTGGGCTAGATTTCAAGGAGATACACTGCATCCACCTAAGGTATAAGACCCAGGGATTCGGAACTCTATTCCTGCGCAGGAACCCATCGACTCACAGGATAGCACCAAACGGCATCTGAGGAAAAAGGGGGGCGGCGCAGGCGGGGGCACGGCATATTTCAGGCTGGGGATAGGCCTGAGCTTGAGGCATGCGCAAAAGCTGCAGTGCCTCTGCGGTACGATTCCCAGAAGGCTTTCCTCGCAATGGGCTTACTCGTCAAAGCCTAGGGAGGATGGGCCATCTTTTACGTCACTTTGGCCTTGCCTTCTTTTTCCCGCCTTTTCCTTGCTTTCCTGTGACAGTTTTCCTTCCTCTGTCGAGAGTGATCTGAGACTGGGTGAGCAGGAGCCGAAAGTGGGGTCAAGCCCGGGCGGAGGCCCAGTGCAAGTGTGCGGCGAACCTGGAGTAAAGGGGGGTTGGTTGTGGAGCAGAGAGGGTAGGGGAGGAACATTCCCTAGAAGGCGATGGAGCCCGCAGGGGCTGATTGTTGTCCGGAGACTGCGCATGCGCAGAGGCGGAGCTCCAGGGTTGGGGCGTGGGGGTGGATTCTGGTCCCACCTCATACACCCCCTCCTCACGTGACCCCCAGCAAGTCCTGGCCCCCCCACCCCCCCAGGTGCCTTCCGACTGACTAGAGTTTGAGGGCGTGAAACAGACTCGCTGGGGCCTCGTCTCCTCCTCTCAGCATCCTTCTCCAGGAAGCCTTCCCTGGTGGTGCTGGTTATCAGTATTTTCCCAATCCAGAAAGTATCATTTCTTTGTTCTGTTTTACCTCTACAAATATTCTGTCCTCGAGAAAGAGTTATCTTCAGGAGAGCAAGGACTGTTTTCTTCCGGGCCTTTCCCTGCCTCAGGCCTCCTCCCACCCCTCAGTGGAGAACTGGGAATCTGTGTCCTTTGAAGAGGGGAGACCTGCAGCCTGAGCCCTGCTTCTCATGGTGCCCATTTCCTCCCCAGCTGTCTCCTGTAGCCTCTGTTCTCCCCCTAGGAGGAGGGGATGCCAGTCAAGCTCTGCCAGGTGAGTGCCAATTGCTTTTAACCTGAAATGCCATCTCTGGCCAAAGACCTTGGGCACATTTCTTTCTCTTGTGCTGTCACTCTGGAAATGGTGTCCTTCCGAGAATCATATATTTAGAGCTAAAAGTCAACAGAGATGATCTAGTTCTCAGTCTTCCTCCACAAAAAAAATTACATTTCCTTTTTTTTTTTTTTTAAATATTCACTTTTATATTTTGAGTTCCAATTGCTTTCTCTCCTTCTGGCCTCTCCTATTGAGAAGACAAGCACTTCCATATTATCCATGTTGCCAAAAAAGAAGATAAGAAATTGGAATAAATATGATTTAATCTGCATTCAGGGTTGTTAGTCATCATTTCATTTTTAATCATGAGCCCTTTTGAATTTCCCTGGATCATTGGATAGATCAGAGTAGTTAAGTCCTTCACATTTGATCATCCTTACAAGATTGCTGTTCATGTGCACAGCGTTCTGGTTCTACTCACTTCACTTTGCCTCATTTCTTACAAGTCTTTCCAGGTTTATCTAAACCCAGTTTGGACATTTTCTAAAGCATAGGCGTATTCTTTCACAATCATATACTCACATCTTATTTAGCCTTTCCTCAGCTGATGAGCATCTACTCAATTTCTACTTCTTTCCCTTTTTCCTTTGATTTTTTTTTGGGATACAGACTTGGATTGAATGATTGCTAGGTCAAAGGGCATATGCAGAGTTTTATACATGATACCTTGATTCTATCTCTTGTTTGGTCATAAATTCTTCCCTTACCCCTAGATCTGATAGGTCAATTTTCTATACTCCTCTACTTTGCTAGTGATATCACTTTCATATCTAACATGTGCCTATTTTTAAAAATAAACCCTTCTGCCTTAGAATCAATACTATATATCAATTCCAAGGCAAAGAGGGGTGAGGGCAGAGCAGTTGTGGTTAAATAACTTGCCTAGGATCACACAGCTGGAAAGTGTCTGAGATCACATTTGAATCCAGGACCTCCTGTCTGTAGATCTGGGTCTTTATCCACTGAGCCATCTAGTTGTCCCCATGTACCTTTTTAACCTCATCTTGGTAAACTGTGTGAGATTTTGTTATTTTCTGACAGATTGCTTTCCAATTTTCCTTGCGGTTTTTGTGAAATAATGACTTTTTGCCCCAAAAGCTTAGATCTTTGGGTCATTTGCAGCTGTATATTGTGTACTTGATCTCTTCCATTTATCAATCACTGTATTTGTTCATTCATCAGATTGTTTTGATGATTACTACTTTCTAATATAGGTTGAATTATGGTATTGCTAGGCCACTTTTTTAATGCCCTTTATATTCTTGACCTTTTGTTCTTTCTGATAAAGTTTATTTTTTTCTAGCTATATAAAATAATTCATTGGTAGTTTGTTATGGCACTGAGTAAGTAAATTAATTTAGGTAGAATTGTCATTTTTGTTTTACTGGCTCAGCTTATCCATGAGTAATTAATATTTCTCCATTTGTTTAAATCTGTCTTTATTTGAAAAGCATTTTGTAATTGTGTTCATATAGTTTCTAGATGTGTCTGAGAGATCGATTACCAATTATTTTATACTGTTTATAGTGATTTTATTTATTTTTATTTATTTTTATTTTTTTAAACCCTTAACTTCTGTGTATTGGCTCCTAGGTGGAAGAGTGGTAAGGGTGGGCAATGGGGGTCAAGTGACTTGCCCAGGGTCACACAGCTGGGAAGTGGCTGAGGCCAGATTTGAACCTAGGACCTCCTGTCTCTAGGCCTGACTCTCAACCCACTGAGCTGCCCAGCTGCCCCCTATAGTCATTTTAAATGAAATTTCCTTTTCTGTCTTTTGTGGCTGGGTTTTATTGGTATAGAAGTGCTGATGATTTATGTGGGTTTATTGTGATATGTTGCTATTGTCTTCTAATATTGTCTTTAAAATAGAAAAAAATAAAATTCTAATATTGTCTTTAAAACAGAAAAAATAAAATTCATTCGGAAGAACTAAAAGATCGAGAATATCAAAAGAATGAATTAAAAAAATTAAAGGAAGAAGTTCTAGTAGTACCAGATTTCAATCTGTATTGAAAGCAGTAATTAACAAAACTATATGGTACTGGTTAAGAAATAAAAAGGTAGATCAGTGAAGCAGAACAGACATACAGTAAGCAGCAGTAAAAGATTATAGTAACCTTGCATTTGACAAAAGCATAGATCCAGATTTTGGGGATAAGAAATCACCATTTGGCAAAAATTGCTGGGACAGCTGGGAAGTATTTTGGGAGAAACTAGGTATAGACCCATATATTACTCTATTCACTAAGATAAGATCAAAATGGATACCTGATGTAGACATAAAAGGAGACAAAAATAAATCAGAAGAATAGGAAACATTTCATATTAGATTTATGAATAGGAAAGGAATTTCATAGTCAACAATATTGGTATCCTTGATAATGCCTTCTAGGATGTCGGGAGGGAAGGAATGGGATGGTCTGAGGCACTTGTAACTAAATTCTACTAAGAAAAAAGGAAAGAAAAAAAATTTTAAACCTATACCTTCCAACTGTTATTAGGAAAAGTTAAGGTAAGGTGTAAGTCTGCAGATGGACAGCAGAAGCCAAGATCCTGGAATCTTGAGGAGGCTATTAGAGAGAGACAGTTAGGCTAGAGAGTAGTTTTCTTTTCTCTGGGTGAACCAGAGGAGATTAGCTCTTTCCCTGTGGTAATTTACTGCCTGATCTTCCCATTCTTCCTACTACTTGAATTATCCTGTTTTCATGGTTGCTATTTTGACATCTGTGCTGTTCCTGGGCTGATCTGATGACAACTGACAGCTGAGCATGAGACCTGGCCTACATCCTTGGATCTTGTTCCATCTTTAGGCCTTATCAGACTTACATACAGACCCCTTCCTTAGGTCATCCAAAGGAGGTTTTAGAGGTAGTGTAGCTAATTATAGTCATTTGGGGTTATATAGAAAGTGTAGGAGTAGAGTAGGAAATACTCAGAAGCAATCTCTGAGAAGAGATTTGTAGATTTGGTAAGGTATAGGTAGTTATTATTAGTGTAAGTTATATCCAAATCCCTTCTAACTTGTCCCTATTTTATTAAACAACTGGTTTTCCATAACTTAGTGTTAGGCTCTGCCTACACTGTACTTGGGTAGCCTTCCTGAAACTAGTTTATTCTTCTGTTCCTGGCCTAATAATAAACATCTAACACATCCCACAAAACCCTCACTTTTATTTCATGCCTTATAATCAATATTGTGTATTGGTTCCAATGTAAAAGAGTGTGATAAGGGCTAGGCAATGGGGATTAAGTGACTTGCCCAGGGTCACACAGCTAGGAAGTGTCTGAGACCAGATTTGAACCTAGGACCTCCCATCTCTAGGCCTGGCTCTCAATTCACTGAACCACCCAGCTGCCCCCAAGAAAGAAAAATTGTAAGACACTTAAATGACTTGATCAATGTCTCATAGCTACTTAAGTGGCAAAGTCTAGATTTGAATTCAGGTTTTATCAATTCCAAGTCCAGACTCTGTACAGTGTAATATATTCAAACTTTCCCATCTAAACTCTATATTATTTGAGTAAGACTACTTTCATTAAATTGTTAATTGCTGAAGTGTTCTAAGCATAAATATTATAAAGATGAAAAATAATAAAGGCTGCTATAATAATAATTATTAGTATTTTAATTAAAGCCATGCTGATAGATAAAGTTTTTAGACCACACGCTTGTAAGAATTCAAAATCGCCGCCCTCGCCATTACTGTCTCCTGTCTCCTCTCGAGTCTGCTGGCCAAGAGAGAGCCTCCCTCCTAACCCAGGAGATTATAAACTCCTCTCTGCGTCGATGTAGGCCTCCCCACGCCCAAAGAACCGGAAACGGAAACCCGTTGGAACACGGGAAATGTAGTTTGATACATTTCCCAAATTTCACTTTTAAAATTCCCCCTGAGGTCCGGCAAAAAAAAAAAAAGGCTAGTCCTTTTTTCTTCGCTGGACCTGTAAAAATAGACAACTTCTAAAATTTTCAGGAATTTGGGGATAAAAGAAATAGATGAACAAATGGTTAAAATTAGCCGCATTGACAAAAAACCAATTTGGGGGCAGTCCCCTATTGGTATAACAGTGTACAATTAAAACAATATACACAATTCAATTTCAACTCCCCATAGTTGAATCAACTGCACCCCAAAGTTCAAAATTTGGTCTTCATGGTACAGTGAAGGCCTTTCAGACATCTTCATGGTGTCTTCACCAAAACAGGTTCATCGTCTGGATTCTGGGGAGATGGCAAGATCCTTATCCTGAAATTATTCTCAAAAGAATTTAAACTTTACATTATAGATTACAAAACATACATTTTCTTCTAAGATTTATACAATTCCCCGTGAAATTACTCCTAAAAGAGTTAAATATACATATATTTTTACATTATCGAATTTTAAAAAACTTAACAGATATCCCCGTGAGGTAAATCTTAAACACACCTTTTTTCTAAAAAAAAGGGTACCTCAGGTCAGCTAAGGATGAGTGGCTGAGTCCTGGGGGTTATATGAAGTCAATTGGCAAAATAAAAAGAATAAAATTTAAGAAAAAAGAAGAAAAAATTAACTTGTGAATGAAATGTAAAATGTGCAAAAATCTGGGGGAAATAAACTTAGACCTTTGAATGAAGGTCTAATTAAAGTGAATTCAGCAGTGTGCAATTACCCATTCAGGGCCAGGACTAAAGGAAAATGTCTCTCTCTGATCTGACTTATCAGCTTTTCAGGGAACTGAGCCAAATAAATAACCAATCTTAGGTGCTTTCTAGGAATCTAAGTCGAGGGGACCCACGTCCTCTAAAGTTTTAGAAAAGACTGGGACTCCAGGACTCAAACCCCAATTTCCAAGCCCTAAAGTATTGGCATAGAACTGCTACAATTTTGCAGATCTTAGTCAGTCAAGTTTCTGACCATGTGCTTTCTTTAGCACGATTAACGGCTTTCATATTCCCTTCTGGAATCAGAGAGGCATTTAAATCACAGTCCTATAGGCTCAGGTATTTGCTGTAGAATCAGAAAAAGGATAAATAATGATTATATATGTACGTCCAGTACAAGATGAGAAAAGGAAAAAATCAACTGCTCATTAGAAAAATATTTTAAAAATCAAAAATATATATATAGCTTAGAACTAGAAGGGTTATGTTACCCAAAAATGAGGTTTTCATTTTGTGAGTGTAAATGGATCTTACAAAGAACAGATTCACAGTGCACATTCAAATAGAGTACCATTATTTCCAATAGCACATTTTAAAACAATGATGTTTAAAATCATTTACTTGTTACAACTTTTAATCTTGGCTAAGAGTTTCTCAACAAATTCTGTTATTGCTTCCATAGCAAAATGTGATATTTTAAAAAAAAAGCCTTCTGGTATAATCATCCTCAGATAAGAATATACAGGAGCTCCTAGACTCTCTGTATTTAAAAAAAATCCTGGATAGGAAATGCTTCTACCCATTTAAGGCAATAATATCTCATAATAAAATATATAAAAGCTTTATCCTTTAAGACAACAATTCTTAAGGATTTAAAGTAAAAGTTAAAAAGATCTCTTGTAAAATTACAAGGTAATATTCAAAGCATGGAACTTTCAAGGTTCTTTACAATTACCAAGACAGAATAAATTTTAAAAGACATGTGCTCTATAAATCCAGTAGTATCAGATCAACAAGCTGGTCAAAACCTCTTACCAGTTCTAATAGATTTTTCTCATTATTTGGGAGTTACAATAAAATCATAACAGAATTAATCTAGCAGCCACAAACTACATTAACTTAAAATGATTCAGTGTAACAGGAAAATCAACGAAATAAGCAAGATTAATTTACAAAACTAATTAGCAAAATACAGTAAGATACAGTCTCTTTAAAAGTCATTCAGTTCTAAAAGGTTTTTTTTTTTTATAATCAGTCTTTGCTCAAAGTTCTGAGCAGGTATGGGGTGAAATTTCTTCCCCCGAGTTCAGTTTTTAATCACAAGCAAGTCTGAATAGGCCATTCGGCCCCATTAAAGGTAAACGCTAGGTCCATGTGGGGTCAGGTCGTTGGGCTCGGGGCTAGAGAAAAAGTTTTGTAGAAAATCCCACGTGTAGAGCTTGTGTGGGTGGCTAAATTAGGTCTTTAGAGAAACACGTGGAAGGCTAGAAATAGGGAGAAAGGGGAATATACCCAAATCGTTTGCGGCAGAGCTGAAGCAGTCTCTGGAGGTCGAGATCTCGGCAAAGGCAGCAGCCGGAGAAGTTTCCGAAGATCTCGGCAAGTCAGGACTGGGTGAGCTGTTGGGGCTCGGGGTTCTGGATTCCAGCAGCACCAGCGAGTCAGGATCAGAGATCACAGGCACTGGAACGCCGGCAGGCTTGTAGTCAGGAGATCAGCAGCAGGAATGGAGGTATGCTCAGGAGTCAGGAGAGCAGCTGCAGAGACACACTGGCTGGGCTCCGGCATTTTAGTGTAAAGCCAAAAGCCCAAATCGGCTGGCCTGACCTCCCTCCCAAGGTGGTTTGGGCTGGACTGGCTGGCTGAGTCCCGCCGGAGGCAAAAACGTGCTCTTGCTTTTAGCAAAAGCATGGCAAGGAAAGTCACTTTCCCTTTTAAAAAAAGTGCTCAAAAGAGCTGAGCCAGACGGCCAAAAAGCAGGCATGGCTATCATTAGGCTATCTGGAAGATTTAGAGTTCGAATTTCAACCTTCTGGTTCGCCAAATTATTAATATGAAAAATAATAAAAGCTGGTATAAATATATATATTAGTAATTTAATTAAAGCCATGCTGATAGATAAAGTTTTTAGACCACGCGCTTGTAAGAATTCAAAATCGCCGCCCTCGCCATTACTGTCTCCTGTCTCCTCTCGAGTCTGCTGGCCAAGAGAGAGCCTCCCTCCTAACCCAGGAGATTATAAACTCCTCTCTGCGTCGATGTAGGCCTCCCCACGCCCAAAGAACCGGAAACGGAAACCCGTTGGAACACGGGAAATGTAGTTTGATACATTTCCCAAATTTCACTTTTACAATATAGACATAAAACAAAACAGTACCTGCCCTCAAGCAGTTTAGTTAGATTTATAGCACTGGAGATTCTTCGAGATTAAAAAGGAAAAAAAATTAGCTCTATTCATTAGGAAAATTGCTTTTGTTGCTTTTTTTGGTAGGTTTTTCCTTATCTTAGTTGTGTTACCGAAATCATTTTTGTGTCACCGAAGAAATTTGGGTAGACTACTTTTTTATTCTTTTTTCCCCCTCAGATCATTCTTATAGTATTAGAGTTAATTGTTCTTTAAAAGTTTTGTAATATTTATTTGGAAAATATATCAGATTATGGGGTTTTTTTCTGCCTTGTTCAGTTTCCTTTTCTAAGATAGCTATTTAAGTATTCTATGACCTTGTCTGTTAATCCAGACAATTAACATTTCAAAAAAATTTATTCATTTCGATTAGAGTGTCCATTTTATTGGCTTATTTTGGGGCCAAATAATTCCTAACAATGACTTTAACTTTGGTGATATTAATTCTGGTAATTTGTTTCTTATCTTTAGTAAATTAACCATTGGCTTATCTATTTTATTGTTTTTTTGAGCTCTTGATTTTATTTATTAGTTCAGTGGCTTTTTTTACTTTAAATTTTATAGATCCTCTCCTTTGATTTACAGGATTTCTGCTTTGATATTTAATTGAATCTTTTTTTTTTTGAGCTCTGTATATGCTCTTTATTGATTCTAAGGCAGAAGAGTGGTAAGGGCTAGGCAATGGGGGTTAAGTGACTTGTCCAGCGTCACACGAGTAGGAAGTATCTCTGGGTGGAGTCTTCAGCCAGAAGTCCACCAGCACAGCCCCCTCTACAGCCAGAGCTACTTATCCAGCAAGTTGACGCAGGATCCAGGGAGAGTCTCCTCCAAAGCCAAGGCAGGAATCTCCAGAACCAATCTCTCCAAATGCCAGGAAAGGAATGGTAGAAGACCATGCTCTCCACCCCATGTCGGTCTCTTTATACCCCATTTTCCACGTCATTTCCTGTCTCTCCCCCTTCTTCACAAAAGCCAATTACAGTCTTTCAATGTGCTTAGTCCTACCCAGGCCTGAATAGTCCCCTTTGGAGGTGAGAGTTTTTGACTTGTGAACTCTCTTACTTAAATGGTAAGTAGGGGTGCTTTGAGTTCTTGATTGATTGAGTTAAAGGTTGTTGATTGATTTCATTAAAATAGACAAAGAGAGAGATAATTCTGTCTTCACAGATGTGAGAGTTCAGAGATATTCATTTTTTGGGGAAATGGTGTTTTGTCTGCATCCCACATATTTTGGTATTGTCTTTAATGAAATTTTTGTTTCTGTGACTTGTTCTTTAGCACCCAGATGCTTTAGGATTAGGTTATTTAGTTTTCAACTAAATTTTAATTAGTGCTTTAAAAGCCATTTATTGAATGTGGTTTAAATTTCATCATGGCCCGAAAAAAAGATGCATTTAACATTTTTTATTTTCTATATTTGACTATGAGGTTTTCAGTGTCCTAATATATTTTTGTGAAGGTGCCATGCATGATTTAAAGAAGGTATACTCCTTTCTGTTCCCATTAATTTTTCTCCAGAGAGCTATCATAGCTAACTAATTAGCATTCTTGATGAAAACATCAAAGGGAACTGAAATATATACACAAGAATCAAGTGATACATAAGGTTAATTTGAGTATGCAATCAAAGGACTAGATTAGGAAAAAAGGTTTGCATTCCAAAAAGAGGTAATACAAATATCCTCCTAAAGTTCTATTACCAGTAGGGATTATAGAAAAAGTCCAGTAAAACAGAAGGCCTGAAGTGGTATTTTGTGTTTTAATGATCTCAGAAGCAAGGAAAGAGAAGGAGAAAGAAGAGAGAAGGGATGGAGAAAATTATTTCACATAATCTTGTACAAGTAGAATATACAAGGAGGGAAGGGTTTGGGGAGGAGGCAACTCTTGAACTTCACTTTCATCTTAGTTGGTCAAAGGAGGGAAGATTGCAGACACAGTCAGGTGTAGAAAATGTTTCACCTAACTGGCAAACAGAAGGGAAAAGCTGATGAATAAGAAGAGTAAATTAAGGGAGGGATTAGTCCTAACCAGAACCAACTCTGATCATGGTGTAGTTGAAGAGGCTCTTAAAATTAAGGAAATTAAAAAGGCCAACAAAACTTATTTGGGCTCTAGATAAGAGATAGAGAAGAATGGTAGGGCAGCAAGAAGCAGATTGCACTAAACTACTCCTGGGTCCTCTCCTTTCTTTTATTACCCACCACCTTTTTTTTTTTTTTTTAAGAAAAAAAAAGAGGGAAAGTATAAGAGAATAAAAAAGTAATGATAATAAATGAATGTGAATAGTATTAGAAAGCAAATTACAAGAAAAAGATAAATATAAGGATCTACATTGAATTAAAATCAAGAGCTGAAGGAAATGCATTATATTTCAGCTAAAATTAAAAAAACGTAAGGGATAGCAGTCATGATCTCAGACAAGTCAGCATTGTACTAAGTTACAAATATATAAATGAAACAATCCCTAATGGCAAGGAGTTTAAATTTGGACTTTATAACAATTAGAGTTGTACCTTGGTAGCATAAATATTTTTGGAGTTTTAGGAATAAATGGCATTAAAGGTGTGGCTGTAGAATTCACCTGGGAGGAGTGGGGACATTTGAATCCATCTCAGAAAAAGTTGTACAGGGATTTGATGCTGGAGAACTAGAGGTACTTGGTCTCTTTGGGTAGGAACAACTTCTCCTTTGGATTCTTGAAGTATACTATGGGTTCTTTCAAGATTTTAACAGTTACTTTTTGACATATAGAAGGAAGATATTCCTAATCTTTTTGTAGCTAAGAGACAGAGTACTTGTGTTTCCTTTTTCAAGGTAAAAAGGTCTTTGCTTAGTAAGCCTAGAAACTGACTTCTGGACTTGTTATTGTAATAGCCCTCTCAGTTGCTTCAAATCCAAGACTTTCTGTTTAATTCCAGTGTATCATCATATATAAGATGTTCCCATTGTCTAAGCAGGAACTGAGTTAAATAATTTTCCATAACTCCTACTCTATAACCCATTCTTCCATTATATAGAATATTCTTTAGTGGTCATTTTGTACTATGCTTGGTATCTTCCTAGCATGCCTACTTTTTCCCCCCTACCAAAAGATCTTGAACTACTTTTGAATTATTAAGTTTTATGGATACTTTATTTTATGTGAATTCTTCTTCCCTCCTTACCACCTTAAAAACAAAACAAAACAACCAAACCCACTTTTCTCCCTCAACCTGTCTATTAAGTCCTCCCTGGTTAAAAAAAGAAAAAAAAATTGACACTGTAGGAGAGGGGTATAGATGGTAGATGGGGTGTGTTTTGATCACCCCCACTTAAATCGGATATGTGGGCCAACAATGCTCACTCCCCACCCTACTGGGAAGACCTTTGAGGGTATACTTCAAGTGAGGGCTCCCCAAAATGTTAAGGTTGTAGTGGGGTTGATGAAAGCAGATGTTAGAAATCAAATGAGACCAAAATGGACCTGGTCCAATCTATAGAGCCACTACTATTTAGTCAAGGCCTCCCCGCCACCCCACTCCTGTTCCCTCTTCAAACAGCTTTTTTCCTCTCAAAATGGATTGTTGATCTTGTCTTCCCCTCAGCCACTCAGTGTCACCTCTCCCCTCAAGGTCACTGCTCCAAACTCTGACTAGTAAAAACTAACAGTAATTTATTAAAGGGACAAAGGAATTCATGATTAAGGAAAAGGGTATTTGGGAATTGAGGATAGAGGGAAAGGGTCAAGCTTCTCTGTCAACTATGAATTTCTTCCTGGGGTAGGTAGTACTGGATCTCTTCTGGGGCTTTGATCTCAGTAACTGTCCCTCACCCTCCTACAATCTCCTAATCACTAATCAATAAACTAATATAAAGGGGAGTAACAAGGATAACTGGATCAGCTGGATCAGGGAAAGTTCCCCAGAGCCTGCTCCCTCCATAGTCTAGGCTCTACGGCCCAAATGGAGTACTGCTGTGTCAATTTCTTCTTCTTGGTAAATGAAGCTTGTAAAAATGATGATAGCAGTTGTGATCTCCAATAAGTCTCAAATATAGGGGTACAGAGGAGCCAGAATCTTTCAAGATCTACCAAAAACCACCCACCTCCCTCCAAGGTTCAGAGAGATATGTAGAGAGTGGCAGTTGGAACCCCTTCACAGACTTTCTCTCCTCCTCTGACCCCTCCCTAACGGTCAGATCCTGAAGATTCTTCTGGCTTATTCTCAATTCCATTTCAAAGATGAATGGCTTACTTTTCTTTAATCCAATCCCTCTGTTACAAGACAAAATCATATAACATAGCCAGTGCTCCTGATGGTATAAGATACATTCTATACTCTCATTCCCTAATCTTACTACTGAAAGTAGGGAGGGATATTTCATTTACATATTTTAATTTAGAATTCTTTTATGATTGTCCCTAGCACTTTCTCTATTTTCAATAAACAGAATTTGCATTTTCCAAACCAGATGTGATCTACCAGTTGGAAAGAAAGGAAGCCTCTTGGATGCCAGAGACAAATATCCCAAGAAGCAGCTGTCCAGATGACTACATAAAAATCAAGCAGATGAGTAATTGTAAAATCCAACTCTTTTTGTCATTATAGGTCAAAGTTCTTGCAAAATATTGAGCAAAGTGGTCTAAAAAACCTGGGAGTTTAAAAAGCTTCATTTTTTATGCATCTCTTTATTCATAGCATCTCTATTCTTAAAGAATGTTGTTGCCTCAATATAGGGCAGGCACTTCTGATCTATGAAGATTATTTTATCTTATGCAGGCATTCCTCTGCCTCACATACATTTATTCATTCTCCCTTTTTAAAAAAAGTATATTACTTAAAGTGATTAATAATGTATTATTTTTGCTACTGAGTCACCTTTTACTATTTTCTTGTGCTATTTTTATGATTATGTTGCTTTTTTTGCTATGTTTAAAAACATTTACTTATAACCTAATTTTATATGTCACCCAGTTTTTCTTTATGTTCTGAAATTGAGGCACAATTGAGGCACAATCATAGTTTTAGACATAATCTAATCATTGAACTTATAGCTTTTTTGTATTTTGCTCTTTCCTAAAAGTCTTCTGTGAATATTTTTGAAAGAGATCTTTGTTTGCTTTCAGTAACATTTTAGGGATGTAGACTTAGTAGTGGGACCAGAGGTCAGAGGA
Organism: Gracilinanus agilis; assembly: GCF_016433145.1. Taxonomy (NCBI): domain Eukaryota; kingdom Metazoa; phylum Chordata; class Mammalia; order Didelphimorphia; family Didelphidae; genus Gracilinanus; species Gracilinanus agilis. The sequence goes on along the minus strand of NC_058131.1, from coordinate 36,716,502 downwards.
TATGAACAGTTTTGTAACTGTAGCTTAAATGGCTATGTTACACTTAAGAGAAATGGCAATAGCAGTGTAGTGAGTATTTTTTAACACTTGTTAGAAATAAAGAAACCTCGGGGCCATAATTTTGAGTTGAGGATCCAAACTTTAATTGTGATAAATTAAAGCTGGAGATTTTGCCACACCCAGTTTGTGGTATGAGACCACATAGATATACAGGAGTATATTTTATAGGTTTTTGAGAGCTAATTAGTATGTCATTAACACTTAAGAACATACAGAGCATGACAAAGGTTTGCTACAAAATTCTCAAAGTTCAATACAAGGTTAACTATTATACTACTTAGGTCAGAGTAACCTTTCTTGGCCACAATACTCCAGGGAGCCTATAGTGGCATAAATGGTTTAAAGGATTACACAACACCAGAAGAAAGCAAGGGTGTTTATAGCTTATCAGGGCATCTGTATGCTCTCTACTCTCAATGAGCCCAGCTTCTTCTACATGGGTTTCTGGGTTTCAGCTTTCTTAGATAACTAATCCAACCTAAAGTTTTATTCTTTAATATTGTTAATTGCTATAATATTTCTAATGTGTCAAGCTATATATTTTCTAATAAATTAACATTTAATTACTAAAATTGATATCTTATGCCACAAGTTAGTTTAATAACTAGGCATAGCTTTCTAAAAATTATAATAGTAGTTACTTATTTAAAGGATGATCACTTTGTTCATAATCATTAATATAAAGGCAGTATAATAATTTTCTTTTCACACATGGGGTAGCTAGGTGACATAGCAAAAACAGCAATTGCTGGGTCAGGAATCAGGTTGGCTTCTCTTCTGTCAGCTAGAAGGCCAAGTGGGGTACAGACTTTGGAATCCCAAGATGCTAAAGGCAGTTGAGGATAGTTAGAACCAGGATATATAAGGGGGAGTCCCCCCAAGCAGAGCACTCATTCTGGGTTTAGGGGTACTAGGGTGGAGGGTGGTGTGAATTAGACACTCTTTAGGCCTTGGCTATACCTCTTACCAGAAGTTTCCTTGTGCCTTACCCTGCTATTCTGAATATCACCTAATCCAAACTGTCCCTCATTGACTTGCTTTCTATAAGATCCTATAAGCAGTTGGCTGAGGCTAAACATTATCTCTACAGATCTACAGTCAACACCAGCTAAAATCCAGCTAATGCTTACTCATTTACTTATTTAGTTAGGTACTTGAGCAACAGAGAAGGAAAGGAAAAAAAGGACTGTGAAAGGGCCTTTGCCCAAGCTTGGGCAAAGCCAGGACCAAGTCTTAGCTGTTAGTGGATAGAGACCTCCTATCCTTCATTCCTTATAAACGCCACCTTTCCTTACTTGTTACACCCTGGTATTAAAAGTTATATTCATAGTTTCAGATAATGTTTGTATATTTCAATTAAGAAGGCCAACATCAACAGACTTACCCTGAAAGAATCTTTTTATTCCTTTTTAAGACTGGCAGTTGGTTGTGAAGTTCAGCTGTGTGGGCCCATTTTGATTTTACCATTGAACTTCATCTTTTAGCAAGAAACATCTCTTCTTGTGGGAATACTGCTATCCTCAACTAAACCATTGAGTTGGGGAAGAATAATTCAATTCTTTTGGGGAAGACCCTGGCCTTTCCCCTCAAAGTAGGAGCAACAGGGCCTGTGACATCTTGGGGTGGGGGGAGAGCCTGCTTCAGTTACTGAGTCTTCTATACCCTTCCCCCACTTCACAGTCTGTGAGTCAGCAGTTCTCCCTCCAGCCTGTGCCTGTCAGCTTTTACAATTTGGCTAAACCAGCTTAGGATTCTGAACTTCACTAATAGCAACTAAGTAGCCATTTTGAGGGGCAGGAGAGAAAAATGGAATATTCTCTAGGGAGAATTATTTTCATTATCACCAGCAGTACCCTTCTGCTTTACAGTTTATTGTCGGCGGTTTACAACTTATAGGTACTCTGGATACCCCAATATCTATTAGAGATCCTAAGTATTTATGACACCTACAAATGGCTCAAGATCAGGATGGAGCAAATTTTATCTTTTATACCAACTCGTGGAGCAGTCATGATATCACTGCTCCAAGGTTATTGGGCTCTGAGGAAGTTAATAAGGCATGTGTTTGGCAAAAGTGATGGCTCCACCATTTTAATTGAAGCCCTGAAACAGCAAATTAAACAGCTAATTGAAATTTAAAAAAAACTAAGGGAGGGCAAAGAAATTGATGCAAAAAGCAGAGTGCAGCTAGAATTAATTGAGGGAATAAATTCTAACAATGGCAAAGAGAACAACAACCAAGAAAAGCCAAAGGGGACTGAGGGAGCAGTCACCATTTTACCTGTATATGACCGAATGGTGGACCAGCCCGATTCTGGGATTTTGCATGTCAAGGGGTACAAACCCTTCTCAAGTGGGGACTTGGAGATCTTGAAAAAGAGATTCCCACAATTCTATCTCAACCCCCACAAGTCGATAAAGGAATTTAGGAGGGTAATTAGGCTTTACGACCCCACATTTCACAATGTGGAGATTCTTTTGTCGGAGCTCTTTACCCCCAGCGAGAAGGCTAAGTTTATAGCCGAGACCAGGAGTAACCCCCAACCTAGCCTCCAGGCCTCAGAAATACAAGAACTTTCCTCCCATGGCAACATGGCTTTCCTGTACCACTGCAGAGAAGATATCATGGAAGCCATGAAAATCCATGCTAAGTGTCCAGACAGCTGGGGACATTTTGAGAAACTGAGTCAGAGGGAGAATGAACACCTGAGTACTTTACTGATGGTAGCTGGGGAGAATATTCTCGGCTTCCAAGATATCAGTGAGAATAACATCCAGAACATTAGGAGGCAATTCATAAAAGGAAGTGCAGTCCCTATCCAGACATACTTCTGGCTGCGTTGTCCTGGGTGGGAATTGCTGTTATTGATGATCTAAGGAAGACAGCCTCCTTTGTTCATGAATCCCATGACAAAGAGCTCAGAGCAATGAGAAACACTGATAAGGAGAAAGACTATTATTGCTGACTTAAAAAAAAACAACAACTTAAGGAAGCAAAAAAGCAGGAAGAAATAGGGGAAATAAAAAATTTGGCACTGCAGACCCAGAATCAAATAAATCAAAGCCAGCCAAGATAAACATATAACAACAGCCCCAAAAGATGTTTCCTATGTCAAAAAGTGGGCCATATTGTGAAGGATCGTTGTTTTAAATCCCAAATTAACTTTAACAGTCGTAACAACTACAACAACAAGAGGAACACTTATTATAATTCCCGATTCAATAATAGCAACAACAGCAATAGGTATAATAATAGTGAAAAATCAAAATGCTGTGACCATAATTGCTCCAATTCAAGCAGTTCTCCAAGCTTGTCTACAATGGAGAAATACGTGGCCCAAGGAGAAAGGCCATGCACTAATTTATGAATTGAGGAGTCTGTGTTAACAATTAAAACTGAACGAAAGGGGCATGAAAGTGAAAAGGCAGAAAAAAGCAAAAAAGAGGAGCTGGGAAATGCATTAATAAGTTATGGGCTTGCTGAAGCAAAACATAATTATAGGAAAAAGACTGAAGAAGAATTGCAAATGCAAAACAATGTTATAGAAATGAGGAATGGAATCTATGGAATGGAGAATTGTGATTTAAAAGCAGATAGGACCTTTTCACCTACTTGCACCTACACAGAACCTTGATTTGAACTTAATGGAAATAGCACTGATTAGTAATGATGACATTGAAAAAAACAAAGTAGTAAAAATACCAAATGCAGATACTCAGTCTTCAACAACATTAAATACACCTATTCCAAACTTGCAACAACATGAAGCTTCAATAGATAGTAGACAAAAGGATAAATTAAATCCATCATTACTAAAACAATTCAAAGCAGTAGAAAAAATGAACTTAACTGAGTGTTCTACACAGGATCCCATAAAGAAAGATACTGCCAGTAATAAAGAAGAACCCATACAAACCATTGAGAAGGAAAGAGTGAAGTCCTCAGAAGTTGACACAGGCTACTCTCCTACAGCATCAAATGCTGAAAGGGAAAGTAAACAGATAAGCTACTGTGAAAATAAAAGGACTCTGAATCTAGATCCAGCAACTAAAGAGTTCCTACCAAAACCAACTTTACAGGAAGATGTAAATCAAAGGCTGTCACATCTTCAAGTTTGTGTCACTTCAGGAAAGGCTGCATCTGAAGAAAGCTTAAAGGACATGCATATAGAGGAATCCAACATTAAGGAAAATGTCAGTGCAATAGAGGAAAACACAGTAACAGAAATAGGAACAGAGCACAAGCCCAGCAGAGTAACTCTGTTACCTATACAAGATGCAGGTGGCATTATGTTTCTTCCTACTGACATGAGGTCCATCAGTCATGCACAAGATACAGACATGGACTCATAGCATTGGGATGATATCAATGGCCAGCTGTACATTCCAAATGCAGATAAGGATTTTCCTCTAATGCAAGCTTATCCTGAGTCTAGCTGTGCAAACATCAAACAAAGTGTGCTCAGGAAATCTCAATGCACTTTTTACCTTGCTCATGGTTTACAACAGACGAGTTACAAAATAACAGCAACAAGCCCATAAGTAGCTTCACTGCATCAAGCTGCAAAGCAAAAACAGAAACACAGCAAAACCAAGTAACATTCAATTATGTAAGGGTTGAAAATGAATTGCAAAATCAGAATCCATTGCAATCAGTAGGTCCCAAGCCAGTGCAGACAGAAGTTCATGAAAATCAGGAGTGGGACTTGGACTACATGGAAATTGAAGCACCACTTATACCTGTCAATCAAACTGCCAAAGACAAAGAACCACTGGTCGTGTTACAGATTGGAGACCAAATTTACCCAGCTCTGATTGACATGGGGGCTACGAGATCTGTGCTGAAATTAGCACCAGAAAACTACACCATAATGAGGTCTGGAAAGGTGAAAGGTGAAAGGGGCCACTGGACAAATAGAGGCAGTGTCAAAGCTAAAATCAAAGATAGTGAAAATTGGACTTCTCACTTTAGAACACACTTTCCTGCTGATACTCCAATGTCCATTGAATGTTTTAGGGAGTGATGTTTTGTGTAAACTTAGGGCAACCATTCAATGTGACCAATTAGGCTAGATCTTTCTACATCTGCCCAAACAGTCTCTCATGCATCATCCATTGCTTTTCCTGGGGAACATCAAGAGGGAACTATCTTTTGAGATCCCCAAGGACATTCCCAATGAAATCTGGACAAAACACTCAACAGATGTAGGAATTTTGAAATCAGTGACACCTCTCAGGATTGAAGTGAAAGAGGACACTCCACCTAAGATCCCTCAATACAGATTAAGCAAAAAGGCCACAGAGGGTAGCAGACCAATCATAAAGAGTCTATTAGAGCAAGGAATTCTGGTCTACGCTACTGATGAATTATAACACCTATAATGCCTATCGAGAAGCCTAGAAAAGATGAAAATGGCAACACACAGTGGCGATTCATTCAGGATTTGAGGGTGGTTAACAACTTTGTCAAGAAATGTCATGCAGTGGTGCCACGCCCAGCCACAATTATTGCAGAGATCCCTGGTAATGCAGCATGGTTTATGGCAATAGACCTCTGCAGTTCTATTTTAGCGTGCCCCTTCATAAGGAAAGCCAAAAAATATTTGCATTCACATAGGAAGGAAAACAGATCTGTTGGAAAAGACTTCCGCAAGGATTCTTAGAATCTGCAAATATATTTTTGCCAAATCCTGAAGAGAGACCTTGAATTCATCACCTTCACGGAGAACAAGATGGTTCACTATGTGGATAACATTTTGCTTATGTCACCAAACTCGCGAATATGTCAGAGGGACAGTAAAATTCTGCTACAAGAACTATGCAAGAAAGGGTACAAGGTCTCAAAAGCAAAACTGCAATGGGTCATGCCTGTGGAAAGGAAAACTTTGAATCAAGTTTTTGGCATTTTGGCCCACTAAGATGGAGCAGATAGTGGTTGGAATGTGACGGGAGGGGCAGTGACAGTTGGAATGAGAGAAGAGGATTGTGGGGAAAACTGTTAACTGAAAGGTCTTTGCCCTCTGAACTCTGTCGAGTGTGGAACAAAGTCCTGGAGCTCTAGAATCCCACCCACCTGTGGAAAAGCCGTAACTCCATTTTCCCTTGCCCTGAAGAGAAAAAAGGTTCCTGTTGTTTGAAAACCTCCATTAGAGGAAGAACAAACTACCACTGCCAAGAAGGGGCTGATCCCTTAACTTCAGGGGGTCTCCCTAAAGATCCTTTCCTTCCTTTGACCTTCCCAAGAGGACCCTTGCCACTTGTTAAGGTAGGAGAGACTTTAATCAGATAAGAAGAAGATAGTTAAGTTGAAACAGAACCATCTTGACTCCTCTGAAGAAAATGAGAGACCCCAAATAGGGTCTCTTCTTCCCTCAAACCTATCCCCTCCTTGATTCTTCTATCTTCTTTCTCCACCTACCTTGTTCATCTACAAAATAAACAAATTTGCAGTCAGATCAAGGAGAAGTCATTCCAGGAGACAAAGAGGGGAAAGGGATTTGAGCAGCTGCTTTGCTCAGACTCGATTTTGAGCGAGACCCCCCCCTGCAGTGCTGACATTGGCAGGGGGTAGATTTCTGTAGGGAGAGAGTCTGTTCTTGATCAACCAGCATTACCACCCACCTCTCCACATAGGAAAGCCTTCCCTTCAGCATCCAGGACTGGCTCCCGTTCTCTGAATGTCCACCATTCCAGAGAACCTCTTCTGTTGTCTTTAGGAAAAGTAGTATATCGAGAGGGAAGTTGACAGACATTTACACCCAGGTCAGTCACTCTTTCTCACACAAACTCTCTTAAATATAGCTATATTTTTACAGTTTGGTAGAGCCATCCAGGTTCCAAAAAACCTCACTAGTATTAAACAACAACAAGAAGAAAGGGGTTTAGTAAAAATTTATTGTAAAACAACAAAAGACTCGGTAAGGAAAAACAGTGGTAGCCATCTTGGGGAGGAGTTGGGAGGCAGACTGACCGCAAAGCAGCCAATCAGAACACCTGTCAATCAAAAGAGAGCAAGCAAGTCTCAAAGGGACAGTAGAAAAAAGAAAAAAGCCACAAAGTGTCTTTAAAAGGGGTTTCTGTCAAATCTAAAGTAGAAAATTAAAAGAAAACACCATTGCTATCATAAAGAGACAGTGATAGTGATGGGATATTTTGCCTTGATGACACAGTTTGGCTATATGATTTATAATCTGTTTTTTGTTATGATACCAGACTATGTCTATTTTTTCCTGAATATATATGAGATTTCACATGGTTGAAGATAGAACTGGACAGATTCATATCATTCATTTCTTGCACAATTGGTATTATATATTCCACCTTACAACTATACAATGCAATAAAATATTGTGACCAACAAGATTTTGGGCAGAAAACTGAATAACATAGATATAACAATGATGATTTTGAGAATCAATGAAAAGGTCTTTCAATTGGCAGAAAGAGTGAAGAAACTTAAAGAGGATAGGGATAACACCAAGACAAAAGAGCCTGAAGATAAAGAAGGGAAAGTAGAGGAAGCTGAAAAGCCTTTATCTATCCTAACCATTAGAGGCCAAACGAGTTTTCAGCCAGATTCAGGAATTGTCCATGTAAAATCACACAAGCCTTTCACTACTGGAGGCTTGGATAATCTGAAGTCTGGGATGCCCAAATTTTTTGTTAGCCCATTCAAAGCAATAAAAGAATTTAAATGTGCAATCCGCTTATTTGACCCAACTTTCCAAGATCTATAAATTTTATTGGCAGAATTATTTACTCCTAGAGAAAAAGACTAGTTTATAAACAAGACAAGAAGGAATCCAAACTTTATATCCCTGCCAGAGCAATGGACTGATTTAGAACTGTCCAATAATCAAAATTTAGTTTATCTAAGAAGGGCAAGAGAAGATTTGGTCGAAGCTATGAAAAGTTTTGCAAAAACACCAGATAGTTGGAGTACATTTGAGAAACTGAGACAGGAAAATGGAGAGCACCCATTTATCTCAACAGGGTTATTGAAACTGCCAAAAGCATCCTAGACTTCCAAAATTTAAGAGGACAATGTAAAACACATTAGAAGGAGATTTTTAAAGGGAAGCAGCGTGCCCATAAAGACATACTTTCGTTTGCACTGTCCAAATTGGGAAGAGCTTAGCCTGGAAGACCTGAGAAAGATAGCCACATGTATATTCTCAGGAGATAGAGAACAGGCTAAGGAAAAGGAGGAAATCATTAAAGAACTAAAACAACAACTTAAAGAGGCTAATGCAACCATAAAGTGAAAAGAAATTTATGAAATTAAAAACATAGCTACGCTACAAGCTTATAGACCAAGGAGAGATATACAATCATTTAGACAGAGATCCAATAATCAAAGATGTTTCCTTTGTGGAAAAATTGGACATAAGTGAGATTTTGCAACCTGAAACAGCAGTTAGACCTAAAAACAAATAACAAAAGGTCATTGAATAGCAACACAAGATACAATACTAAACAAAATCATTCCCAGTGCTATGATCACACATGTAAAAGCTCAGCTCAGGCTCCTGATCTGCAGACTATGGAAAGATACAACAGGGAGCAAAGCCTTGTTTCTCACAAATCGTTTCAGGAACTGCTAAGCAAAGTCAATTATAATGCCAGGGTAACATCAAAAGAGAAAAAGAAAGAGAAATGGGTAAAATGAAAACAGAAAATGCATGAAAATAAAATTAGGGGGTCCAAAAGCAAAAAACAACTAAAGAGGAGATAATGATGTAACAGAGATTAGAGAGAAAAATTTTGGAACAGTGAAACAATATACAAAGAAAGGGGAAGGTACAGATCTTGCAACAGTCTGTAACACACAAACCTTAAACTTATTAGGAAAATATAACTTAAAAAGCAAAGAACACAAAAGATTAGATCCAAGCAACAGAGAATTGCAACATTTCTCAGCACAAGACAAAAGCAATTTAGCAGAAAGGAAAGAGTATACCTTAGAAACTAAAAGTACAGAACAAATAGTAATAGCAAAGGCAAGAGCAGAACAATATGAGAAACAAATATTAGAGGGTTCTAAAGGTTCTAAACAAACTGCAGCTGAATTAATTGAATCAAATGAGCAAACAACAGAATAGTCCAATGGGGAGGGAAATGCAATAACAGAGAACATTCAAATTAGCAGACCTCCTGGAAACTGACACTGAAAGCAGGGATGAACATGCCAGTGACATAATAGAAAAGTCAACCTTAAATACAAATGTCAAAGAATTCCAACCAATAGCAATTGCACAAGAAAAAGCAAATACAGACATTGTTACACCATCCTTAAGTCTCCATGCTAATGCAATTCCATTGTGAACTGATGATGGATTGCAAAATGAATGTTCTAAACAACAAAAGAAGTCTGTAGCTGAAGAACAAAACTGGGATATAAGCAAAATAGAAACATAAGCACCTATGGTTCAAGTATGCCAACAAAACGAGAACACTGAATCAAGAGTCATGATAAAAGTGGGTAATGAAATCTACCCAGCTCTTATCAATACAGGGGCAACTAAATCTGTTTTAAAAACCTCTCCTGAAGACAATGAAATCACAAGTTACATACAAATAATGGGGGCTACAGGGGAAAATCAGAGAGTACCAAAATTAAAATCAAAAATGGTAACTCTAGGACCCCTAACAACAGAACACACATTCTTGTTAATCCCAGAATGCCCAACCAACCTTATCAGGAGAGATTTTTTTGTGTAAAATCAGGGCAACCATTCCATGTAATAAATCGGGGGAAATTTTTCTATATCTACCCAAAGACACTTTAAAACATTATCCATTGTTGTTCATGGGGCAAGTGGATGATAACAAAAAATCAGAATGAAAGTATGATATTTGAAATACCAAGTGATGTGCCAGAAGGGCTTTGGGCTACACATTCTACAGATGTAAGGATTCTAATGTCAGCAATACCAGTAAAAATAGAAGTTAAAGAAGGGACACCACCAAAGATACCACAGTACAAATTAAGGAAGCAATAGATGGAATCAACCGGATAATCCAAAGCCTGTTAGAATAGAATATTTTAATCCCAACAGTTTCAGAATACAATACACCAATCATACCCATAAAGAAAATAAAACTTGACTCTGAAGGGAAAATTCAAAGGAGATTAGTCCAAGATTTAAGAGTAGTAAATAACTTTGTAAAAAAGTCCCATGTAGTCATTCCAAGCCCATCTAAAATAATCTCAGAAATTCCAAGTAACTCTAGATATTATACCGTCATTGATCTGTGTAGTGTTTATTGTAGCATTCCAATTGCAAAAGAAAGCCAAAAAAATTTTGCTTTCACTTGGAATGGGACTCAGATGACCTGGGGAAGATTACCAATGGGTTTCTGCAATAGCCCAACAGCATTTTGCCAAATCTTGCAACAAGATTTAAAGAACCTCTAATTCAAAGAAAGCAAAATTATGCACTATGTGGATGACATTATTCTTGTATCTCCATCCCTCTTAGAGCTATATAAGAAAGGCCAAAAAGTTTCCAAATCAAAGCTATAATGGGTCATACCTAAAGTTGAATACCTAAGATTTATCTTGAAAAAAGGGGACGAGAAAGATTTCCAAGAAAAGAGTAGAGGACATACAAAAGCACACCATGCCAAAGAATAAGAAACAACTGAGAGCCTTTTTAGGAGTAACAGGTTTCTGTAGACTAGTAACAGGTTTCTGGATCCCAGGCTATAGCCAAATAACAAAATGCCTGATGGACTTTACAAAAAAAAAACAGTCACAGAACCTTTGAAACTAACAAAAGAGCATCGCCAAGCCTTGGAACAGCTCAAAGAATTCCATCTGGAATGTTAGTCCAAACTTTAGGAACCAATTTTAGGCCAGTGGCATATTACAGTATACAGCTAGACATAATTGAGAAAGGAATGATTCCCTTTTTGAGAGCAATTGCAGCCACAGCAACCATGATTCAAAAGTCATCTGATTTGGTATTAGGATCAAAACTTAATGTCTACTCTTAATACCAACTAGAGTATATTGAAGAAATGTCATTCACAAGCTTATACATCCCAAAGACTTTCTCAATATGAAATTGTGTTACTAAGCAATGAAAACATCATTTTAAAACGTTGCCAATTGTTGAATCTGGCTACCTTGATTCCAGATCTGCCATTTGAAGAGGAACCCATACATAATTGCCAGGAAACGATATCATTAGTAGAAAAACCAAGAAATGATTTAAAAGACACTCACCTGGAACAACCTGACATTGAAATGTATACAGATGGTTTGAGCATGATAGTTAATGGGGGAAGGTACACCAAATTGGCAGTAGTAACACAAACAGAGAAATTATGGTATGCATCCTTTCCAAAGCATGTAAGCACTCAAGGGGCAGAGCTCGTTGCTTTATTAAAAGCTTGTCAACTGGGGAAAGATAAGCGGGTAAAAATTTACACAGATCCTTAGTATGCATTCTCAGTAATTCATGCAACAGCAGAAATTTGGAAACAGGATTTTTGACAAGTGCAGGCAAAGAGATCGCATATGCTAAAGTCATAATGCAACCTCTTGATGCTGTACAACTGCCCAAGGAAGTGGCAATAATCCACTGCAGATCTCACACAGGGGCTAAAGATCATGTGTCCTTAGGAAACCACAGAGCTGACATTACAGCAAAATTTGGAGTTAGAGAAGGACCTCTACGTGTATTGAATTTCTCACTAGTTGAACAGGACAATCTAACTAATGCCTACAATGAATGGGAAATTCAATCATGGATAAAGAACTTAGGGGCAAAATAAATAAGAGGCATATAGTTTTCATAACTAGGCAAGCCCATTCTGCCTAGAACATTATTCTATCACGTGTGCAATGCAATACATGCACAAGGACACTATGGAACCCCTTTGATCGATTCAGTGAGAAGATTTTGGACTGCACCTGGAATATCTTCATATGCCATAAAACTACATCAAAAATGTAAAATGTGTATGCAGTTCAATAAGGGAGTTTATAAGACCAAAGGTTTAGGAGGTTGTCTTTTAGCATATACTCCATTTGAATGCATGCATATAGATTTTTATCAACATGCCGAAAGACAAAGGATTTAAGTATTGCCTGGTGATCATAGATAGACTGACTAGATGGCAGAAGTTTTTCCTGCTAAAAAGAACAATGCAGCATTTGTGGTCAAAATTCTATTAGAAGAAATCATACCTAGATTTAGGATTCCCACAAAATTGGACTCAGACCATGGGAGTCATTTCACTCAATCAATACTCAATGAAATTTATAAAAATCTAGGAACACAAGCAACATATCACATGCTGTATCATCCCCAAAGTTCAGGACAAGTGGAGAGATTAAATAAAGACATCAAAACATTAATAGGAAAATTTTGTGCAGAAACATACCTAAAATGGACATTCTACCATTAGTTCTGTTCCATCTTAGAATGAGACCCAGTGGAGATCTGTACATCTCTGCATTTGAGATGCTATACAGATACATAATTTGGCAGGGAAGGACTTGTAAACAGCATACATAGCGATGATAGGAGGAGATTGTCAATTAACAAACGTGTTATTAGAATTTTGGGGTCTCTGAACTACATTTCCCATAAGCCCACTGGCCTCCTGTCTTACATGATGACATAGACAGTTACATAATGACGTAGAGAGGAGGATAAAATTGGGGGGGGGGGCTGGACTTGCACTTTCTCTTTGCTGTCTATCCACCATGAAAGCAGCAGGCCAGGGGTGCAATCTTTTAAACTGACTTAGCTAACATGGCACATGACTTCATTTTCTAATGGCTACTAATAAATCTATAAAAACCATAATATTTTTAAAGCTATCCTTTTATATTCATTTTATTTCTTATAACTTTTGGCAACCACAAGTTTGGAGAACAGATTCTCAATTTTTTAGATAGCCTAGCAAGCCATGTTTCTTCCACCATGACTGGTCTATTTCTGCTGTTTTTGTTTTTGTTTTTGGCCACCCTGCTACTTTCCTTTTGAGTGGTTTTTCCGGGAAAGAGAAAGTTAATTTGTTCCTGCCTTTCCCGATCCCCTCGGATGCTGCTCCAGGCTTCTTGGCCTACAATGCTGGCTGCCCCTGCCCCCACCCATCCCCACCCTCCCTGGATAGGAAGTTGCTTCTGATCTTCCCGACCCTCAACTGCCAGCTGCTGGCCCCTCCATGGAAGCTTCTGCCTCCACTGATCCCAGATTCTGGCCATTCCCTGGAGCTGTTGCTTTTTCTGTGGCTGATTGCTGATGGCTGCCATTGCTAGGAGGTTTTTAAAAACCAGGTGAAGTATAAATCCTTTCACCCAGCCCCCCCTTCTTTTTCATTGTGCACAGCTGAGAGTTTCCTCGATGCCTGCCTTAGAGGCCCAAGTGTATTTCTTCTGTGACAATAATTAACCTCCAAAAAAGGCTTTTCCCTGAAACTCTTAACCCCACCAACATGGGTTTTCAAGTCTGATCTAGTTGCTTGTCTAGCTACCCAGCTCCATGTGGGTTTTCAAGCTTGCCACTTTTCCAGTCCTTGCCCCAGTTGACTTCCATGCTCTGCCTGTGGGGGAAGGGACCAAGATAGTACATGGACCCTCGCTTACTCTTCAAACAGGACGTAGTATGGCAAGCATGGCCTGCATTGCCTATTTCAAACATCTTAGTTGTGGGATTTTTTTCTTCCTACCATTCCTTGTGATTATCTTGCCTGAGACTCAGGGGAGAGATTCATCCCCCTATGCACCCTGACCAATTGTGCCTGTCCAGATTCTGTACCTCATCCCATTTGGGGTTCATCCACACTACGCTTAGTGCAGAATTCTTCCTTGCTATGGGAGATCCCAGAGCTCAGATAAAAGGAACTTGAATGGATAGAGAAAAAAAAAAACTTTAAAAGTCTGGAGGTAAAATTAGTAAGCAGACTCAGATTCCACTGTTTTTTTGTTTTGTTTTGTTTTGTTTTGTTTTTCTTGGAAAGACTGTATCTTATTGTACTTTGCTGATTGTTTTAAGATTTAATTTTGTTGTTTTAAGTTCATGTTAATCTGATCAATATCTATCTGTTACACTAAATCATTTTAAGCCAAGTTTTTGGCTATTATATAAATTCTATTCATGATTTTATTGGAACTCCTTAATAGTGAACAAGTCTATTCTGATTGGTAAAAAGGTTTTTGACTACATTGCTTGTAACTTGTCATTTGCTTATATTATTGTATTTGCTAATTTCTTTAAGGCTTAAATTATTTTAAGTTTATCTGTATTAAGCTAATTAATATCTATTCTATTATATGATTTTATTGAATCTATACTGTTTCCCCATGATTTTACTAAACAACATATCATTGTAAAAAGCCCATGAATGTCCTACACAAAAATTTTTTTAAAGTTGTAAAAAGCCCATAAGTCTTATATATCCTGGATTTGTTATCTCAACTATCGGGGTCACATGTTGCTTATACAAGTCTTTTCTTTTACTTTGCCTTTGTTAATTGTCACATATGATGATGGATGGATGCCATCAAAACTGGTTATAATTGTATACAACTTTGAAGAATATGATGACTTAATTTAAATTGTAATTTTATAAGGGGTCTTTAAAATTGACTTTAGGATTTTATAATACCTTCTGAATGAATGATAGGTTTATATAAGTATATATCATAAAAATGTTGTCTTAAAAGGTAGAGAAACCAAATAGAAGTTTCTACCCAAACTCTCTATATAAAAGCAAGAAGCCAAAAATAGCTCCTGCATGCATGATATTTTAACTCTTTATTTTAATTTAATTTCCCGTCAGAAGGATCTAAAATTCTTGGTTATATTTTAGACACAAAAAGGTTTTTTTAATCAGCTTTGTGTGTTTTTTTCTTTTTCTCTAGACTCTGCCCCACATTTGGATTGGGGCAGTAATAGATTTTGTTAAAAATATCTCAGCCAAGGTTGAATGATTTGCTATACCTGTAGAACTTGTGATGAATATACATCAGTTCAAAGATTTTTAAATATAACAGAAATATAGAAACTCATGTAAATCCTATATAAGATTGGTTTGTTTGCTATTGTCATTAAATGTGTTATTGTAATTTTGGTACTTTATTTGAATGTCCATTATAAATCTGCAATTTTATAAAAGCCATTTGCACTCACAGTAGTTCATGGCAAAGTTTAAAAAGAAATGGATCTCATTTTTGGGTGAAAAGCCTTTCACTGATTCTAAGTTATATATTTTTGATTTTTAAAACATTTTTTATTATTCTTTTCCCTTGTATATCAATACAGATTTGAATTTCTTTTTTTTCTCATTTTTGTATTTGAACACATTATCAATATTAAACCTTTTTTATTTTACAATATAAGTTTTATATAAATATATTTGCTATAATATAATTACATACCCCAAAAGCCTTAGACTATGATAACCTGCCATGTATTGATAGATGTTATTGGATTGTGATTAATGATTCTGTCTGATTCCAGGAGAAGGGAACAAAAGAGCCACAAGGTCAAGGAGACCAACCAATCCCTATGGGATTGATGAGAAACTGCACAGTGCCTAGGAGCACAAGGTCAAAAAGGCTATGCCAATCTAGGTAGGATTCAGGAACTTTCTAAGCCAATACTGAAGGACTTGAACCTAGTTTTTGGTGTCCGGGATTGTGGCTGTTCTGACATATGTTAGAGGCCAGACTTCCCTGAGCTACATCCTAGTCAAAAACCAAAGGTTGGCTATCATTCTGGCTCTCCCTATCCCTGAGAGTGAAGGCAAATCAGACCAGGGAATGATACTTCCCTTTCTCACAAAAATCTGGTCCTTATCTCTTATAAGTGTGGCAACTTTCTGTAGTCATGGCTACTAAATGGGTAAGTGCACATTTGCTTAAATCACTTTAATAGGGCCTTGATTCAAGGACCTGCTGTAAGTTTATTTTTCCTTTACTTACAATTTTGCACATAAGACTTTGATATTTTACATTTCATGCACAAGTTATTTTTTCTCTTTTATTTGCATTTTTTTTATTTTTTAAATTTATTTTGCCAATTGATTCACACACACCCATAACTCAACCATGTATCCTTGGCCTATCTGGGTGTTTGTCTCTATCCTCTTCAGAGGGGAATGTGTTATTAATTCTCTTGAGGGGGGAATGTATGTATTATAATCTATAATGTAAAGTTTAAATTATTTTAAGAATAATTTCAGGATAAGAAACTCACTACCTCCCAGAATCCAGATAATGAACCTGTTTGGAGAAGGCACCATGAAGATGCCTGATAAACCTACACTGCATCAAGAAGGTCCAGAATGAACTTTGGGGTGTAATTGATTGAACTATGCGGGGTTGAATACAGTTATTTTGAATGTACATTCTTATGCCGAAGGGGACTGCCCCCTAATTGGCTTTTTGTCAGTGCGCCTAGCAATCATTGGATCATTGATTTTGTCCTCTTTTCTTCTATCCCCAAATTTCTGTAATTTATAAATTAGTTGTTTTCATGATCCTTTTGGGGAGACTCGTCTCCTCACGAGGATCATAGGGGGAATGTGTTTTTGGAATTTTGGGGTTCTCTGAACTACATTTCCCATGAGCCCACTGGCTTCCTGTGTTATGTGATGTCATAGACAGTTACTTAATGACGTCGAGAAGAGGATAAAATTGGGGGGCTGGACTTGCACTTTCTCTTTGCTGTCTATCCACCATGGAGGTAGGAGGCAAGGAGTGCAATTTTTTAAATTGACTTAGCTAGCATGGCACGTGGCTTCATTTTCTAATGGCTACTAATAAATCTATAAAAACCATAATATTTTTAAAGCTATCCTTTTATATTCGTTTTATTTCTTACATTAAGTACATACAAGCTTTACAATCAAGAATAGCAGACTTGCATGAAGTGGGCTTGATACAACAAACAGTACCCCTGGATTACAATTTGCACAACATCAAACCAGGAGACAAAGTATACATAAAAAATTCCAATAGAAAATTGGCTACAGGCATAAAATGTACAGGACCACATGATGTATTGCTTACTATCCCGACAGCTATAAAAATTGCAGGGAAAAACTCATGGTTCTACTGTTCCCACATAAAACCAGAAAAATCCAACATCACGGTAACAGACATAAAAGAAGAAGATAATGAGACAAATGATAGTGCTGAGAAATGAAATAAAAAACTGGAAAATAAATAAATATACTAATATACACTATAAAGAAAGAACAGTGCCACATAATGTTCCAGACAATGAGGTCCCAGCAGTTGACTCATAACAACAGTTAAGCATGCCACAGCGACTAGAAGATGACAAGTTTCCAACCCAGAGGAAAAGATTTTAAAGGA
This sequence comes from Gracilinanus agilis, assembly GCF_016433145.1. NCBI lineage: Eukaryota > Metazoa > Chordata > Mammalia > Didelphimorphia > Didelphidae > Gracilinanus > Gracilinanus agilis. Next base: position 36,699,101 of record NC_058131.1, on the reverse strand, counting down.
TCCCAGAGGAAAAGCATCAAGAAAAGCTGCCAGAAGGAAGAAACAAAGAAAAAATTTGAAATGGACAGCTAAGACTTTAAACTTTGAAACTTTGTATGTATAAGAAAAGGAAGATGGAAAACAGGACTTATATATAAGACTAAGTGTGGTTGAAGCATAAAAACAAAATTAATTTCACATATTAGGGAAATAGCATTCAACACTACATAACTTGGAAGAAAGAAGGGATCCATCAGTGAGCATGAGAAGTGGAAATCTGAAGAAAATTGGTAAGCATTCAATACAACATTATTAGACACAAAACAAAATCACAAACTGACATATATTTGGAGACCTTGTGTAAATAAGCAAGTGTCTGAAATTGCATTTATGCAAAATTGTAAATATGTATATATTCCATAAGGTCTTAGGCAAATAGAAAGATTAATAGATATTTCTATTTGACTAACATCAGAATTAAGGAACAATGTATATTATTTATTATATGTAAATAATCTCTGAAAATAATGTATATATTGTATTTATGTTAGTAACAGTGATGGGGTCTGTAAATATGTAATGTAACATGTATATACATTTTATGTAAGATTAGGTTATAGATTAGACTAAGGACTTAGAGAATAGTTATAATAAGTAGGGAATAGAGTAGGAATTAAGTTTAGATATAGGATAGATAGTTATACTTAGGAATAGAAGTAAGCTGCATTGGCAGATGTTAAAGTTTTAAATGTTTATTGTAAGCTGAAGCTAAAATTGTGTTTAATGAAATATAGATAGATAGAGATCAAGAGATAGATAGATAGAAAGAAAGAAAAAATAGTTTGCAAATAAATATATATAGGTAGTCCAGGAAAACTGTTTATCAGTTTAACTTAAAAAGAGTAATTAATATTAACATTAGAATTCACAGTTCTTTGTAATGTTCTGTTTTGAAAAAAAGTTATTGTATTGAAATTTATTGTAAAACACAACACTACCCTTACCCAAAAATTTCCTGCATAAAATTCCTTAGATTAGATAAGATTAGCATAGAATAAAGATAGAGTAATTGAGGGAATTTTATTTTTTGGGGGGAGTAGTTAGAAATTAGATTAATAGCTTGGTAAGTATAATACACATAAGTGGCCTTGGGAAGGTCATAACATAAAAAGGGGACAATTGTGGAAAGGAAAACTTTGAGTCAAGTTTTTGGCATTTTGGCCCACAGAGATAGAGCAGACAGTGGTTGGAATGTGATGGGAGGGGCAGTGACAGTGGAGTGAGAGAAGAGGATTGTGAGAAAAACTTAACTGAAAGGTCTTTGCCTTCTGAACTCTGTTAGTGTGGAACGAAGTCCTGGAGCTCTCTCTTTTTGTCTCTCTGGTGTTCCCTGCCCAGAGAGGGAGCTAAAAGTTTGGCTCTTGGGAATTCCTTGAACTGGAGTGACAGTTTTGGAAAGAAGAGAAAATTGGAAGTTTCGGGAAGAGCTGTGGAAGGAAGATCAACTGTTAGAAGAAGAAAATCTGGGTTTTGTTCCTCTGCGGTTACAGAGTGGAGCAGGTTTGGCTCAGCCTTCCAGGCCAGAAGCAAGTAGGCCCCAAAACCCTGAATGACTGGAAGTTGGAGAATTGAACTGAACAACTACAAGGAGGCAGTAACTTATATAAGAATAATAATGATTAGAAATAGGTTTAAATAGTCAGAAATTCGGTTAAGGTAGTGATAAGGAGAGAGAGCAGGTCTGGTTTTTACCAGGCAGAAGTGGTTCTTGTGAGAGGTATTGAGTTGAGTGTGGTTTGAGTCATCCCCTTCCACTTTTTAAATCCTTATAAACCTTAATAAGTAGGGTTTTGTTTTTACTTGCTGCCTCTACAGTTTGTCAGTCCCTATCCCTGAAGAAGGTCTCACTGTTCTACAGGCCTCACTGTTTTTCTCAGCCTATAACAACTTCATTACAAAGTTTGGCCAGCTGGCCCTTCTTACCAACAAACAGGCAGTTTCAAATTGTCCACAACAGTTCTGGTGAGCTAAAAGGATGAACCTGATACAATCTAAGGGCAGTTTTTCACCAACTTTTTTTTGACAAGGCCAAACAGCAAAGGCCTCAGATTTTAAAAGGAGAAAACTTTTACTCTGCAGTACCAGTGCAGTGGTCCCTAGGGGGCGCTGTTTGATAACACCAGAACAGCCAGTCAGCTAGTTTTAGCTGAGCAGCTGCTTTTTCCAGCAAAGGACAAAGGCTTTTTAGAGCAAAGTGGTGCTAAATTATTTCAATCTGGGAATGATTCCAGAATTTCTCCTGTATACTGTGCCACTCTACATCCAGGGACTAGGGTTACCTCAGTGGGTGATGGCAGTGATGTCTATCACTTTACTTCAGGTGGTATCGTATATACCATTGATAATATCTATTCTATTTTTGATGATTTTAATGAAGAAGATGATTATACTGATTTCCAGACCATGGAAAGGATTAATGATTAGGCAAATTATATTCAATGAATTGAATCTGAAGGTCATCTATCTGGAAAATGTATTAAGGAGACTGCAAGCAGACAAGGATAACACACTAAGCACAACAAAGCTAGAGAGAGAAACTGAGGCACTTGAAGTTAATCCAGTGAATCTATTTCTCCTGAGAGAAGTACCAGTGTATACTACAGAGAATGAAATAGTGAATCTGCAGTTACACAAGGAATTTAGTCAAGCTGACATAGATTCTTTTAAGAAAGGAACTCTGAGTTTTGAGGAGGAGCCTATCGCTGTTATAAAAAAGTTTAAGAAAATAGTAAAATAATATGACCCAAACTATGTCGATTTTGATATTCTCCTAGATGAACTTTTGACCAAAAGAGAAAAGCAAAAGATTATTACAGAAACAAACCAGAACCCAAAAATAACTGAATGGCCTGAGACAGACCCCAACTGGGAGGCAAATTTGTTTTCTGGGTACAGAGAATTCATCAGGGCCCAAGAAGCAGTAATCCAAACAATGAAGGATGTTCTCAGAGACCAGAGACATGGTCCAGATTTGAAAGAATCAGATAGGAAGTGGGAGAGACATCATCCACTTTCCTAGACAAAGTTATTGATTTGGCAGAGAGATGGATTGGTTTGGATATTTGTAGAGACAGGAATGCCAGCCATCTTAGAAGACAATTTATGAAGCATGCATGCCCTGTGGTCCAGGATTATTTTAGGTCTAACTGTCTTATTGGGATGAAATGCAGCTTGATAAACTTAGACATGTAGCTACTTATGTTTATCTGAATGAAGATAAACAAGAGGATGAAAAGAATGAGATAATACAGGACTTAAAAAGAGAGGTTAAAGAACTAAAACAAAAATTGGACAAAACAGACTTGCAGGAAAAAACAGTAGCAGTGGTTAGGGAGTTTAGACCACCCAGATCAGAATACAATCAATCAAGAGGGTTCAGCAACCAAGCTCCTCATTGTTACTTGTGTGGGAGGTCAGGTCACATGATGAGGGATTGCCTGTCATGGGGACAGGTGTTTAGGCAAAACTTTAGAAATTATGGTGGAAATTTAGGGAAATTCAGGGGAAACTGAGGCAGAGGTTTCAATAACTACAGAGATAACAGCTATAGAAACTTTGGGTTTAATAACAATTATAACAATGGATATCAATATGGAAGACCAAATTACCTCACACAACAGCACAATGATAGGTATTGCCAAGGGTTAGCACAAGTCCCAGACATGGAAACTATGCAGAATTATATCCAATCAGGAGTTAGACCTAAATATTCATAAGTAGTCAATGGTAACCCCCAGAAAGGAGATTTACAGAAGGGACCACATGAAGCAACAGCTGCGTTATGAAGGTTTTCTGAGGGGAATGGAACTAACTGTATGCAAAATGGGTTTTTGGAAACAGAGTTTAGTGACTTGCAAAATGAAACCAGGGAAGTAGATGATAATGTAATGAGTGAAATACAGGAACAAGAAACATGAAACAGTACAGAACCCCATGTCACCCTAAAAGTGGGGGGCCATCTTTACAACTGTATATTAGACACTGGGGCTGCAAAATCCGTGCTGCAAAAATTTTTTGGTGAGTGTGAAGCAGTGGGAACAAGGCAAGTTGTGCGTTTATTAGAGAAACCCCAAGTAGTGAAGAAGTTACCATCACAAATGATATCTCTGGGACCTCTGTAACATCAATTTCTGAGAAGCAAAATGGAGAACAGTATGAGTGACAACCAACAGTTTAGAACTTGGAACTTACCCAGATGCCATGAGCCAAGGGGCAAAAGACAGTTCCTGCCAGCACTATAAAAGGCAAGAGCTGAATCAAGATTTTCTCTCACTCTTGAGAAGGGTACCCTGGGTGGCTGGGTGGGTAGGCCAATCAACCAGCTTAAGTTACCTGTATCCTGTTTCATTGATTACCACATCAACTATAGAATAGAGCTGAGATATATATCAGTTACCTGTATATCAAGAAGAACATCATCAACCTCAATCCACCTACTCAGGGCCAAAGGTACCTGGCCTGACCAGGGCCACAGAGAGAGGAATCTTTCCAGTCAACAGTTACAACCTAATTAGTCATTGACCAACAAATCAGATCATCTATAGCAGTGGTCAGCAACCTTTTTGGCCGTGAGAGCCATAAATGCCACATTTTTTAAAATGTAATTTCGTGAGAGCCATACAGTGCTCACAGTGTGCGCTCCTGTAACAGTGAGCACTCCTGTAACAACACCTGAAAAAAAATTGACTTCATGACTCCTGCAGAAAGAGCCATATCTGTCCTTCAAAAGAGCCAGATATGGCTCAAGAGCCATACATTGCCGACCCCTGATCTTTAGTCTAGCATAGATTCCCAACACCTTCCTTCAACCCTGATTCCTTCCCCTGAGTTGATTACAATTAAATCCTTAAAGCTTATTTACGTGAAGGCTGTTATTCTAAAGATCAGTTTGCTATCCTTTGCATCTAAAGGGAAAGGAAATACTCAGGCAAAGACAAAGTTGCAGTCACCACATTATCCACTTTTCATTAACATTTATCCATTCATCATCAACATTATCCATTAACTTAACCCCTGGACAAGTAACCAGAGAAGCTGTGTGATTCAATTCACAACTTCTCACTTAATCACTTAGTCCTGGGCAGTGTTAGGTGGGGTTTGGTGTTTAGCTGAGCTTCAAATATTTGTGGACCTGGTGTTCACTACCTCAACTTGGTGTTCACTTAGGCTTCTCATCCCCACTCAGCTTAGGTCCTTAGACCATCAGAGGACCTTGGGCCATCTCTCTATCAGGCCCTGTTCAGTATCACCATACTGCCCATAACACCTCTTAGTGTAGAACATTCATTCTTATTAATATCAAACTCCCGGGTGAATCTTGTGGGTAGAGATCTTTAATGCAAATTTAAGGCATTAATTGTGTGAACCCCAACTGGAGACATATCCCTAGAAATACCAGAAGAATCTTTGACCTTATTCCCAGTATTGTTTTTAGATTAAATAAAGAGGAATAAGGAAATCATATCTACCAGATACCAGAGGCTATCCCTGAAGATTTGTGGGCACACAGTTCAACATATGTGGGTTATTAAAACCAGTGGTCCCTGTTAAGACTGTTACAAAAGATGATCCACCACCATCTATCCCACAATACCCACTGAGTAAAGAGCCCATTGAAGGGATAACACCAATAATAGAGTCCCTATTATAGCAAGGAATAATAGTGCCCTATATTTCAGAATACAACATCCCCATATTGCCTGTAAAGAAGTCCAAACTAGATGCCAATGGCAAAGTTGTGTACTGCTTTGTCCAAGACCTTAGAGCAGTGAATGATCATGCATGTGATCAAAAAGCACCTTGTTGTCCCAAGTCCTGCAACCATAATATCTGCAATTCCCATCCAGGAAAAATATTTTACCATGGTAGACTTGTGTTTTGCTTTTTTTTTCTATTCCAACCCATGAGGAGTCCCAAAAGATTTTTGCTTTCACATGGAAAGGGACCCAAATGACCTGGTGGTTCTGCCCCAGGGATTCTCCGAAAGTCTCTCACTCTTCTCTCAAATTTTGACAGAGGACCTTGCAAATATTCATTTTAAAGATAGGTTTATTCAGTTTGTGGATGACTTGCTTTTGACCTCATCAACAGCCAAAGCATGATGGATTTATATAAAAGGAGACACAAAATATCAAAATCAAAAGTTCAATGGTGTTTATCCTGGGTGGAGTATCTTAAGTTTGTGTCATCAGAAGGACCCAGATACATATCCCAGAAGAGAATAGCAGACATACAAAAGCTCAGTGCTCCTAAGACCAAGAAATAACTCAGAGCAATATTGGGTACCATGGGATTTTGTAGATAGTGGATTCCTGGGTATGGGGAGATCACAAAGCCAGTGACAGAACTAACAAGAGATACTGAGAAAGAGTCACTAAAATTAAAACCAGAGCATCTGAAAGCAATTGCAAAGCTAAAGGAAGCAATTTTATCTGCCTTTGCATTAGGAATCCCTGACTATTCAAAACCATTCACTCTCCACGTCCATGAGCAAAGGGGTGTAGCTTCTGGTGTGCTCATCCAGAGTTTAGGACCTTTACAAAAACCTGTAGCACATTACTCAGCACAGCTAGATATGATCGCTGTAAGAGTTCCCCTATGCCTTAGGGGTGTGGCAGCCACAGCATTGTTAGTCTCAAAAGCAGCAGACCTTGTGTTAGGTTGTCCTCTGACAGCCATGCACCCACATGAAGTTGAGGCACTAATGTTAAGGCATAGGATTCAAGACTTCTCTGATCAGTGGTTAACAAAGTATGAAATCACATTATTGAGGAATGAAAACATAACACTTTAAAGATGTAACAGCTTGAACCTAGCTACTTTGTTACCTAACTTACCAACCCAAGGGGAACCATTATATGACTGTAGGACAGTGGTACAGTTAGCAGAAAGACTTTGGGAACATCTCTCAGAAACACCCCTCACCAACCCTGACCTGATATTATTCACAGATAGTTCATCATATATTTCCAAGAAGAGGGTAGCTGATATCCAAAAGCTTAGTGTGCCAAAACCAAGAAAGAACTGAGAGCTATTTTGGGAGTCACAAAGTTCTGTAGGCAATGGATCCCAGGCTACAATCTAATAGCAAAATATCTGTCAAATCTAACTAAAAACAGTCACAGAACCATTGCAACTCAACAAAGAGTATCTCCAAACATTGACAAAGCTTAAGGAAGCTATAATAACAGCTCCAGCCCTAGGACTCCCAAGATTACAACAAAGAATTCCATGTCTTTGCCCATGAAACAAAAAGGGTAGTATCTGGCATGTTAGTCCAGACTTTAGGACCCAGTTTTAGACTAGTAGCTTATTACAGCTCACAATTGTATAATGTTGCCAAAGGAATGATCCCCTGTCTTAGAGCAGTTGGCACCACAGTACTCATGGTGCAAAAATCAACAGATTTGGTATTAGGATCAAAACTAAATGTTTATTCTGCCCACCAGCTATAAGAAATATTAAAAAGATGTAATCTGCAAGCTTTTACACCACAGAGACTTTCCCAGTGTGAAATTGTGTTGCTGAGCAATGAAAATGTCACATTAAAACAATGCAATGTTTTAAATCCATCAACTTTACTTCCCAATTTGCCATTCAATGGAGAACCAATCCATAACTGCAAGGAAACAATATCACTAGTGGAAAAAAAACCAGAAATGATTTAAAAGACACTCCATTACTAAATCCTGAAATGGAGATGTATACAGATGGTTCTAACTCAGTGACTGATGGAGAACATTTTATGGGGGTAGCTGTAGTAACACAATTAGAGACATTATGTTATGGATCTTTGCCAAAAGAGTGGAACTGATGGCATTGACAAGAGCATGTCAGATTGGAAAAGATAAAAGAGTAAACATCTATACTGACTCCCGATATGCTTTTTCAATCATTCATGCCATGGGGGATATTTGGCAGTATAGAGGATTCCTAACAAGTGCAGGAAAAGAAATTGCATATGGCAAAATCATAATGCAGCTTCTTGAAGCCATACAATTGCCTAGAGAAGTAGCAGTAGTCCACTGTAGATCTCACACTTTTGGTAAAGACTCAGTGTCTTTAGGAAACCATAGGGCAGATATAACAGCGAAATATGGAGCAAGAATGAGCCCAATTCATGTGCTGAATTTTTCACTAATTGAAGAGGATAATTTGACTAATGCCTACAATGAACTGGAAATTCAGACATGGAAAAAGAACTTTGGAGCCAAAGAGATAGAAGACAAATGGTTTTCAGAACTAGGCAAGCCCATCTTCCCTAGAAATTTATTCTCTCGTGTGTAATGCAATATATACAAAAGGACACTATGGGACCCAATTAGTGATTGATTCAGTATGACAATTTTGGATTGCACTTGGAATATCCTCATATGCAATAAGAGTCTGTCAGAAGTGCAAGATTTGTATGAAATTCAATTAGGGAGTGGATAAAAACAAAGGTTTAGGAGATTGACCTTAGCTTATACTCCATTTGAATGCCTACAAATTGACTTTATAAACATGCCTAGAGACAAAGGGTTTAAGTATTGCCTAGTTATAATTGACAGACTGACTAGATGGCCAGAAGTTTTTCCTGCCAAGAAAAACAACTCAGCATATGTGGTAAAAGTCCTGTTAAAGGAAATTATTCCTAGATTTGGAATTCCCAGCAAATTAGACTCGGCTCATGGGACCCATTTTTCACAATCAATACTTAATGAAGCCTATAAAAACCTAGGAACAAAAGCAAGTTATCACACAATGTACCATCCCCAAAGTTCGGGTCAAGTGGAGAGACTGAACAAAGGAATTAAGACTCTTTTTGGCAAAATCTGTTCAGAGACTCACTTGAAATGGACAGAAATCCTACCATTAGTTCTGTTCCATCTTCGAACAAGGCCAAGTGGGGGTCTACACATTTCTCCATTTGAAATGTTATATGGACATGCAATTTGGCAGGGAAGGACTTGTAAACCATCTTACATCTCTATGTTATGAGGGGACTGTCAATTAGCAAAATATATACAGGCATTGCAAACTAGGATAAGAGAATTGCATGAAATGGGGCTAATTCAACAAGCTACACTGCTAGATTATAATTTACATAACATCAAACTAGGAGATAAAGTTTATGTTGAAAACTTTAACAGGAAATCACCTACAGAAACAAAGTGCGTTGGGCCATTTGAAGTATTATTGACTACACCAAGTTCAATAAAGGTTGCAGAAAAGAATTCTTGGGTCCACTGTTCGCACATAAAACTTGAAAAATCTTACATCAATACAAAAGATCTAAATAGAAGCAAAAATATATGCAACATGTAAAATCTGTATCAGATTGTTTTCCATCTCAGCAGATGGCAGGGAAAGGGAAGGAAGGAGAGAATTTGAGACTCAAAATTATTTTAAAGATTTTGGAAACTTTTTAATATAATTAGGGAGAAATTAAATTTTAGAAAAATAGTTTAGGCAAGGCAGATCCTTCAGGGAAGAGCAAAAAAATTAAAACTGGGGAAGATAGAGACATGGTCAGAAGAAGAGACAATGTTCTTATTAAGCCAAGATAATCACTACTCTTACTTCCCATTTCCAGAGGTGTCCATTCAGAGATTTTCATTCTTTCTCCTTCCCCTTCCCAACTGACCATCTTGGGCACAATACATTTGGCTGTAAGTAGAGAAAGATGTGTGAGAGTCAAATACAAGAAAAGACAACTGAAGATTCAGAGGTGAGCAGGTTGTAACTTTGTGAAACCTGAAATGGTGGAAGACCTCGAGGTCCCATCAGTGTCAGTAGCAATATCTATCCAAGCTAGTTGCAGCATCCCTGGAGTATCAGTGCCTAATGGTGATGTCTGCATTGAGTAACACAATGATGACAAACTAGCCAAACCCAGGAAAGGAAGCTTCAAAGGGCGTGACTGTTCAAGGCAAGAAAAAAAGTTTAAGCCAATTATTGTACAAGAGAGTAATCCTTAGAGGACAACAGGAGACCCTTAGGAGAACTTGATGTGGGCTCTGTGAATGAAGAAAATTTCCAATTACTAGGAAATATTAATGATTACATTTAACAAGCATACCTTGTCTATGCTAAGTGTAATAGGATTTGGTAATTAGGTAAGCAATAACAAAATTTCTTAATAAGATTAGGACTCGATTTTAGTCAAGAATAAAGTTTCCAGCATAGAGTGTGCTGCAAAGTTATAGGGGGATCTTTTAAGATTTGCTATGGAATTCTGGCTAAGTCAGAGAGATGGAAATCTGGGGCATTCTTAGGAGTCTAGGGGGAGAATAATGGACACTCTGGGAGTTTGACACTCAGAGGTTGGAGGTTTTGGTTTTTCCTCAGAAAATCCTGAGAAAAGTTGGTGATAGTTGAGAAGACATTTGGAAAGTTTGGAAGTTGGTGGATTAGATAATCAGTTTGAAGAGAGACTGGCTAAGATTTCTCTCTGTGACATTACAGAGGTGAAGGAGGCCAGCAGGTCCTGGAGTAAACTATCTGCTCAAAACCTGTCAAGAGCTGATTTCTCCTAAGCTGGAGTGAAGGAAAGGAATTACTTATAAATTTAATTTAGAATAGTTTAGATAGAATAAGGTATAGATAAAATAGGAAGTTTTAAATCAGCCTTGATTTTATCAAGGAAGAAGCAGGCTCTCATGAGCCAGAAATTGAGGCTTGGTTATATATAGAATCTTTAGATTTAGGGTATATATATACCAATAAGAAATATATTTCCTACATGTTTTCCTTTTTTCTTACCCTTTCCTACAATTTTTATACTTATAATAAACATATATATAGTTTATATATATATTAGTCTGAGCAGGATTCTTTCAACTGCTTAGACTCAGACATCTTTACTAACTGTCAAACTCAGTATCTAACCCAACTCAAGAAACTGACCACAGCCACTATCAACTGTTGATCAATACCAATACCAATCAATATCTGGGGTCCATATATCCCCAAATAACATAAGGGAGAGATCATCTTCCTCAATAAGAGAGTGAGGGGTGTTTTTTAACTAATGTTTATATTATGACACTATCTTAGTCTTAGTCTGCTCTTCTTTCTAAAAGTTAATTGATGTCAACTGATTGTGTCCATAGAAAGCACATGAAAAGGGATTTAGAGAAACAGTATTAGAAAATCATAGTCTCTCATGAAGTTTGCATTTTACTGAAGAAATAAAAAATTTAATAATAATTAAAAATAAACAATAAATTATATAGTTGTTGTGGTGTTTCAGTCATACCTGATTCTTCATGACCTTATTTGGGGTTTTTCTGGCAAAAAATGGAGAGGTTTACCATTTCCTTCTCTGGTTCACTTTACAGATGGAGAAACTGAGGCAAAGAGGTTTAAATGACTTGACCAGAGCCACACAGCTAGTAAGTATATGAGACCGGATTTGAACTCAAGAAGATGAGTTCTTCTGACATCTATCCACTGTGCCATCTAGATGCCCAAAAAAAGAAGGCACCCAGATTTGAACCAAAGACCTCACATAGATAGGTGATTAATAAATTCTTATTGTTTACTGTTAGGGGTTTAGTAGAGAGATCAATAAAGCAAGCAATGGAGTCCTTGTCCTCAAGAAGCTTACATTCTTATTGGGGAAGACAAAACATAAAGGAGAGCTAGAAAGGGGGGGGGCGGGGGAAGAGGCAGACCTATAGCAACACAGTGAGAAGATTAAAAAGAAGTGGAGGTCTAGTTCCAGACAGCATCAATCAAAAGTTAACCTATCAGAGTACATCATCTCAGCTCTGGAGTAGAAGGTTTGGGGGCTGGCGTGCTGAATGAGGATAACACCCAGACTTCAGGCAATCTGACATGAAGATGGCTAGAAAGATGTGTCTGCATTTCTTTTCCTTCCTTCCTTCCTTCCTTCCTTCCTTCCTTCCTTCCTTCCTTCCTTCCTTTTCCCTT
>NC_058131.1:36656189-36672207 GCF_016433145.1 Gracilinanus agilis | reverse complement strand
TTGCATGATTCTGCCTTTTAAACAGTTATTTTCTTGCCAGATCTCTTCCATTTTCCTCAAAATCTCAGTTTTGAACTCTTCCATAGCTTGTGAGGAGTTTTCCTTATTTGAGGAGGGTCCGGATGCTTGTTTGTTCTCCTCCTCTGTTTGCTCGGTTGTCTGGATTTTCTCTGTGAAAAAGCTGTCGAGTGTTAAAGACTTCTTTTTCTTGTTGTTATTCTTTCTCTTCTGAACTTCCTGAGACTGAGTAGCCATCATTAGCCCAGCAGCTTCTCAGATTTATCCTCGCGCTCAGTATCTGTCCGCGATCTATTGGCTCCTGAGGTCTGAGTTCTGGTTTTTTCCAAGGTCAAGCCCCCTGGTGGACCCCCTTGCTTGATCCTCTGCCGGAGGTTTCTTTACAAGTCTCAGGGCGCTGCTTCCACAGTTGTATACCCGTCCACACTGGTTCCCCACTTAGGCTTTAGTTCCTGGCTGTGTCTGCCTCCACCCACGTCTCTGCAGTGCCTGCGCTCTGCTCAGCCTGCGCTCTGCGCCCTGCGTCCTGCTCCCGCGCTCAGATTTCACCTGTGTTTTTTGGCTTAATGGGGTCCTAAATCTTGCTGCTCTCAGGAACAGGCCCCGGAGCTGCCAATGACTCGATGGGTGCCCCAAACTTGCTCTATTTCTTTTTAGCTGGCTTCGGAGCTATAGATGTGTGTGGAGGGGGTGGGGGTAGGGTGGTTGCTCAGCCCGCGATTTCGTGCGGGCTGTTTCACCCCTTTATAGCATGGAAATGCCTTGATTCCATGTACCTTCCACGCTGTGCCCTGTTGTGGGGGTTCCTCCGTTCATTTGGACTTGTTTTTATGTCCCCTTGAGGAGTTTTGTGTGTTTTGGTCAGGAGAGGTTAAGAGCTGCTTCTTACTCTGCCGCCATCTTAACCCGGAAACCAAACTACTTTTTAATATGATAAAAAAGATAGAAGAAAACTAAATCACTAGCAGTAAAGATAAAAGAGTGACTATACCACCAATGAAGGTGAAATTAAAATAGTTATTAGGAGTTTTTTTGCTCAATTAAATGAAATTAAATTTAACAATGGAAGAGAAATGGAAGAATACCTACCAAAAAACTGCCTATACTATCAGAACAAGAAATTGACTAAATAAATCTATTTTAGAAAAAGAAATTGAACATGACATAAATGAACTTCCTAAGAAAAAAAGTATCAGAATAATGAATTTTCAAGTAAATTCTACCAAACACTTAAGGATCAAGTAATTCCAACATTAGGAATAAATTATTTGAAATAACAAGTTAAAGAGTTTTACCAAACTCCTCTTACAAAATAAATACGGTGCTTATATGTAAACCAGGAAGAGCAAAAATGAAGAAAATTATAGATCAATCTTATTAATGAATATGGATGCAAAAGTCTTAAATAAAACACTAACTAGGAGACTACAACAACATGTCACAAAAATAATATATTGTGACCAAACATTATTCATACCAGCAATGTAGGAATGGCTTAATATAAGGAAAATCATCAGCATAATTTATAATATCAACTAAAAGTAATAAAACAATATGGTTATGTCAATAGATGCAGAAAAAACCTTTGACAAAATGCAATGCTCATTCCTATTAAAAATACTGGAAGGAATAGATATAAATGAATTTTTTCTTTAAATGATATGAAGTATCTACAGAATATCATCAGCCCTCCCAATAAGAAATGAAAAAAAATGAATAGTTGAGACTTCCATGAATAGTAAATAAGAGGTAAGATTCTAGAAATAGTTAAATTCATGGCTTCAAGGCTCTTGAAAATGCATAGATTTGAGATAAGGAAAAATCATACTGACTAGAATTATACAAGAATATGAGGAAGCAAATTAAATTTAACTCCTTGGCTATCACTGTGATAGTGGAACAAAACTCATGATTATACTCTGTCTTATTCAAAACTAATAGGGTAATTGTGGAAGGGGCATATAGAGTGGAGTCTCATATTAAGAAGGCATACTCATGTTGGACAATCCAGGAAACAAAATGGGGAATCATTCTGCAGTGTATTTGGGTGAAGGTCAATAGAGGGAGAAATTGAAATGTTTTTGCTATTGGAATAAATCACCTTGACAGAAAGAAGCAATAAATTAGGCAGAGAAATAGAAGGCATTTGTTGCTCAGAGGTATGATATACTAGCAATGGGGAGATTTCAGTTATCCAGATATCTGCTGGAAATTTGTTCATATGCCAAAAGTAGGGCTCCTAATAACTTTTTTATTTAATTAATTAATTTAGAACATTTTTCCATGGTTATAGGATTCATGTTCTTTCCCTCCTCTCCACCCCCCCTAGTTGATACATAATTCCACTGGGTTTTAAATGTGCCATTAATCAAGACCTATTTCCATATTATTGATATTTGTACTAGGGTGATCGTTTAGAGTCTATCCTAATAACTTTTTGACTTGACTTAATTATAATTTTCATCCTTCAAAAGGTAGAAGAGCCAACAAGGGGAAATTCTATTCTAGATTTAATTCTCCCTATCAGGGAATGGTGAAAATGATGGGAAATCTGTAGGGAAAGGTACTGTTTTCTTCTTGAGAATGTGAAGGAGAGGAAATTTGGAAAGATCTGATATATCAATATAGCTTGATTTGCATAGATTTTGGGAAAACATATTTCAAAGGGTTCAGATGAAAGATATCTATTATAGCATGGAATAAACTTCTATAGGAAAGTGATCCTAGGAGATATGTAGCTTTAAGATATATGAAGATAGTTTTTTTCCTTCCTGCATTCTTATTTATTTTAAATTCCTTTTGATTTAATTGCAAGACACTTATAAAATACATTCTTACTTCCCTCTGTAGTGCAGAGGTGCAATCAACCCTGCAAAATGCTAACTGCAGAATTTCTGGCAGTTAAGAGGGCTTAGAACCCTGACTAAGGGCAGTTGATCCCTGAGGCTTGGACAGAGCGGAAGGGCCAACTGAGCTCAGCCTTCGGGCTGAAACCTGGCCTTGAATCTGTGCTTTTCTCTTGAAATTTTGTAGCTTAGCTAATTCCTCTGGATCTCCCTGACCTTCCCTATTTCATTCCCCATTTCCTTTCCTGATTTCCTGTGGGTTTTGGGAGAAGTGTGGATTTTGGGTGATAGCAATCAAACTTTGAAGATTTAGGTTTTCTCCATAGACAAGTAGGGCTACAAACTATCTCCTGATTCATTGTTTATAACTTCCCTAACCTTAAAGGCAACAAAGCCTCCCAGGGCTGAGTGAGAGCAGGCTCTTTCTCAGTCCACCCCATTCCTGTGTCCCTCCCCCACCTGGAGCTTCTCCCTAGGCCAGTGGTCGGCAACCTTTTTGGCCATGAGAGCCATAAACGCCACATTTTTTTAAATGTAATTTTGTGAGAGCCATACAGTGCTCACAGTGCCGTTCCTGTAACAGTGCCAGGAAAAAAAATGGACTTCATGGCTCCTGCAGAAAGAGCCAGATCTGGCCCTCAAAAGAGCCAGGTATGGCTCGAGAGCCATACATTGCTGACCCCTGCCCTAGGCAGTTGTTAGAGATACCTTGTACCCCCTGTCCTTTATAATCAACCCTGAAACTTAATAAACCCGGTTGTTCATTTAATCAAACCTTTTGCTAAATCATTGGTTGAACGATAAAAGAGGGATAAGGAGGGAAAGGAATACTTTCTCTTTGGGTCCTGAGGGGAGTTGGAGGCATCCATCTTGGAGGAAGTGGTGATCTCTCTATTTCCTCTGAGAAGTCCTTCTATTTCACAGACAGGGAGGAGCCTCGGGACTCTTTCTTTGTGAACCTGAGAAACTGACCAGCAGCCCTCTAGTCAATTTCAAGCCATTTCTGACTGGCCCTGACCTTTGTCTGTAGAAGTGCCCTTCCTACCTGGAGGGGTTCAGCCTGTTTCCCTTCAGTGTCCTTTGTCTCAAGCCTGTGTACTGTTATATTGAATCTCTAGGAGCTAGAAGTTTCACCGTTGATTGACAGGTGAAGACCGTTGGACATCAGAATGTTCCCAGAGGCCATGAGGACAGGGGAGAAAGTGATTGGCCAGGGGGTTATAAATACCCTGGCAGCCCAGGCTTTTGGTTCCTTTCCTTTCATTTCCCTTGGACCTGAGATCTACTTGCTTGGCTCAACCTTGCAAGTACTCCTGTCTTGTACCTCATTAACATCGCCAACCTGTATCCAGACCATGAATCTTCTTATTCTACTGTCCCCTAGATATTTAGGAATTCAAACATCTTTAGATATCTAGGTACCCTGGGGCCCGGGAGGGATCCAGGAAGTGGGCAGGAGAAGAAGAAGAGGGTGGAAAAGGGGTGGTTCCTGAAGACTGAATAGGCATAACATCTAGCAGGAAGAAGAAGCGGAAAGACATCAAACAGCAGCTTGCTTGCTCTGGTTTGGCTGTGGCCAGGCTGAGCCAGAGGAGCTAATAACAAGCCAGAATCACTTACCTGCCTACAGCTCTGAGGGATTACTATTATCAAAATTAGTTTAGGGTTTCCCAATTCCTCTTCCCGTTTCCTAATATTCCTTCTTTGCTAAAATATAGATAAAGCTATTCGAGTACCTTCCTAGAGTGGTTGTTTCATCACTTCTCTGGGAAGGGAGCAACCCAATCAGATAAACCGTTTCCAAGGCTAATAGAGCCCAATATCCATCATCAATCAACCCCAGGTGGGACCTGAAGGGATACCATCCATTGACCTGAAGGATCCTGCCTGGGCACTATTATAAAGGAGGTAGGTGTTACATCATCTAGCTAGGCGGCAAGCCTCAGTTGATCTTGCACTAGCCACATATCTGAACTACCACTGGTGTCATCCAATTAACAGTGGTAATATCCAGTTTACCCCTCTCTATCTACCCCATTTATTTATAACAGTACCCAGTCTGTGTCTCCCTGTTGCAGCTGCCTGCCCAACTACCTCATCATCTCCCCTTACCACTCATTATACTTCATTGTCTTATATTTCCCTAAACTCAGCCATTTCCCTTACATCTCTCCTACCACCTCAATCTACTACCTCCACTATTGTACTCTCCTTTTCCACCTACTGATTTAGGGACCCACAAACCCCATCCACTTGCTTTATTCCCTTATTACACCTCTTTTAGGTATATTCCATCTATGTCCAGAAATCTGTTATCCTCATTTTCTAAGTGTTAGTCAAGAAGTCCAGATATTCTTGGCCATCACTTTTTTTTGGCACCACTTTTTTAGTCTGCTATTTACTTCCCTAATTAATTTTACTCTTCTGTATCCTTTGCCTCCAATGGAGCATAGTAAGGTAAAAGAGACTTGCGACTTCTGTGACCTTTAATTTCTTATCCAAGACTCCATTCTTGTGAAATGCTTTTAAATTACTTCTGGCAGTATCATTGTTGCCATTATGAGTCACTACAAGTGAATAGCTATAGCTGTGTTTTTAAAATAAAACTTGAAAGGATTTCTGTTACATCTTGGATATGTGACTCAGACAGATAAAAGGCTTCTCTATTATTATTATCAGTTTGACAAATAGCTATCTCAATATATTGGAGTAGGAAAAGACTAAAACTACTACTTTTTCTTCCTGTGTTGGCTTAATTTATTCATATCTGTGGCTTTAGTACATATTAATCTTTAGAAGACCACCAACTTTTTCCTCCTCAGAGTATCTCTCTGACTCTTTTTTATGATACTAATTTATGTATTGAAGATATTGTTGTTGAGAACTAGATGCAATAGTAAAGAGTACATTTAGTGATAAATGTTACCATCCCTGGCTCATACTTGTATGCTCTCTCAACTGCTGTTCTTTCCTTCAGTATTTCCTCTATATCTCTTCATTTTTCCTCTCCTTTTCAACATCCTAACAAGGGTCAATATATCATCTTCTACCAAAACTTATACACACACACACACACACACACAAGCCTTCCTTTCCCACTAAAGCTTGAATCTATTAACATGGGAAGTATGTTGAGGTGTTCTTCAAATCCTTTCACCTTCACTTCCAAGGAAAGAAATCAGCCTATATCTGGATGAGAGAAAACAATCACTAAGCTATGATAGAAACACAAATTTCATCCATTCTACATGAGTCACTAAACAACTTTTCCTACTCCTCAAAAGTGAGTATTAAGGCCTCCATCCTAACTCAAAACATTTATAACTAATTTTTAACTAATTTAAACTAAATTTATAACTAATTTTATAACTAATCCTTTTTATAACTTGATAACTCAGTTCAACTTCTTTAGACTCAACAACTGGACATCCATATACACCCTCCCCTGTTTCTCTTCTTAGGAAGCTCCCATTAATTTTAAAATTACACTGTCCTTTTTACTTCTTTTCCTTCAAATTACTGGGAGTAAGGTTAAGGGGCAGGGAGTGAGTAAGGAAAATCAACCTAACCTGTAATGATAATGTTTTGCAACCTGCTTGAATTTCTTAGGCTTTCTAACTCTGTTATTAAAACATGTGGCCATTAATAATGAATGTTTCTATTCTTGGACTTGAAAGAGTATTGTCTAAAAGAGTAAAGTCAATCCTTCAAATGGGAGCTTTAGCAGTGCAGAAAACATTTTGTATTTTTGTAATTTTAGGTATATTCATGTAATGTGGATAAATTGAAACTGAAGTTAGTTTAGTTACTAGTCTGGAGGAAGAACTTATTTTGAGAAACATGTGGAGTAGGCTACAGTGAAAAACTGTAAGATTAAGGCTATTAATGAGTGTCTGGAACACCATCTGGTGGCCAAATCATGTACTGAGCTCCCTTTGCTAGTTAACTGTTGATAGAAGAAAGGTAGTTGGCTGTTTGCTAAAACTTTTAGAAAAAAGGGAAATCACAGCCAGAAGTGGTTACATTTATTACCAAGTGCACCCTTTTGTACTGGATCTTGCACCCAACAACAATATCCTTATTACCTAAATTGACATTTTAACTCTAGAACTGCAATGGAGCTCAGAGGCTATCTTGATCCAAGCTCTCCTTTGATAATGTTGACCACTTCCTTCCTCCAGGATACTCTCTGTTCCCTGAATATTCATTACTCTGCTCTCTCTTGCATCTCCTTTCTTGGATCATTATCCATGAACCACACTCTTGCATGGGCACACTCTTAGTCCTTTCCTGGGCACTCTTTCTTTTATTTCTCAATATTTTCTGTTAATGATCTAATCAATTCCTATAGTTTCAGTTTTCATCTCTATGTAGATGATTACCAAATCTACACTTCTAGCCTTCATCTCCCTTTTTCTCTCTCTCTCAAGCTCCAGCCTGTTAGCATCTCCTCATGGATGTCCCATAGGTAACTCAAACATATCAGGTTCCTTATCCTTTCCCTTAACTTCACCTTTCATAATCTTCCTATTTCTATCATTGGTATCACCAAGCTTCCAATCACCTAGGTCCATAACTTCAGAGTAATACTTAACCCTTTCCTTTCCTTCTACTTCTGTTTTCAATTCATTGCTGGGTATTACTGATTATGTCTCTCACAGTCATTCCTTTTCTCCCACAAACACAATAGCCATCCTAATTCAAGCCCACATCATCACCAATCACCATGTCTATTGCAAGAAACATCCAGTTGGTATACCTTCCATAAGCCCTTCTTGTCCAATTTATCTTCTAAAAACCTACCAGAATGATAGACTTACAGGGACTATTCAACCATGTCACTTCTCTGCTCAAAAACTTTCAATATCTTCTGTTGCTTCCAGGATAAAAGAAAAATGTCTATAGCATTTAGCTGTACAAAGTGATTGTCGTTCTCAATTCCCATTTTCTTACTTATTACATAGAAATAAATGGAAAAGCAAGACTTAAGATATGAATATATAGCTATTCAGGAACCTTCTATCATCTGATTCTAATCACTCTTTTGAGACTTGAGAACTCTTTCTCCCCTTCATGAACACTATGCTCTAGCTAACTCCTTAATGAGTTCCTTAAATTTTCTTTTCCTATTTACCTTTTTGGACTTCTCTTTTGTCTTGTGTTTGGACTTCATATTTTTTGTTTAGGTCTG
The DNA here is from genome assembly GCF_016433145.1 of Gracilinanus agilis. Taxonomy (NCBI): domain Eukaryota; kingdom Metazoa; phylum Chordata; class Mammalia; order Didelphimorphia; family Didelphidae; genus Gracilinanus; species Gracilinanus agilis. Next base: position 36,664,152 of record NC_058131.1, on the reverse strand, counting down.
GCTTATTTGAATTCTTGGAAATCTTCTATCTTATTGAATGTCCATCTTTTCCCCTGAAAGAATATACTCAGTTTTGCTGGATAGGTGACTCTGGGTTATAAACGCAAATCTTTTGCCTTCCTGAATATCATATTCCATGCCTTTTGATCCTTTAATGTAGAAGCTGCTAGGTCCTATGTTATCCTGATTGTAGCTCCATAGTATTTGAATGGTTTCTTTCTGACTGCTTGAAGAATTTTCTCTTTAGCTTGGTGGCTCTTGAAATAAGCTAAAACATTCCTGGAAGTTGTCATTTGAGGATTTCTTTCTGGAGGTGATCTGTGAATTCTTTCAATTTCAATTTTATTTTCTTGTTCAAGGATCTCTGGGCAGTTTTCTTTGATAATTTCTGCTAGTGTGATGTCCAAGAGTTTTTCTTGATCGTGACTTTCAGGTAGTCTAATAATTATCAAATTGTCTCTCCTAGATCTATTTTCTAGGACAGTTGTTTTTTTCAATAAGATATTTCCTGTTTTCCTATGTTTTTTCCATTCCTTTGATTCTGTTTTATTGGTTCTTGATTTCTCATGGAAATATTAGTTTCTGCTGGTCACCTCTGATTTTTAAGACATGATTTTCCTCTGTCAGTTTTTGGTTCTCCTTTTTCAATTGGCCCATTTTTTTCTTACATCACTTTCATTTCTCCTTGCATTACTTTAATTTCTCTTTCCTGCTTTTTCCTCTGCCTCTCTTAATTATTTTTGAAGTCTTTTTTGAGCTCTTCTAGAATCTGTGTCCAATCCATATTTTTCTTTTGGACTTTGCATATGTTTCCTTTGCTTTGACTGTCCCCTTCTGTGTCAGTACCTTTTACTTTGTCTCCATAAAAATTCCTTAGAGTTAGGTGCTTTTAAAAAATTATTTGCTCATTTTTCCTATCTAATTATAGGTAGGCTTAGGGCATGATATGATGGTCTGAGGGATGAGAGCTCTGAGAGTCCCCTCCCCCTGCTGATTCAATTGACGCTTGAGATGCTGATAGCTTAGAAATTTGCCTCAGGCTCAGGTGGAAATTTTTTTATCTCACTCTGAACTTGATTAGGTTAGGGACTGATCAAATTCTAGCCCCAGGCTTAGGCTCAAGTTTTTTGCCTCATTGTGTACTTGATCCAATCAGGCACACCCTTGATTCCTCTGTCCTAGAGATCTATCCTGAGCTTTAAGCAAAAATTTCAGTACTTAGTACTTAGTATTATCAGCCTCCTTAACCCCCAAAACCATGTACCATGTCCTTATCCCAAGCCCAGACTAAGATTCCTGGGCCCACACAGATTAGCCCACTTCAGCCCAGACTACTCTGGGTTAGGACTCTAGACTGCTCCATAGGTTTGAAATTTTAAGGGGTGTGGATTGGCTTGCACCACTGTTTGTCCAGGCAGGATCTCAGGATCTTGATGTTGGCTTGGACTTAGGTTCCAAATCTGGGACAGCAGATGTGTGTGAGTAGGTGGGGTGGTGGCTTGTTCTTGGCTTGCTCTTCCCTCCTTGCTATAACCTCTTGATGGCTCTGTTCTCCTCTCACCCCAGTGCTACAGATGGTATCTGCCTACCTTTTGGGGTTTTCTTTTCTTGAAAGTTGTTTTGCTCTATCTCCTTATTGGTTCTTTCACTCCTGTATTCATTTTGTGGAAATATTTTAATCTTGGTCAGAGAGGATTTTTGTGGTAGCACAGAGCTTCTCTGGATTACTCTGCAATCTTGACTCCCTCCAGTTGACTCAGTCTCCTGTGTTCATGTCTTTACATGGTTGATCTTGAAATCTTGGAAAGGTCTCCCTCCCCCATACACTTATAGGAATCCCTAGAGCCATTCAAGTTCCCTGATCTGATGCCTGAGGATTCAAAGAAATAGCTTACCCCCTTTAACAAAAACATATCCAGAAACCCATCTGATCTCTACAGAATTACCTTCTAAAAACCATGATATAATACCCCAAAATGAATTCTGGAGGAGCACAACACACAAAAAGACAGGATGGAATGATTTTCAGGCCAAAGCAACTTAGAAAGCCTAAACAAAAGATCTTTTGCACCATGGGGAAAGTAGAATTCCAGAGTAAGCTCTAAGCCCTATCACAGCAACAAGCCTTGGGGATATCTGAATCAGCAGCAAAGTCTTCCAGAGCTCTCAGCAAGAGATGGTAAGGGGGAGTCAGAAAACTGCTCAGAAGAAGATTTTTAGGGGTCCCTTTGATGGCTCTGGTTGCAAGTGTTTTGGTGCATTGCCCATACACAGATCCAGGTTATAGTATGGGTTACTATCTAAAGATGAGGAAGAGTACTAATATATACCAGCACTTTTGGCCATAAGGAGCAGGAGACATTGGTCACAGTTCCAATGTAGAAAAGAATGCTTATGTTTACTCATAAACCAGAGCACAGACTGGAAGAATATTAAATATACCTCTCTTTATATCATACCACCTTGGAAGAACTAAAAGCTTATAGATTCCCAAACCTAACTCTGAAGGTAGCTACAAAAATAACATGAAGCTTGGAACAATGGTCTTTTCACAGTTACAGAACCTAACTTTAACAGTTCTTTATATGAAAGGAAAAGGAAAAGGCTGGAAAATGAGTAAACAAAAAAAAACCTGAACATAGAAAGTCATTTTGGTGACAGAGAAGACTAAAACACAAACTCCAAAGAAAACAATAAAGTCAATATTGCTGCATCCAAAGCCTTCAGGAAAAATATGATTCTTCTCAAGCCCAAAAGAATTAATGGAGTGCAAAAAGGTTTTTTAAAAAATCAGAGAGGTAGAAGAAAAATTGGGAAAAGAAATGAGAGTGAGGTAGGAAAATAATGAAAGAGTCAACACCTTGGTAAAGGAGACACCAAAAAATTGAAGAAATTAATACCTTAAAAACAATAGGCCAATAGGTTGTGGTTACTAAGCATATAAGAAAAGAATTAAAAAGAGAAAAGGAGTAAGAGGATCTCATAAAAACCTGGAAAGACAGGAAGTTAAGCAGAGTGAAGTAAGCAGTACAAGAAGAACATTGTACATAGTGATAGGAATACTGTATGATGAACAACTGTGAATAACTTAGCTATTTTCAGCAATAGAATGATCCAAAACAATCCCAAAGACTTTATGATAAAAAAAAAATTCTATTGCCTTCCAGAAAAAGAATGGATGGAATCTGAATCCAGAGCAAAGCAAACTTTTTTCACTTTCTTTTTAATTTTTTTTGTTCAAATTTCTTTTCACAAAATGATTAATATGGAGAAATGTTTTACATGATTGCACATATAAAATCAAATTGCTTACCATCTCAGTTGAGGAGTGGGGGTGGGTGAGGAAGGACTGAAAGAATTTGAGACTCAAAATTCTTTTTAAAATGTTGGAAACTGTTTTTACATGTGATTGGGAAAACTAAAATTAAATTTTAAAAATTCATAGTAAATATTGGTTCCATGTGTGAGAATTTAACATAAATCTATGGTACTCCTTTATCCTTTTTAAATGGGAAGTTTTCAAAATCTGTTTTGATCTCATCCCACACCCTTTGGGTTAAGAATAAGGCTTGAAGCCTATCTGTACACGCTTGCCTCTTGTTCTACATGTCTCCTGGAAGACTGGCCTCTGGCCCAGACTAAGGTCAAGTCTGTCCAACCAGGGAGACCTAGAAAAAGTGATATCACCAGGGTTGCAGGTTAGGGATCAATTGTTCTTTCCTGGTGAGGCAATGAGCCAGTCTCTTTCCTAGGAAGCAGTGCTTGATTTTCTGACCAATTAGCTCTCTCTCTTTCCTAGTGAATGAAGACAGGAGGTGAGCAGCAAGCTCAGATTATAGGCAACCAGCCATGTGATTATGTGCCTTTTTGTGGAGATCTCTTTATCATCTCTGATAATCTGATAAGGACAGTTTAGTTGATAAGGAAATAAGGACAGGACAAGGGAAATGTCTTTTACTTCATGCTTCCAGCTCTGGCTCCAGGAGCATGGAGTTTATTATATATATTTCGAGACTCATTTCACACAAAAGAACCCCCCTGAAACTTTGCAGATGCGCAGAATTTACAAATTATGTCACATCAAAACACAAAACATTGGCTTCAGAATAGACCAAAGCCAAAGCTGAATTTTGACTAGGTTCTTATCAGAAAGCCAAGTCGGGGAGTATCTTGGCCTTGGCTATAACAGGTGGCAGCATTCCTTGCTGTGTTAACAGTGTTAAGCCTTTACATTCAGGTTTGATAGGAACTTAAAGCTTTTCAATTAGGCCACAATACTTTTCAACAAGAAATCACAAGGATCACAAAAGGGGTCAAAAGAGGAGTCTCAGATTTTTATCTATTCTCTTATTGGCTTCCCACACCTTTTTATCTCTCCAACCCACTTTCACTATTGAATAGATAATTAAAAATTGACATACAGTTTTGGGAGAATTTATTCTTAACACAAAGCAGAAGAGCAGCATGGGTTAGGCAATGGAGGTTAAGTGACTTGCCCAAGGTTATACAGCTAGGAAGTGTCTGAGGCCAGATCTAAACCCAGGACCTCTTGTCTCCAGACCTAATGTTCTATCCACCGAATCACCTAGTGCCTCTATAAAAGAATTCTTTCTTCAAGTACATAAGGAGACAGGGGTGATGGCAGAAATCTGGTGGAAGTAATGTTGAAGAGATGGACAGAGGGGCATTATGTACAGAACCTAGTGATCTCCTCCTCCAATGCCTCTGATATGGTACTGTAGAATGGTACCAGCAAAGCTGGGAGGGGAGCAGGGGAATAGAGAGGAGTAAGTGATGCTCCATGGTCAAACCAAGGGCTAGCAATGATGGGAAGGTGACTTTTGGGTTTTCAGAGGGGGAAGGACCCCAGGGAAGAGGTTAAGGAGGAAGGGAGGAAAGGCCTATAAGGAGGAAGGAGGGGCTTCCACTGATGAATGTTCTTAAGGGTGAAGGGAATTGAGGACCTTATATTGGATGAGGCAAGGGGGATCAGGTTCCTGAAAAGTCTTCTTTTCCTGAGAGCAGGGACTTGGAACTCTGGGGTGCAGCAGATGCCCAGAACAGTAGGAGATTATAGATAGGGTCAACAAGAGAGGGTATAGATCATTGGTGGGTGAGAGGCTATACCATGGGCACAGTCACCTCTCTGACATGCAATAACCGGCATTGTTCTGAATATGAGGCATAATGGAAAAGGGGTCTCTGTGGGATGAGCCTTATGATGCAGGGACAAAATGTGGCTAGAGAAGAGAGTCTAGAATGGATACCTTGGAAACTTTGATTGTATGAAGAATACAAAGAAAACACAGATGCCAGATGATTCCAGAGATGATGAATCAGAGAAAGAGAGTCTAGAGTAAACAGAAAGAGAAGATGGATAATGAAGAGAATGAGAGAAATCCTTTTGTATAAATGAACTTAAAACAAACTAATGAACAAGATTAGCTGAAGGGGAAAAGAGGAAAGGAGAATCTGTTTGACTGACAGGGCAAAATATGGGAAAGAAATATAAAGTGTAAAGTGAGGCAGGCCAGAATTTAGAATTAAATTAGGCATGTTTATTAGGGACTTATACACAGGTATGGAAACAGAATGATGGCAGAGCATTAAAACTGCCCAATACCCTTTATAATTTTTTATAGCAAGAAACCCATTGTCGTTTTAAGGGAATACAGACAAGCAAGACATCTTTGAAAGTTACATGTTTAATTTAAAATTAAAATTAATTTAATTTATTTTTAAAATAAAAGCAAACTACAGAATAGAAATTCAGTTTCATGCACCACATTCCCCCCCCCCCATTTGACTTTATATATAGAAATACCTATTAAATTCTGGAGCCAAGATGACAGAGTACAGACAACAATTCAGCAGAACTCTCCCAATATTCCCCTTCAAACAACTTTAACATAACACCTCAAATTAATTTTTGTCAAAACCTTAATAGAAGGTAAACGTGATACATTTTTTCCAGCCCTCGAAAACATAGGAGGTCAACAGGAAAGGTCCACAATTCTAGGGCAGGAGGAGTGCATTTCCAGCTTCAGGAGCTCTCTTTTTAGAGACAATAAAAGGGTTAGATAATGGGTTAGAAAAAGACTGCGGGGATCCTTTACTCACATTGGGTTCAGAACCTTGTTGCATTGCCCATACTCAGTTCTGTGTCCCAATCCCAGGGCCAAGAGGAGCAATAGCATTTGTAGCCACAGTGGAGCAAGGAGCTGTAGAACCAGCGGGAAAGGAATGTTTGTGGTCATTAGTGGAGGAATAGGGATCCTGGTCTCAATTCCAAGACAGAAAGTAGTACTAGCAAATGAGGCTATAGGAGAGTGAGGGACAAATGACAAATTTTGGAAGGGATGTGGAAAAATTGGGACACTAATGCAATGTTGGTGGAGTTGTGAACCAAACCAACCATTCTAGAGAGTAGTTTGGTATGATGCCAAAAGAACTATAAAATATGTATACTCTTTGCTCTATATTCCAAAGAGATAAAAATGGAGGGAAAAGAATCTATTTGCACAAAAAAACTTATATCAGTTATTTTTATGGTAGCAAAGAATTGAAAATTGAGTTCATCAACTGGAGAATGGCTGAACAAGCTATAATATGATTGTGATAGAGTACCATTGTGCTATAAGAAATGACAAGCAGGATGGTTTCAGAAAAACTTGGGAAGACTTATACAAACTAATGCAAATTGAAATTAGCAGAACCAGTAGATCATTGTATACAGTAAAAGAAATACTGTACAATGGTCAACTGTGAATGACTTAACTATTCTGATCAATACAATGAGCAAAAATACATGATGAAAAATGATTATCACTTTCAGAGAAAGAACTGATGGAGCTAAGTACAGATTGAAGTATATATTTTTTACTTTCTTCATTTTTCTTGTTTTTTGGCAACCTGGCTTATATGGAAATATATTTTACATTATTTCACATGTATAATCAATATCACATTTCCTGTCTTCTCAAAATGGGTAGGGGAGGATTGGAAGAGAGGGAGATTATTTGGAATTCAAAATTATTTTTAAATGAATGTTAAAAATAAATAAATAATGAATTAAAAAAGATGCCTATTTTCTTTGGTGTTTTTAAAGTTCAATTTTATTAAAAGCAAGTTTTTGTAATGAAAGCATAATTTGGAGAATCATAGAACTCCTTAACCTCTTCATTCATGCAGCAAGTGTTGGTTCTAGAACTATAGGTGTTTTCATTGTGATATCCTTACTTAATAAGAGCAATACAAGAGTAGATGACCAAATGATTCATGAAATGATGTTTTTTGTTGCTTTTGGAGACATGATACCCACTTCACCAGCTCCTTTCCTGCCTTTACAAGATAAATCCATAAGCCATTCATTTTCCAATTTCCTTTTGTGGTCTAACTTAATTTATAATGAAGGTCAGGCATAGTGGCATATACCTCTACTACCTGCTACTTAAGAAGGTAAGGCATATAAATCTCTTGAATTCAGGAGTTCTGAGTGTCACAGGGCTAAAGATGATTGAACATCTGTAGTAGGTCCAGAAGCAATAGAATGAGCCACCAGAAATAGGGACCATCAAACTCCTAAGGGGAACAAACCAGCCCATTTCAGAAATGGATTAGGTAAAAATTCTCTAAGGGATCTGTAATATAATAGGGTCAGGCCCATGAATGGTCATTGTGCTTCTGGCATGGAAAAGATAAGGAGACTTCATCTGAAAAATAATAGTAATAATTTAGAGTGAATATAGTAATAGCTAAGAGTGACTAACATTTATTTAGCACTTATTTTGTGCCAGGCATTGTACTAACTACTTTACAATTATCTAATTTGATCCTCACAACAACCCTTCTAGGTAGGTGCTGTTATTATCCATTTTACAGGCGAGGAACTAAGGAAAACAGAGGTTAAGTGACTTGATTTGGTTCCTCCAGTATAATTTCTTCCTCCCTCCCTCCCTCCCTT
>NC_058131.1:36590582-36656055 GCF_016433145.1 Gracilinanus agilis | reverse complement strand
ATTTCTCTTTCTTTCTTTCTTTCTTTCTTTCTTTCTTTCTTTCTTTCTTTCTTTCTTTCTTTCTTTCTTTCTTTCTTTCTTTCTTTCTTTCTTTCCTCCTTCCCTCCTTCCTTCCTTCCTTCCTTCCTTCCTTCCTTAAATAACCCTTACTTTCTGTCTTAGAATCAATACTAAGTATCAATTCTACAGCAGAAGAACAATAAGGGCTAGACAATTGGGATTTTGACTTGCCCAAGATCCCATAGCTAGGAAGTGTTTGAGGTTAGATTTGAACCCAGGACATCTCATTTCCAGATCTGGCTCTTAATCCACTGAGCCACCTACCTGTCCCCAGTATTATTTCCAATAATTAGTCATTGAACAAGAATTTCACATTTACAATACTAATAGCTAATTTAATATTTTAAGATGCTGTAAAAACCCTCAAACAAACCAAAAAACCAACCAATTATGATCCTCAGTTTTGTTTTCTTTTCTGCCATTGTCACTCCAGAATCAGAAGGTGGCAGCACTAGACCAAATGTCCTTTCATATTTGTCTGTTTTCCTGAGGTTTTCCTGGGCCAAAAAATTTATCACATCAAATAGACAAATGAGCCTTTCTATGTTTGGCTAGGTTGGCCCATAGAAAACAGACATCTATTCATCTGGGGGAGCATACTCAAAGCCTGGTAAAATCTTCCAGAAATGTTTCTCTACATTATGGTCCAGAAAATCCAGAACTACCTCCATTGTGTGTTATAACACTGGACTGGTATTGTGCGGAGGGTTTGTAGAATGTGATGATAAATATTAAGAGAGAAAGGAAAGTGAGGAAAAAGCCACCGGAGTAAATAACTATACCATAATAACAATGAGATAATTAAAATCTAACAATTAGAAGATAGAATGAAAGAAGATAGTTAACTCAATCAGCATGTATTTTTTTTAATTTAAACATTTATTAATATTCATTTTTAACATGGTTACATGATTCATGCTCCTACTTTCCCCTTCACCCCCCTCACTCCCCCCACCCATGGCCAACGCACATTTCCACTGGTTTTGTCATGTGTCCTTGATCAAGACCTATTTCCAAATTGTTGATAGTTGCATTGGTGTGGTAGTTTCGAGTCTACATCCCCAATCATGTCCACCCCAACCCATGAATCAGCATGTATTTTTAAAGCACTTATTCTATTCTAGTTACTACATGAGGCAGTTAGAATATAAGACATAAATAAAATACTCCCTTCCTTCATGGAGCCTATATTCTAACTTTCAGAGTGTTTTATAAATTCAATAAAAGAATTAAAGGAAGGAATAACCCATTAAGATAATTGAATAGTAAGAATGACACAGAAAAGTTCTAACCCCTTTAAGAATCATGGGACACTGCCAAAATTCATCCTCATTGCACCAAGAATAGATAGGAAATGAATAATAAGAGAAATTGGAAAGGGATGATTGAATCATCCAAAAATAGAGAAAAAGGATAACTATAACTTACTACCTAAGGAATTACATGGTTTGTTAGACCTTGAGTTAAGACTTTAAGTTAAGACCTTAAATAATTTCATCTTTGGCCTTCACCCTTCTTCCTGATTTATTAGATTGGTATCAAAGGATTGACAGAGTGGTTTCAGCTTATACTGCTACTAAGCTACCATCTTGGCTCCTCCTCCTCTTCCTGACTTGTGAAGTTGAATCTACAAGGATCTTGAATGTCCTTTTAGTTTAAAAAAAAAAATCAATTAGTTTGTTTGTTACATTAAAGTTTTCAGACATCTCCTTTCCTCCTTCCTTCCTCTTCCCATACTAGAAAAGGCATCATTTGACAAAAAGATATATGTATATATAAATTCTGTCTTGGTGGTTTCTATTTACTAATTTTTCCCCTGGACGTGGACATACACAAATTATCCTTCAAACAATATTTCTGTTGTTGTATATAATATTCTCTTGGTTCTACTCATTTCACTCTTCATAATTTCATGTGGGTCTTTCCATTATTAAAGTTATACCCATTATTATTAATCTGATTTAAATTTGTTTCAAAATTTATTATTCACCTGATTGTCATTTGTTATGGCATAGTAGTATTCCATCATAATCATATGTCAAAACTTGAGCCATTCTCTAATTGATGGACATCCCCTCAATTTCCAATTCTTTGCCACTACAAGCCCTTTCATGCCTCTTGTTGTTCCTTGTGCTGGTCTGAGCCCATCAGATCTATAAGACATCACCCAGGTATAGTCTTATAGGAGTTAGGAAACCTGAAGAGTTATTTACATAAAGACAGAATGAATAAAAGTCTTTCTTAGTTTCAGACATGTGGTGATCTCTAACTGAAATTAGCTCCTGGAATTCCATCATTTGTACTTGAAAGAAACAGGTGGACAGTGGGCAAAGAGACAAAGGGCCAATCTCAAAGCCAGAAAGACCTTACATTCAAATTCCACTTCTGGCATGTAGTGGTTATATAACCTCAGACAAGTAATTTTATCTCCCACTAGCCAAGGCAACTCTAAATCTGTAAATTTCAGGGAAAAGACCTTCCTCATTAAGATGTTTTTTTAAATGATGAAGTCACAAGTCTGAATCCTATCTTTGTCTTATGTAAAATCCATGTGATAAACCATTGGGAAAGACCCATCAGTCAGTCAACAAGTATTTAAGTATGTTCTATATATGGTAGGCACTGTGATGAACTCTAAGGATACAAAAACACAGTCCCTGTGCTCAGGGAGCTCACATTATTTTTTTTTAGATTTTGTATTACTTTTTTATTTCCATAATTCCAACATGCCAGACATAATGCACCTTTCTGAACCATTGGAGAATTCCCATTTCCTCCTGTCATTTTTAAAAATTATGTTTTTCCCAAACTACATATAGATACAATTTTTAATAATCATTTTCTGACATTTTGTGACCTATGTTCTTCCTCTCTCCCTTCCCTCCTCCTTCCTGAGATGGCAGGTAATATGATATAGGCTATATGTAAGCTATCCTGAAATAATATATTTCCTTGTTCATCATATTATAAAAGAAGACACATATTGCTTATACAAGAAAATTTCATGAAATAGCTAAAGTGAAAAATGGTATATAAATCACTTCACATATATTCCCAGGTTATTGTTTTTGTTTTTGTTGTTGTTGTTGAGCTCTTTGTCCTTTCTTAAGGCACAATTATATTCCATTACAATCATATGCCATAATTTGTCCAGCTATTCCCCAACTGATAGATACCACCTCAATTCTTTGCCACCACAAAAAGAGCTGTTCTAAATATTTTGGGACAAATAGGTCCTTTCTCCTTATCTTTGATCTTTTGAAGGTCATAAACCTATTGGTGGTATTGTTGGATTAAAGAATATGCACAGTTTATTGCCTTTTGGTCATGGTTCCAAATTGCTCTCCAAAATGGTTATATCAATCCACAGCTCCACAAACATGCATTAGTGTTCCAGATTTCCTACATCCCCTCCAATGAGTGTCATTGCCAGTCTAATGGATGTAAGATGATGCTTCAGAGTTGTTTTAATTTGCATTTTTCCAAATAATAGTGATTTAGAACATTTTTCATATGACTATAGTTTTAAATTCTTCATCCGAAAATTACCTGTTCATATCCTTTGACCATTTATCAATTGGGAAATGACTTGTGCTCTTATAAACTTAGTTTAGTTCTCTATAGATTTGAGAAATTAAGTTTTTGTCAGTGATGCTTGCTATAATTTTTTTTTAGTTTTTTTAAATTTCCCTTCTAATCTGAGTTGCTTTGTTTGTGGAAAAAAATTTTTTAATCTTAATATAGTCAGTTGCCTATTTTATATCTCATAATGGCCTCTGTGTCCTGTTTGGTCATAAATTCTGCCCCATTGGTCTTTCATGTAGGAGCCCACATTCTAATGGGGGAGACCACATGCAAACAATTATAGACATACAAGACATAAACAAGATAGATGGGAGATAATCTCAGAAGGGAATGCATTAGAGAAAAGAACTCAATCTCATATAAAACAGTACTGCTGAGGCCCAATTCAGAGAGACATCCACTCTTATCAAATCCAACATCAAGTCAACAAGTATTTGTTAAGTATATACCATATCCCAGGTATTGTGCTAAGTCCATATTGTAGTGAATTCTCCATATAGCTACCCCACTCCAGAGAGATATTATTGTAGCCTCCCCTTGTTTAATTTTATGCTTAAAACCATGCACACACTTATCATGTCTATTACTTTAATAAAACTTGTTTTTCTGCAGCACAGTGGCTCTTTCTTCCATGATTTTCTCATAATTTTTAAACTTAGACTTTCTTTGAGTGTTGGCCAGAAAAAATTGTTTCCCTGTCTTAGCCAAATCCCTTTCCTCACAACCCCCCATTCCCATCTAAATTTCAAGAGCATTAGAGCCTAGTTCAAGCACTGACAGACTGTCTGCTTCCCTATCAGAGCAGCTAGACCTGAGAAGAGGGACAGCTGCTTCCTTCAGTCACCCCATACTGCTTCATACTTATGAATGACTGGTCCACCTTACTCTACCTCAGCCAAGATGACAGGGATTCCTACCCCTGAGGCACCAAAATTAAAATTAATCCAAAGGTGGAGGGTGAAAGCTATCCAATCTTCCCACTACACAGCTTAAAACAGCAGAGAGAGAGAGAGAGAGAGAGAGAGAGAGAGAGAGAGAGAGAGAAGAGACAGACAGTCAGAGACAGACATATAGACAGACAGAGACAGAGAAAGAAAGAGAGAGAAGAGACAAAGACACAGAGACACAGAGAGAGACAGACAGAGAGAGAAAGTCAGGGATCAAATATTACTGATTTAGAGAAATAACTCACCCTCATTCTTGAGCAATTAGGTTGGTGGGCTCATGTGTGGCCCAGCCCTACTTATTACAGAATGGTGATAAATCTGAAAGCCCTCCTCTGGGAACATGTCCTTGTCCTTCTTCAACCATTGTCCAGAAAACTCCAGCCCTTGTAGCAGGGATTCTTAACCTGGATTCCACGGTTCCCCCAAGGGATCCAGGGATAGCTTTTGGGATGCCATGACTTTTAACTGGAAAAAATACATAATTTTATCTTATAAGTGAAGTTTAGTATTTCCTTCAATTATGATATTTTTGAAAAATTCTAGGGAAAAAGTTTATAGTTTTGACCAGACAGAGGTCTATGACACACAAAAAGAACCCAGCTATATAGGAAGCAGGATATAAGGTGTGTCGAGATCTCTCTCTCTCTCTCTCTCTCTCTCTCTCTCTCTCTCTCTCTCTCTCTCTCTCTCTCTCTCTCCTCTTTCTCTCCCTCTCTCTTTCTCTCTGTCTTTCTCTTTCTCTGTGTCTGGCTGTCTAGCTATCTATATTTCTGTCTGTCTCTGTCTCTCTCAAATCTGCACATACAATTGCTATGCAAAGCGAATGAAACTAAATAAAACCAAACTACTGAATCAAATTGAAACAACTGAGCCACACTGATGAAACTGTCCCCCAGGGAGGTGTGCTTGCGCCAGCTGTTATAAGCTAAATATGCTGATTACGAAGACAAAATCTATGACCAGTGAACTGTGTTGTCCCCTGAAGCAGTATAGATGAGAAGTTTAATCAGTTTAATCAGTGAATACCAAAAAAATGACATTAAAATTGATATTATATATTATTATCACAAGAGAGTGCAGAAGGTTTGTAAATATAATTAAATAAGCCTAGAAAGGGAATATATTTTAAAGGACTATAAATGTAAAACAAAAAAGTCTTTGAATCTATAAGAGAATCAGTTGAAAGAAATGGGGATGTTTAGCCTTGAAAAATTTCTTATGGGATGAGATTATTACATTCTTAGTATTTGTAACCCCAGTGCCTAACACAGAGCCTGACATATAATAAACACTTGGTAAATATTTGCAGGTTAGTGGACTAATTGAGAAAACTTCGAGGAAAAACAAAAACCATCTTTAAGCACTTCAAGGACTGTTATGTAGAAGGGAATCTGACTTGTTCTGCTTAACCCCAGATGGAAGCTTTAGAAAGGTCAACCAAGATTTGTTGGCTGAACAACCTAACAGCTAGTGCTGCCTCTTTTGTATGAAATGGTTGCCTTGGGAGCATAGTGAATTATCCATCATTAGAGATCATCCAACAAGGGCTGAATGAACACATGGCGGGTGGTATAGTGGCATGTAATAACAATGTCTTTTTGTTTATGGGTTTGATGAAATGGCCACTAACTTTCCAATTCTGTGACCGTGAATAAGATAGCAAAAGTCCTCTCTAGTGCTAGAAATCTGTGCTTTTGGAATGAATCCTTGTTGGAGAGTAAAAACAAAATAGAACAAAACAAAGAGTCACAAAGTTAGGCTAAACCAAAGGGGCAATTCACAGAGCAGAACAGAGTTGGGTTCTCTTACTTGTAGTCTTCAAAAGCTCTTATCCTACAATGCTAGGGAGGAAGCAGCTGTTCTGGGCAAGCACAGAGCCCAAGACGTTTTTGTTCAGGGTTATATCATTGTGGGAGGCCATTCTTCACTTTGCAGACAGTAATAGGTAGCAGCATCTTCAACTTCAAAACCATTGATAGTAAGAGTGAAATCCATGTGACCTCCTCCACCAGCAAATCTTTCTGGGACACCTTCCTTAAGGTAGGAATCTCTATAGATGATTGGCTTAGGACTTTGCCCTGGTTTCTGTTGATACCAGTGTAAACTGCTGGATGTCCGAAGGCCATACAGGTAACTCACAGGCTCACTGGTTTGACAAAACATGGTAACTTTTTCTCCCGGAAACACAGACACAGAGGAAGGAGATTGGGACATCACAATTGATCCATATAAGCCTGAAATGAGAAGAAATAAAATAATGCCTAAAAATAATTTTTTTTGCTTTTTTCATAGGTGTTATCTATTATACACCTGTTGATTAGCAAATGAGTAAACTGAAACCCAGAAGAGATGATAACAATTGCACCAGGTCACATAGCAAAATATGACAACGGAACCAAGACTAGAACCTATGTGCTCTTCCTCCCTTCCTGGTGCTCTTTCCACTATCCCTCCTTGATTTCATTTTCAAACACCATGATTCCTGAATTTAGTTATGATAAAATGACAAATTTAGAAGTGAAAGGGAACTTAAAGGTGATCAACTCCCACCCTTTTTTCCATTGGAAAACTGCACCCAGAAAGGTTAATTGACTTGCCCATTGTCACACAAATAGTAAGTCATATGACCATGGGATCATAGATCTAGAGCTGGGAGAGATCTCAGAGGCCAATTTGTCTATTTGTCTAAACCCCTCATTTAACAAATGAAGAACCTAAGGCCCAAGGAAGCTATGACTTACCTAAGAAAAAACAAGTAATGAATGGCAGAGCCATTGAAACCAGGTCATCAAATGACAGACTATCATTTTTCTAGTAGAGCTCATTGCCTTTCAATTAATTCTCAAAACTACTTGGTTTTGTCTGTTTCTTAGGCATTAATAAATATGTTTCCAGTGGTTTCACTAGATTCCAGACTCTAATCATTGATGGATCCCTTTCCCAGTAAACAAGAAGACCATTTTCCATCCTAGTTCTTACATATCCAGATATACTCCCCATGATATCTCTGTGGATTTGAATGAAATCATCTCAGAAGTATTATCCAGTTTAGTCTAAAATCCAAAGAACAAGCCCAAAGTCTTGCCCAATGGGACAGAACCAAGAGCCATGAAAAATAGCTTTCTTCCCACTTTCCTTTCTCCATCCCTTTCTCACCAGGAATCTGCATCACTAACATCAACAGGATCTGGACAGGGAACTCCATCTTGTAGAAGAACATCAGCTTTGATGTTCTGAGCCTTTTTATGGCTTCAGAAGAGCAGAAAGAACTTTTCAGGAGCTGTCTCTGGGGAAGAGCATGCAAAACACCCAGGTGTAGGCAAGGAGGTCTCCTATAAAGTTTGTTTCAAACCAGGGGAAATCCCACAATAGACAATTGTTCTTCTCCCCTGACTCTCCCTATAGACTCTGGTCCTTGGGGATTTAACAAGAGGGGAGCTTTGACTGACTCCTCTGACTACAGAGCTGAGTTAAAGCTCGTCTTGCTTCAACACTTCCTCTCCTTGGAAGGAAATAGATTGAACAGCCTCAACAAAGTTTGCCTTAAACTTTTTGTGACTACCATTCTGAACATACTTCTGACAAAATCCAACTGATACAAAGTTTGAACCTTTGCATAGCAAATGCTGCCCACATTATTAATTTTAAAAAAATGTAGCTCCAACTTATCTAATACTGTTGATATCACATTAAACACCTTGGATAGCTTGTTGCCAATTACATTTACAGCAATCTAGGTAATTCTTTCAAGGTTAAGCTTTGTGCTCTTTCACATTTATGTTCATGGAAGATCCTAAACTTCTTTTTTTAAAAAAATTCTTACTTTACTAGGCAAATGGAGCTAAGTGACTTGCCCAGGATCACACATCTAGGAAATGTTTGAGACCAGATTTGAACTCAGGTTCTCCTGACTCCAGACTTGGTACTCTATCCACTGTACCACCTAGCTGTCCCAGATCCTATGCCTCTTGAAGCTATTAGACCCACTTAACTCTGGGGGAATTCTTTGACCACCTAAAATGAATTCAAAAGTCACAAGATTCAAATAAGGATGTTAAACAGGAAGTTAACACTGACCATGTCAGACAAAGACACCGACCTTAGTAAACAGGAAGTCAAAACTAAGAAACAGACTTAAGCTTATGGGCACTATTTAGCTGGGACTGTTTGGACTTCCTACCTTAAGTCTCTCCCCACTCCAGGCAATCCTCCACTCAGCTGTCAAGTCAATCTTCCTTTAAAAAGCTCTGACTATATCATTCTCTATTCAATATACTCCAGGGGCTCTATACTACCTCGAAGATCACATATAAAATAAATCTTCATTTTGGCATTCAAAGGCCTTCAGAACCAGACCTCCTCCTAACTTCTTAGTCTTCTTATCCCTCACAATGTACTACATGATTCAGTGACATAAGCCTTCCTCCTGATCATCACATAAGCCAGTCCATCTTCTAACTCAAAGCATCTTTATTGGCTGTCCTTCATGCCTGGAATGATTTGCTCCCTCATCTCTTTTCTTTCCCTCCCCCTTTTATATTGGAAGGATTCAAGTCTCAGCTAAAATCCCATGCTCTATAGAATGCCAAAGTCTAAACTTAGTAAAACCTGTAACTTTTAACTGGTTGAGACTCTATCAAAGTTTCAGGACTGAAAATCATAAGGGTAGTGGAATGAAAGAGAGAAGCTATAGCAACTTTCTCTAGCCTACACTGCTGACTTATCTCCAAAAGACTTTCTTTATCATGCAATCCCCCCAATTTTCAGTTCCTTTTATATGTTGTCTTCTCCATGAAAATCAGTAGGGACTGCCTTTTCTGCTTCTACAGTATTTGTATTCACAGTGATTAGAATAGTTCCTGGCAAATAGTTAGTGTTTGATAAGTGCTTGTTGTCTGACTGAAAAACTGACATTTAAAATAAAAGAGAAAGTAAGCATTTTCAACATGGTAAGGCTCTAATTAAGCAGCAATTATTTGAGTGGGGTTTGGAAAGGAAGACTAACTATTTAAAAAAAAAACCTAAATAGACTAGTGGTTAGAAAAATAGGCTCTACCTATCCAAATAGTCCTATATTGGCCATAATAGGTAGAATGATAGAGTGATAAAGGAAGTCCTACACTAGCCATGTTTGAACTGAATATTTGAACTGAAGAAGTCAAAAGAGGATTAGTGAGCATTAGAAACCTAAAATCACATTCAAGAAAATGAATTTTCACGATTAGTCCCTTCTTTAATTCATAAGATGATAGTTATAGAGTTGATATGGATGTCAGAGGCCATCTAGTCCAAACCCTACCTACTAAAGTTGAGGAAACACACTCAGAGAGATTATGGCACGCCCATTGTCACATAGATTTTGAACCCAGGTTCTCTGACTCCAGGGCAAGTGGTCTTTCTATAGTATCACACTACCTCAGTTCATTTCTCTATTCAAGGCACAATGTTAGGCATCACAATTTCTTCCATCAAAGAGCTTATCACTAGCCAGAGAATAAGATTTTAAGAACAGTTGACTATGTATAATGAGGAGAGTGCTAAATTTAGCTGTGAATCTTCCTGAGAATAAATTCATCCAACTTACATTTCTGCATTTTTCAATAAGAATCATGAAGAAAGCAAGAGGAGAGAATGAAAATGACTTCTTAAAAATCAGGTATACAGTGGTTCTCAAATGAAGTTATTCAATCTATCTATGCCATATGCATAATCTAAGCCATATGAAGTAATCTTCCAAATTATTAAGAAAAGTTCAAATTAAAACAATTCTGAGATCCATACCTATCAGATGGACAAAGATGGCAACCCATCCCCCCCCCCCAAAGAAAATAGTAATCGTTGGAGGGTTTGTGGTAAGACAGAAACTCCATGCACTGGTGGTGGAACTGTGGATTGGAACAACTATTCTGACAAGCAATTTAGAACTAAATCCAAAAAATCACTAAAAGATGCAAACAGTTTGACCTAGTGATACTACTACTAGACCTATACTTGAAGGAGATCAAAGAAAGAGGGAAAGATTATATAGTGTATAAAAATATTGCAGAATTGAGACATCCATTTTTGTACATGGCCAATGTAGAAGTTTATTTTGCTTGATTATGTATATTTGTTATGAGCATTTACTTTTTTCTTTTTGTTGTGTAGTTGGTAAGCAGAGTAAATGTGAGGAAGAAAAAAACTACTTTTGAAATGGAAGAAAAACAAATAGTAAAATGCAAAAGTATAAGAATGCTGCATGCTACTAGTCACAATCACTTTTATGTTATTTTGCAAAAATTATTGATAACATTTGTTGGTATAAATATAAAATATATTCATGAAAAGACAATAAATAGATAGTCTCCAAAATTATCAATACAAATCAAATAATCATATCCCCTTACAGTCATAGCAGCATTTTTTGTTGTAGCAAAGAACTAGAAGTAAAGTGGATGCCCATCAGTTGGGGAGTGGATGAACAAATTATTGTATATGAAGAATATTATGAAAAAATAATGAAAGACACAGATTTAGAGAATTTCCAAAGACGTGTATGATGCAGAGTAAAGTGAGCAGAACCAGAACAATTTGTTCAATAAATACAATATCTACAATGTTGTAAATTTAAAGAAAAAACTTTGAAGCACTTAAGATTTTTCCCAACAGGTTGTCACTACTTACTACGCAAAACTTGAAGAACAGGATTCTCAATGTCATAATTTCAGTTTGTGCATCTCAGTGAAGAATGAGACTAGTGGTGAGTGACCTCTAAGAGTATCTTCAGAATTTCTTGTCATGACTCCATGAAGTGCACTCATATACATCAACACTATTCTCTGCTGCTACTTCTCTTCCTCCTTCCCCTTCCTCTTCCTTCTCTTCCTCTTCTTGTTCTTCCTCTTCTTCCTTTCTCTGCTAGCACTCCCATCTTTACTAAGCTGAGTATTCCCCCTTCTTTGTCTCAAACAGCCTTTACCCCTTATTATACCTTCTGGAATCCCATACCACACTAGAAACAATCTCCCCTACATACAAGGTCTCTTCCTTTCATATTTTTCTGTCTTCTCACAGAAATCTTATTTTCTTCAGAAGACACTTCACTGCTGGTGAGTACTTAGTACCCTCTCCCAACCTCAACAATGCAAGTCAAGAGAAGTCAGCATGATCCTTTACTCCACATTATCATTTCTGGATTTTCACTCTGACAATGACACTTAACGTTGTCACTTACCAATGACATGCCACTCTTTTAAGGTGCACTCCATTCATCTATATCAGCCAATGTTACTCTTTTTGCTTCATAATCTAGCCCTTTCTCTAGGAGTTCAGTAACTTGCTCAAAGTCTTCTTCACCCAAACCCTCCCTTCATACTTGAGAATTTCAATATCTATATAGGTGTGCTCTCAAATACCCTGGCCTTCTTAGTTTCTATAACCCACATGATCAATTTACAATCAATGAATGATATTACCATATCCATGGCACAATGGATAGAGCTCTGGGTTTGGTGTCAGGAAGACTTGAATACAATCCTACCATAAACACTTGGTTAATGTATGACCATGGGCAAGAAACTTAATCACTTTAATTTCCTGAACTTACATGCAGTGATTGGACTCTATAGCCACTAAGCTCCCTTCAAGTTCTAAATCTCCCATCCTATGCTCTCCACTCAACTCTGGCCAATCAAAAAGGTGGACACACTCTCAAGCTCATGAATTCTCCAAACTATTTGATCTCTGAAATTCTATAACCATATTTAATCTCACAATTCAAAGATAATAAGCATCATTTACAAAAATTAGGAAATCTCTTGAGTTTGAAGGGACCTCACTTCACCTTTCAACTTAGTTTTCTCATCTTTAAAATGATGACAAACACATTCACTTCATAGAGCTGTTGTGAAGATCAGATGAAATAGCATTCCAAGATTTTTATAAATCTTAAAGTACTATGTAATTGTTATCAATAATTATCTTATCTGATTTGTATCTGATTGATAATCCTCACTACAATCTCCAGCTTTCACTTGAAGACTTCTAGTGAAGAGACACCAGCTCCATGCCAAGACTACAGCCAATCCCACCTAAGGATACTAATAATTGTTAAGTATTGGCCTTAGTTTGGTCTAAACTCTTTCTCTCTTTTAACTATTACTCCTAGTTATTCTCCTCAGGGACAAATAGAACCAATCTATATCAGACTTTTATTGAACAGCTCTTTAAAGACTTAAAGAATGCAATAATGTTCTCTACAAATCTTTTCTGCTACAGGTTAACCCTCCTCAACTAGGGCCTTCACCATCTTTCTTTTGTATGCCTTCCAACTTTTCAATATTCCTTCCAAAATGTAGCAACCAGACCCAAATTATGGCAATTATCATTTGAGTACAGAACATTGCTCTTCCTCCTTTCCTTCTTTCTGGAAGAGAGAGAAAGAGAGACAGACAGAGACAGACACAGACACAGAGACAGAGACAGAGACAAAGGGAGAGAGAGACAGAGACAGAGACAGAGACAGAGACAGAGACAGAGAGAATGAAGTCTGAGCTGTCACATGTTTTGTATGCAAACTCTGCTATCTGCCCTGGCTTGCATCCTATCTTTATAAAGTTTCCATTACAATGCGTTCTTTTTCATATACATTGGTCCCTTAAGACAATTCCTCTTTTATTTTCTTTAAGTCTTCAGAATTTTCTTCAAAGTGTTTCCCATCCATCCAGTGCTAACTTCCCTTTTAAAATGTAACCATGAGTTATTTGCCCTTTTTCTGAAGTCTTTAAAAACAGTTCTACAACACCCCACTAAATTCTATTCTTCAGTAACTAGTTCTTCCCTAAAGATCAGAATCAAGTCCAGAATAGCAGTGTCCCTTGTTTATATTCACATTTTAAAAGACAAGGTTATCATTTAGAGAAGTAAGAAAATGTGTTAGCCACACTGATTTTATCAGAAAAAGAGCTTCAGCAAATGTCCAAATAATCAAAGTTCCTCATTATTACTATACTATGCCTCATTTGAGATTTGAGATCTCTTTATTAAACTCATCATCTCTTTCCTCCGTCTGTCCTTGTGGTCTGTGATGTACTCTCATGCCAATTTACTTTTATTTCTTCCCATTGATCCACACCCAAATACTCTCCACTTTTAAATCACCACAAACCTGCTGTACATCTCTACCTATATGTCCTATTTACATCTTACATTTAAAGTAACCAAAACAGAATATATGACATTTCCACTAAAATAGCCCTCTTCCAAAATTCTCTATTTCTATTAAGAACCAAAAATCATTCCAACTTAGGCAGGTTCATAACCTCAGATTCATTCTAGATTCTTCATCCAATCAATTGTCAATGCCTGTCAGTTCTACCTCCACTATACCTCTGACATGCATGCCCTTCCTTACATTCACATTGTATCCACCTTGCTTCTGGTCTTTCCTCTCTCTAATCAATTCGAGATTAAGTTGCCTAAAATCCACATCATTCTCCCTCTTCAAATGCCTTCAATGGGTTTCTATTGCTCCTGGGACAAATTTCCAACTCCTCAACCTGCCATTGCAAAGCCTCTTGTTATCATCATGCTCCAACCTACCTTGCAGCCTTATTTAATATTAATCCCCTTCACATTTGCCATTTGAGACCAAATTGTGCTCCTGGTTGCCAAACTTAACTTAACCTGTTCCACACATTTGCACAAATTGCCCCTTCCTGAAATGCTCTCTCTCTCTCCTTAGCTCTCCTTCTCTACATCCTTTTCTTCCTTCAAAACTCAACTCAGATGTCAGTTCTGCTTTGAAGCCCTTCTTGGTACTCCATCCAGACACCTAGGTATCACAGTGGATAGAGTACTGAGCCTGGAGTCAGGAAGACCTGAGTTTACATCTGACCCCAGAAATTACCAGCTGTGTGACCATGGGAATATCACCTAACCACTGTCTGCCTCAATTTCTTCATCTGTAAAACAGGGATAATAATAGCACCTGTTTCTCAGAGTCTTTATGAGGATTAAATTAGATAATATTTGTAAAGTGCTTGGCACATAGTATGTATTTAATAAATGCTTGTCCCGCTTTCATTTTCTCCTCAGTTACACTGGATACCCCACTCCCCCCCCCATATCCAAGATCTCAATCTAGTAAGTATATATCTCTAGCTTATTTAGGGAAATTGCAAAATCCATTAATGCTCCAGGGAATCACATTAAGAAAGTCAAGTTGGGGGCTTCCCAACAAACAATGGTGTTATTGGGGATCAGATTCTCCATCAGGCCCAACTTATGTCCCAACTCAATGTCTCTAAAGGTTTAACTCAAGAACTTATTGAGTGTTTCCTATGTCTTTAGTATGATGCCAGGGAAAATACAAAAGTCTATTAAGAAAGGTGCTGAGGAACCTCACAGACAGAAAGAACAATTCTAAGCTATACATAAATGAGATTTGGTTTGTTTGATCTACACAGATAATAACAGAATTGCTAGAAATTCATTTCTTCATCAAATGAATCAGACTAATGAGATATCTCCATAATAAGGTTAAAACAGCTCTCTTATCAGGCTCCTCATTAATCTTGTGTAATGTCTGCATATCCTCCCAATATACTTGGAAAATACAGATAGGGAGGCATCCCTGCCTTATTTATCCCCCCCATACACAAACATACATACACAAACATATAAGCATATACATATGCACACAGTTAAAAGATATGTGAAGTGGGAAAGTCTTTGACTTTGTGCTATTATTTTTTAACAGTTTTTTGGACAATGACATAGAAATATTAATCTGCAAATAACAAAAAATTGAAAGGGAAAATTACCCAAGTAGGCTTGAATAAAGGGGAACAATAATAGGAATAAACATAAAACTATATTTAAGGTTCAAAAATGACCTTCAGAAGTACAAGATGAGAAAGAAATGGCTAGATGGCCAAGTTGGTCTGAAAAAAAAATCTGGTATTTTACTAGAAGGATGTGTGTGTGTGTGTGTGTGTGTGTCTGTCTGTGTGTGTGTGTGTGTGTGTGTGTGTGTGTGTGTAGTGTTGTGAGGAAGATTAGTCAATTGATTAAGTATTAAGGTTGACCTAGTAGGAAACCTGGAGCATTCTAGGATAGAATGAAGAAGGAAGTGTGTGTGCCCCGAGAGAGAGAATCCATTAATGGTGGGCAAACTGTTGCCAGCCCAGGGAGATCTCAGACCCTGCTTCCTGATTTCCTTGGGATCCTGAGTGGAGGTGGATTTCCAGCAACAACAGAACAGCACAAAGAAGAGGAGAAGTTTGGGATCTGGTGGACAGCATCTCAAGCACACTCTTTCTTCTTGGATATCTTGGACCACCTAGGATTTTGGCATCCTGTGAGCCTCTTTGGAAAACTGTGAGAACCCTCAAAGCCACCCCTCTGATCCATAGCTGTGCTGTTCACGACTGGCTGGTTCCAGGCTTGAATCAGCTTCCCAGAGACTGCATTGCTCCTTGGGCCCAGCCTGCTGGATCACTTAGATTAGAGTAGAATAAGTCCTCTCCTTGCCCTGTGGTTTTATCCTTTAGGTTTTAAGTATAGAAATCCCTATCCAACCTCTATTTAAGTTAAATATAATTAAACCCTGTTAAAACCTTTTACCTTGCCTGTTGGTGTTCAAAGTCTCTGGCCCAGTGGTGGCAGTTGGTCAACAGTCCCTTTGTCAGTTAGGAGCAGCTTAGCTGTTCTGGTCACCCTGTCCAGGTTCTGTCCCCTAAACCCCAGTGTGTGTACCCACAATCATTTAGATTTATTGAAACATCCCTGGTGTCTCTATTATTATTTATTATCATTTGAGAGAGAGAGAGAGAGAGAGAGAAATTGGTTCATAGAGCAGCCATAAAAGCTGATGTGATCTGAGGTTGCCATGAAAGGGAGAAAATACAGATTGAGGGAACTGATGTTTCTTTGGCTCTAGGGCCCTGGTCAAGAGATGTCTGGGTACTACATATTATGAAGGACATAAGCAAGCTAGGAAACATAAATAAGATGGCAACCAGAATAGTTAATAGACTAGAGATCGTGATATACAAAACTAAATTGGAAGAATTAGGAGTGCTTAGCCTACCCAAAAGGGAAAAAAGCTAGTGAAGGAGGTAAAATGATAGCTACCTTCAAGTATTTGAAGACATTATAGATAAGGGATATTAGACTTATTTTGGCTGACTTTTTTATTTTTATAATTTTTAAAATTATTATTCTAACTCTTTACAAATCAAATTAAACAAGCATTTCCATATATAAAGAAAAAGAAGATATAACTCAAATGAAATCACAAATATCCTATATGTTTAACTTACTTTTATTCATATCTACAAAATAGATCCCTTTTATTAGTGTTCCAACCCCTCCCCACCCTCCCTGCATTACATAGGACATCATCATAGATGTCAACATAGATGATATTGTTGTCAACATAGTTGATGTTCTATGAAGATATCTTCATAGAAATTAAGTCTTTCGTATTTTATTTTTCTATTAACTTTTTGGAAGTAACATTCTCGTTTTACTCTTCTAGTATTAATTTCTGTGGCTGTGTAAAATGTTCTCCTGATTCTACTCATTTCACTGTTAATTATCTCATATGTTTTGGTTGATTTCTAAAAGCAGAACTAGGAGATATTCACAGAAGTTGAAGATGAGCAGATTTAGGCTCAATTCAAGGAAATATTTCCCATTAAAATATTCCAAAGTGAAATGGGCTGTCTTGAGAGGTAGTGCTTATTCCCCAAGGTCTTCAAGCAAAATGTGGATGTCCATTAGGATGTGTTAAAAAGGTTTCTTTTTCCAGAAACTGGTGGAATTAAATGGCTCTTGAAGTCCCTCCAATACTGAGGTTCTAAAGTTAAGAATGCATTGAAAGAGAAAGAATAAACATCTTTCCCACTCCTTTGCCCTTACTTAGATTTTTCCTATCATGGGAAGCCTTTGATGCTAAATATCTTTGCAATCTAATAGAGAGGGTATTCTTAGTCCTCCAGTGGTTAGTTATTAAAAGTTATGACAGTGTAATTAAAGATCTGGTAGATCCTACCAAGTATAAAGAGGTAAGACTATAAGCCTGGTGGTCTCAGGTATTTATGTTAGCTAGGGACCAGTCTAAGTTTGGAAATCTTCATCATCAAAAGGTTAGGTACCAAGTAATGGGGTTTTTCTTTTTCTTTTTTTCTTTTTTTTTGCCTGTAGCAATTCATTAAACTGTTAAATAAAGTACCATGCAATTTCAAATTATACTATTGGTAACAACACAAATTAAGTTATAATTTTTAATACTATAAAATATTTGTATTTATGCCAATATTCATACACATTGCAGGATCAGATTGTTGATCATTAGTAAACATTTCAAACTGATCCTAACTCCTCATTCTGCCACTTATCCATCAAAGACTCCATTTGGCAAAAATGGCTCTAGAAGAATTGGGTGTGAGTTAAAGTCTTCCCTACCTACTCCAGTTAGGATTCATAACTCCTGATGTAAGAGAAACCCAAATCTTCCATGGAGGGTTCTTTTCTCCCTTGATAGATCTTCTCAGCTTAAGCAAATATGGGAAAGGTCAGCTTCTTGCTTCAACCAGTCACTAATTGGCTTCTGCTTCCAGCTGACGTGGGCCTCTTTGCAGTAATAATTCATAAGGTCTTAGGAACATAGATTTAGAGCTAGGAGGGACCTCAAAAGCCATTTAGTCCAACTCTTAAATTTTACAGATTGTAAAATTGAGACTGAGTGGTTAAATGATTTTTCCAAAGTTGTCACCAGAGATAAGATTTGAATGCAGGTTCCCTTATTCCAAAACCAGTGTTTTTTTCCCCACTGAATCAGGTAATTTTGTCCATCCATGAAATTCAAACCTTATAACTGAAAGTATCTGACCTTCTACTGATCTACCACAGATCAAACAAAAGCCAGTCAGTGAATATAAGTGAAGGATGCTTTTTCTTCATTAATAAATAAAGTGATTAATAAGATCTTCTATCATTTCCTCTAGAAGAGATGCCAGGTGACAGTGGCCGCCATCACTATACCTTCTCTCAACCATGGTCCTCATGGCCATCTATTTCTAAACCTGACTATTTTATTCTCTTTAATGTCCTCAGCTTTCTCATGAGTTGAGAGGTATATTTCCAAATTTGAAATAAACAAATCCCCATCGGACAGAGGGACCCTCATTATCTACTTGAATAAGGTAATCCTTCCTTTGCTGAGTTCATCTCTCAGGTTCTTATCCTCCTATACGATCTCCACTAGTTGGGTTAGGAATGAACCAAGAATATATTTTCCCCTACTATCACCTGATCCCATTACCACCTCCTGCCCTCTTCTCACTACTCCCTACATTGAATATTACCTCTCCTCCAACCTCCCCATCCAAGAGTGGTATTGGTTGTAGGGACTAAGTTGTCTGAATTGTAGCACTACCCCTGCCCCATCTCAGTTAATTAGATCTTTGTCTCCTTCTTCCACTTTGCCCTTAAAATCTAGAATATGTGTTTTATACCCACATGCACACATGTACATGCATGTGCACTCTCAAGCTCTTAGGCTTTTTCTCTTGCTTGTTCATAGTCTTATTTCTCTCTTTTTCTTTGTCCTGATTCATTTGATGCTCTCTCTACAGCTTTCTGTATCCTTCAAAAATCAGCTGAATAAGATTCTTCTGTAGATCTTCACTCCTACTAGCTATACTTCTACGGTTATCTTCTACCTACTTTGTATCTCAAGTCAAGTCAACAAGCATCTATTGTCAGCTGTGTGACAGGCATCATTCTAAGTACGATGGATAGAAGAAAAGGAAAAAAAAGTACCTGCCCTCCAGAGTTCAGTTTAATGGGAGAGGCAACATGCCAATAACTATGTACAAACAAGATATAGAGAAGATAAATTAGAAATGATGTTAGGGGGAAGGCACTAAGTAAAAGGAGGACTGGGAAGGCTTCTTGAACTGGTCAGACTTTAGTTGAGTCTTGAAGGAAGCCAAGATATCCAAGAAGTAGAAATGAGAAGTATTGAGCTTGTATATATACAATATAGATACAAGTGTGAATATATACATATATACATGTTGTCTCTTCGACTAGCATGGAACCTTCTTGAGGGCAGGGACTCACTTTTGTCATTGCATTCCGCAGAATTAATCATAGTGCCTGATTCATTGTAAGCACTTAACAAAAGCTTCCTTGCTTGATTCACTAGGATTTTCCCTTCAGGTTTCTCACTAAGAAGAGGAGTGCATTAATGTCAAAGCTCACCAGTTTTTTGAAGTCGGTCTAATCCAGCCAGCAGCTGTCAAAATTTACAAATACTATGCATTAGGTAGCATCTTTTTATCCACTGGGAAATGCAACAAACCAGTAGAGCCGGATTATACTATATCCAAATATTTGACCTGGAAGTGCGCTTAATGGTTTTCTAGATGAACTCTCTCATTTTGAATCTGATAAAACTGATATCCAAATCCCCTCATTAAGAAAGAAAGAAAGAAAGAAAGAAAGAAAGAAAGAAAGAAAGAAAGAAAGAAAGAAAGAAAGGAAGGAAGGAAGGAAGGAAGGAAGGAAGGCAGGCATATGTTTGATGGAACTAAAGACTGAAGAGATCCCAATAGTGGATGTTAATGGTAGAGATGGAACTAGAACCAAGGTATGACTCCTAGGCTAGTGCTTTTCCTGCAGGGACATTTAAGTTCATTAATAAAAAAAAACTGAAGTACATCCCAACTCACCATCCTCTCTACCCTAATCCATAGTAGTAATTATTATTTTTATTATATGTACACATATGTGCCATGTTGATCACCTTTTCTAGATGATAATAGTCTTGGAAATATGAACTGTGTTTACTTGTTACCAAGTGTCCCTAATGCCTTGGGTGCACACTTAATATTAATACACCTCATGAATGCTTAGGATATGTAGTATATAATAACACAATAAATTAATTGCAGACACTCCAATGGGAATGGTTACTTTTAAGAAATAATTCTTACTAGATCAATTGGAGCTCCAATTTGGGAACCCTTGTTGAACTATCTCCTGACCTCAACCACTCTACTCTGACCACCTGTGACCAGAGCAGAGGATTCAGAAAGCTCATATTAATCTTGCTCCCCTCCAGAGAATCGATGTACCCGATTCTATCACCCAACCAGAACCAAAGGACAGCTCAATAAGATCTGCACTGGGGAAGTGTGTCGATGTGCTGAAGGTAACCAGTATGTCAAAGAATGAGGAAAAGTGGGATTTCTTTACTCTCAAGAGGGCATGGTGTATGTATCCTCCTCTCAGAATGCTTATATGATTCCAGGATTAACATCCATGTTAAATATGGTAAATGGAAGGAGGGAGGAAGAAAATATGAGAATAGTGAGAAACAGAAACTTCTTAATTAACACATCCACTGGAGCTTTCCCACTGTCATCATCTTCACCTAAGAATTAGAAGTTGTTGTTGTTTTAATTTTTATTTAATTTTGAATATTTTCCCAGTTACATATTTCATGTTCTTTCCCTCTCCCCCAAATCCCTCACCCCACTGTAGCCAACTCACAATTCCACTGGGTTTTACATGTATCATTGATTAAAACCTAAGGGAATCAGAAGTTTTGATTTCATTATTTTTGTAGATTTTGGGGTATATACTTTAAACAGAGAAATATTAATTTTTTTACTGATGGAGTTTCATACCTCTACAACTATTCCCAATCCACAATGGCCATGCTTATCATTTCCCAAAATTATGCCTATCACCCAAGTCTTTCTTTCGTATTACAGAGTAGAAGGATTGTAGAACAAAGAATTTTCAGGACAATTTTGTATATTTTGTTCTTTTCTTCAGAAAACTCCCCAATTAATCCATATCTCTCATTGATCTTGCATCAACTGACAACTGAATGACAATTGTACTAGGGTGGTGTGTTCTCATTCTGGGGTCAAGAGTAATCCAAGACTAGATGCAGTTCCTAGAAAAAAAAAATCTCCTATAAGAAGTATTTAGTAAATCAAATACATCAGTTTGACTAGGTTCAGGCAGTTTTGCTTTTTTTTTAATAAAAGATTAAATTAAATCCCTTTCTATATCTTATAATCTCTCCTTCATCTCTGAAATCATGAAAACCTGAGTCCAGTTTCAGCTTCAGACAGCTACTAGATATGTAACTCTGATTGTCTTCTATCTAGCTCAGTTTCCTCATATGTAAAATGGACATAATAGTAGCACCAACCTCTCAGAATTGTTGTGAGGAGAAAATGACATGATATTTGTAAAGCATTTTGCAAACTTTAAGGCTCTTTATAAATACTATCTATCATCATCATCATCTCTATGCTACCATGAACTTCCTCCTGTTCCAACTGTCTTCATATGCCTCTCCTCTTCTTTCCCACTTTCCAACTTGTTCCAATTTATAAATATTTCCAACTCTTTGCTCCCCTATTCTTACCTAATCTTTGCCCTTCATAGTCCCTTTCTCCACTGACCATAGTACATCTTTTTATTTTACTTTAATTTGTTTTTAATAACAAAAATCTATTTTCTCTCTCTCCCAATCCCTTCCAACATCAGGAGGGAAAATATTATATTTTAAAATCCTCATTGTAATCAATTGTCCTCTCTGACTGTAAATTATCTCTTTAATTTTCCCTGTATTTCCCCCTCCATGACTTGGCATGGGTTATATATGCCCATAGCAGCCAATGGAACTTGGATGACCAAGTGGACTTGAGCAATGAATCTCTGGAATAGATAAATGAGTTAAAAAGATTTGTGGGAAACAAACTTGAACATTTGACAGTCTGAGAGCACGAACTTAAAAAATAACTTTCATTGCAATATTTAAAATATGGCATTCTAATATGTAATTGTAAGTTGTAAATGAAATTATTTAAATTATGAAGCTAATTAGTGTTCAGACATGCAAAAGAATTGTGCCTTTTATTTCTGGCAAGTACAAATATATTTCTAGCCTCTTCCTGCCATCTTCATTTGTCCTTTCTCCCTCAACCCTCTTAGTGATGTCTACTCCTGCTATTTTTATTCCTCTCTTATCTCAGAGTTTGCCACCTTTACCAGAGAGTTAAGACCATAGGGAACAGATTTCAGAATTAGAAAGAACTTCACAAGCAATCCAGTCCAGCCCCTTCATTTTCTAGATAAAGAAACCGGTTTCCAGAAATGTTGAGAAGACTTTCTCTAAGTCAAACTGCTAGCAAGAGGGGGAAAAAGTAGTATATGAACCCAAATTCTCTCAGTCCTACTCTACCACACTGCCCCTTTCCAGACCCATCTATTTCCCCATTTCATTACGTTATGCCTGTGTTTCCCTGATAGATCACTGCTTCATGCAAGAAAATCAAGATCAGATTTGAGAGGAAACAGCCTGTCATCCTGCAGAGGATTTTGGTAATGACCCTAGAACTGTAATGCCCAAACATCCATCTGACCTATTATAATGCCATAAGAAGCAGAACACAGAAAATGAAAAGAGATGTTACTTAAGATTTAAAAAAAGATGGAGAACTCAGGAACACTCACCAGAGAGCGTGATTCCTTGTGGGAGTGTAAGGGGACAAATCTCTGAGAATTATAGGTGTGAAGCAGAATTCATTCTAATATCTGACTTCCAAACCAGGTGTTAGGGATTGTTTTTTAAAAGCTTTAGCTGTCATTATACTTTTCAAGCCTCCGGAAGTATGTTTGTGGGGTCCTTTCTTTATGCCTGACTCCTTCTCTTTTTGTTTCAGTGTACAAAACAACACTCCTAAGCATGAACCAAAGCAGTAGCCATGACAACTAGAGAATGAAAATCCTGAGTCATTAAACCAAGTCAGAGTGAACCTAATTTTTTTTGGATCCCCTAAACTTTAATGTTCCATTTCAATGTTTCTATATTAAGAGTGAGACCCTTGAGCCTCCCATACCTCAGACCCTAAAATATAAACTAAGCCCAGATCCCATAGATTCCATAACTCCATTTCACATTGTATAGTACCCCCGGGACCTCTCCCCCCATTTGCAGGTAGAATTGAAGGACCTATTTCCTTGAGAAAAACAGGCATGATTCCAAAGATGGTTTTTATATCTTTTTTCCCTAGGGTCTGATAATAGTGCTGAGGGAAAAGAAAGGAATTCTATTAGCCATGTGAAATGCAGAGATAATCTGAGGCTAGAAATTGGTAAAAACTACCTGATCTGGGGTACCACCAGTGACCTTTGGAAGAAGAAGTCTGAGTGAGCTTTCCTTTGGCTGCTGTGACTTTTTTTTGGCTTGGTCTAAGATGGGAATCCCAAGGGAGAAGAGATATGATTCAAGGTAACACTGAATGTTATTTCAAAAGGTAGCTAGGCAAGTGCAGTGGATAGAGTGCTGGACTTGGAGTAAGAAATGTTGGATTTAAAAATCAGTCTGGCAGTCTACTGAACTATTTCTGGCCTGGACAAGCTACCCCCAGCCCCCAAGGTTTCCCAGCACAGTCTTCCTTATCTCCCCTTATGATAACCCTAAAACTGAAGCTATCTTATCTGATGGATATTAACCTTCTTGAGGAATGTTTGTCTATGTTTGCCTGCTTTACAATATTTGCCTACTTAATGTATATTTGCCAAATGCTTCCAGCCCCCTGACCCTGAAACCCCCCTCCCCAGATGCTTCCTGACCACCTGTCCCTGACACTACCTTGATAATCATGTGTGTACCAACCCCCTTCCCCAAACATTTCTATATAAACTCTTGGCTGAGAATTCCAAGGGGTCGTTCAGGCACTCCTCTCTGCCTAGCGACCCTAGCTATTATTGCTAGTAAAGAATGAGCCTCTTCTTGCATATTGCATTGTCAGTGTGATTCTTCCTTCCGCCATGAACCTGGGTTAGGTATTAAAATTTGGGTACAACAGAAAGACTTGAATTCACATCCCAGTTCAGACACTTAATAGTTGTATAGCTTTGGGCAAGTCACTTCTTTGAGCCTCAGCTTCCTTTTCTCCCATTGTTATTTTGAGGACTACATGAGATAACCTATGTAAAATGCTCTGCAAATCTTAAAGTGCTATATAAATGTTAGCCATATAGCAATATAGTGGAAAGAATGGCTTCATTTTGTTCAGTTCAAGGACTTCTCAAAGCAGTTAAGAATGTCAGTATAAAAGCCAGGACACACAGCTTGCAAGGACACACTCTTTTTGTGGGTTCATGGGTGGCTGAGAAGGAGGGTAGGATTGCTCTTTTTGTTAGCTGGTCTCTGGCCTCAGAGAGCAGGGAGTTACTATGCTGTTTACTCCATACAGACTAAACCAGGCTGTGTGCCCAGAGGAAATACCTCACATGCAGTATCTCAACTAATTTCTAATTTAAATAGAACTTCAATGAAGATTACCTTCACCCTTAAACTTGATAACATTAGATTAAGAGAAAAGTTTGTGAGGGAGATAGAAGTTAAATTAGTCAACAAGTTTCCTGAAGATATTAGGTAGTTTACCTCACCCTTATCCTAAATTTTACCTCCCCTTCCCTGTTTTCCTGAAATTAATAAATCCATTCCCTTGTTAAGTTTGAGAGCCTATGTGAAGTTATACTTGGGTTATACCAACCAAAGAAAAATCTTCATTCAAGCAAGCACTGGAACAGCTGTTATTCAGAGAGCAAGTCTGCTGTAATAGAAGACATTTTGAACCTTTATCTATCTCAGGTTTTGGGGAATAATCTTCTAACAGTGGAAGTTGCTAATCTCAGAGGAATTATTTCCTGTCTGTCTAACAATTTAGCCCTGGATTAGGGAAGTTTAAACAGCCTCCATTTCTTGATCTAAAAGGGATTCAGTTAAAACTGTTACTCCTTGTGCTACAACTGCCTCAGGAAGGGGAGGAGAAAGAATTCTATTGAATCTCACCCCTCCCCCTTGCTAAGATATCCAGCTTGATCCTTTGCACTAACTCTAATCATTTGAATTGCCAATGAATTGCCAATCATTACCAATCTGAATCAATCTTACGGTGAGCTCCTTAAAATCTAGGACTGCCTTTTATCTTTCTTTGTATCCTCAGCACTTAGCTGCCTAGCATATAGTAGGCATTTGATAAAATTTTTTTACTAATTTCTTTTTCCATTTCTTTGTAAAAAATAGATTATATCCTCTGGTTTCTTACATAACTGTTTTTAAAATAGTTTATTCCCTAAAATAAGTGATCTCTTTCTCCTAGGTACATTAGGGAAGGCATCATGGAAGAAGTGGTACCTGAACTGGACCTTGAAGGAAGAAAAGGGTTTTCAGTGTCAGAATTAAAGACAAAAAGTATTTTTGAAAATTCTGAGGAAGAAATTAGGAAGGAGTGCATTCTATGCATGTATGATAAATTTTGAAAATAAACAGAAGTAGGAGGAATATTGTGTTTGGAAGATAGCCAGTAGCACAACTTCACTAGAATACAGAATAATGTGAAAGGCAGTAGTATAAAATGAAACAAGAAAGGGAAATGGGAATCATATTGAAGAGGGTATATTCAGAAATACTACAGGAATCAATCCAAAAGCCCATTAAGTGAACATCTGGTATGTACATACACTAAAAGTCTTCAAAAGAAATCTATATAGCCACTTGTTGATTATGAACTCATGGGAATTCTTGGTCAGGTATAGATTGGGCTACTTGATTTCTGAGTTCTCATTCCAATTCTGAGCTTCTAGGGTTCTAAAAAGGTCAAGATCTGGGCCATGAGGGAACATCTTATGTTGGTATCTAAAATGCTGAGTACTTATAAAGCAATGGTCATCAAAACAATATGGTACTGGCTAAGAGACAGAAGGGTGGATCAATGGAATAGACCAGGGGTAATGACCTCAGAAAGCTAGTGTTCAATAAACCCACAAATCTCAGCTTTTGGGACAAGAACTCACTATTTGAAAAAAAACTACTGGGGAAAATTGGAAAACAGTATGGGGAAAATTAGGTTTAGATCAACATCAACCAAGATAAATTCAAAATGGGTTAATGACTTAAATATAAAAAGTGAAATCATAAACAAATTAGGTGAACATAGAATAGTATACCTGTCAGATCTATGAGAAAGGAAGGAATTTAAGAACAACAAGACATAGACAACATTACAAAATATAAAATGAATGACTGATTATATCAAATTAAAAAGATTTTACACAAACAAAACCATTGCAACCAAAATTAGAAGGAAAGCAACAAACTGGGAAGACATTTTTATAACAAAATTCTCTGACAAAAGTTTAATTTCCCAAATATATAAGGAACTAAGTCAAATTTACAAAAAAATCAAGTCATTCCCCAATTGGCAAATGGTCAAGGGACATGAATAGGTGGTTTTTAGATGAAGAAATCAAAACTATAAATAAGCACATGAAAAAGTGTTCTAAATCCCTCCTGATTAGAGAAATGCAATTAAAATAACTCTAAGGTACCACCTTACACTTAGTAGACTGGCCAATATGGCTGCAAAGGAAAGTGATTGATGTTGGAGGGGATGTGGCAAAATTGGGACATTAATACACTGCTGGTGGAGCTATGAATTAATCCAACGATTCTGGAGGGCAATTTGGAATTATGCGCAAAGAGCTTTAAAAGAATGGCTGTCCTTTGATCCAGCCATACCATTGCTGGTTTTGTACCTCAAAGAGATAATAGGGGAAAATACTTGTACAAAAATATTTATAGCTATGCTCTTTGTGGTAGCAAAAAATTGGAAAATGAGGGAGTGTCCATCAATTGGGAATGGCTGAAAAAACTGTGGCATCTGATGGTGACGGAATATTATTGTGCTGAAAGGAATGATGAACAGGAGGATTTCAGAAAGAGCTGGAAAGACCTCCAGGAAGTGATGCAGAGTGAAAGGAGCAGAACCAGGAGAATATTGTATACAGAGCCTGATGCACTGTGACATAATCAAATATAGACTTTTCTACTAGCAGCAAAGCAATGATCCAGGACAGTCCAGAAGAACTTATGAGAAAGAACACTATCTACATCCAGAGAAAGAACTGTGGGAGCAAAAATGCAGAAGAAAAACATATGATCAATCACATACTTCGACAGGGATATGATTAGGGTTTTAATGTTAAAAGATCATTCTGTTGCAAATATGAATAACATGGAAATAGGTTTTAAACAATTATGTGAATATGATTTGGGATGTAGACTAAACAACCACCCCAGTGCAACTATGGAAATAGGTCTTGATCAATGACACAAGTAAAAACCAGTGGAAATGCGCTTCAGCTATAGGGGGTGGGAGAGTATGAACATTTCTTCATGTAACCATGGAAAATTTTTCTAAAAATAAAAATTTAATTAAAAATTAATTAAACAGTTTTACATGTATAACCCAGTGGAATTGCTTGTCAGCTCTGCGAGGGGGGAGGGAAGAGGGGTGGAAAAAATTATGAATCGTGTAATCATGGAAAAATATTCTAAATTTTTTTAAGTGCTGAGTTCTTGTCTGATTCTGTGAGCCACTGAGTTGGAACCCTTTAATTTTGGAGGAAATCACAACAATAAAGGGGGAGGGGAATGAGAAGGACTGAGGATGAGGAATATATCATTAATTTTGGCTAGAGAAGGAAATAGGAAGACTAAGAAAGAAATAATAATGTTTAAGAGGAGGAACCAAGAAAAAGTATAGTCTGCTTCTGAGAACCAGAGAGAATATGAATTTCTAGGTGAACTGATAGGAAGAGAAAGAGGCAATATAGATGGGAAGTCCTAGAAGAATGTAACAGTAATTCAAACTGTTATAGGGAAATGTAGGATTTTTAGGTTAGGTAGCAAAAGCAGGCAGACCTGACAGGCAAGACCTGAGAATTCCAATCATGGAACATTGGTCAGAGAAGGGACTTTTCTCAGTGACTCTGTTGGTGATGGCAGTTGGGTTGGTTGGCTTAACTGTTTAAGTGAAGAGCCTGGGAAAGTGGATTGTCTCCAACAAGAAACATCTATCCAGTGAAGGAAGTTCAGGTTGAGCATAGAATTAAGATCTGCATGGTGGACATGCAGACATATTCATCTCCCTGACTTCATTTAACCTGTGGATTAACTGCCATGATACCTGTGTTCCTGTGGAAGTTAAGATCATCTGTGGAGCTGAAGTGGACACATTAGTGAGAAACCTTTTCCCCCTCCTGACCAGCCAGGTTTATCCTGCCTGACTGCTTTAGCAATAGTGTAGTGAGTCCCAACCTTCCAGCCCCTTAAGTTCATCCATAGCTGATAAGATTTAGTGTGACCCTTTCCCTCATCACCTACCCCTTAAGCATAACATTAAACTGTCTTTTGTATTATTCCTGTCATTTCTCTCCTCCAGACCAAGAACTCACAGTGATACATTTCTGTTGCTAGTTTGAAGTTTTCCATTAAACTGCCTGGTACCCAGTTAAACTGTGATTCCTTTATAGACCACCTATTTCCCAAATGCCCTGTGTATTTCATTTATTTTATCATTTCGTTCCTTTCCCTAGTGGGGTTTGTATGTGTTCCCCAATGTATTTATTTCCCTGTGTGTCTCCAGTCTCCCAATCAGCCAGTAACAGTTAAGCAGCTTTTTTTCATGACCAAGTGGGACAGATTTAAGCTAAAGGATTTATCAGTATGTATGGTAGGGAAAGGAAAATATGGCCTATATCCTAAACTACTGTTCCCACCTTCCCTAATCATCTTAAATTCACTAAGCTAAGAGAAGACAAGCAGAAA
Organism: Gracilinanus agilis; assembly: GCF_016433145.1. Lineage (NCBI taxonomy): Eukaryota > Metazoa > Chordata > Mammalia > Didelphimorphia > Didelphidae > Gracilinanus > Gracilinanus agilis. The sequence continues at coordinate 36,626,766 of NC_058131.1, read as the reverse complement.
ATATAGCAGAGTAATAATGTTCCAAAAAACACGAAGTTCCAGGAAATTTTTGCTTTATTATATGCCCTAGTTAAAAAAGGACATGAAATTCCACTTATCCTTTTGCCTGATTTTCATTAGTCCTCTGCTTGAGTATCCTTTAGGAACCATGATCACTTGTTTAGAAGCTGGAACTAGAAGAAAAAGGATAGATTAAGAAGATGTTATGGGTTCAAAGTTAGGAAAATCTGAGTTCAAATCCTGACAACCATTTAGTATTTGACCTTGAGCAAGTCACTGAACTTTTCTCAGCCATAGTTTCCTCATCTGTAAAACAGGAATAATAATAGCACCTACCTCTAGGTTTGCTAAGAAGATCAAATAATATATAACAATGCTTTGCAAACCTTAAAGCATTAGATTAATGCTAGTTGCCAAGATAATGGGGTGATGATGATAAAAAAAAATGGGGCTGGAGAGTCTGCTGAAATATAAGCTAGGATGATGAGATGAGAAATGGTCCTGAGAGTGGGCATGTGAGACATATGAGAATGGATCTAGTCCTGAATAGCTCTGCTTGGACTATAGAAGCTGGAGAGGAATAGAGGGCTTCGGGATACAGACTTCATTCCTACTCCCTGCCCTCTGAGATAACCCTTCCCCTACACAAATCCAGAGAGACTATATATGACAGGCTCTATTATCTCAGAATGGGAAGTAGTTAGGACAACCTAGTCCTGGGAAAGTTTAGGTTCAGTAGTCTAGCACTTTGGAAGGATGGTGAGAATTCAGAGCACAGGAATAATCTGCAGCAACCTCAGCCTCCCTATTGCTGATTGTGAATTTGAAATTCATATCACAAACACTGTCAAGAACCCAGCAGGGGCCAAAGAGTGCCAGATGGAAATGTAGGGGATGAGATGCTAATTTCTATTAGAACCAATTTATGTATATTTTCCCATCAGAATGTTTCTCACTCACTGGTTTTGCAATTGACAGTGACTCTCCTGGGATCCCAGAAAGGAAGTCAGACTAGGTGAACACTGAAATCTAAAGGCAGAAAAACATGATAAGCTATAATACCCCGAAACCAAACACAATTTTCCTGAACAGACATCCTATTAGAACACACCATTTTGTGTTACAGTAGAATTATACTTTCTCATTTGGTTGCACTGACTCCTCTTCCCACATTTTCCCCAAGTGACTTTTAACCTCCCCATCGCATTAAAAAGTAGATCACATCTGCTTGTTCTGTTATCACATATTCTCACCTGCAGCCAAGAAGAGGAGACTGAGGAACTGAATCCATCTTGCTGCCCTTGAGTCCATCACTAGGAAAATTACCTCTTTATAACTCTCTGAGCACACTATTTCATTAGAATTCTGCAAAGCAAGGGGCACAACTGGGAGGTTAAAAGAGCAGAAGGGAGTTGTTCCAGCTGCAGATCTTAAAACTGTTATCTTGTACAATGCTGGTCTCTAAAAGTCCTGGTAAGGTATATGGTCTCAGGTAGGACATCATTTTTCCACTGAGGAAAATTCCACCATTCCTAAGACACTAAGGTCAAGTGCTCCAAGAAACCAGAGAAACGTATAGGATCATGGGATCACACATTTAGAACCAAAAAGTGCCTTAGAAATCATCTAATCCAATGCTTAAACTCTACTCTCATTGTAACTGTCTCAGAGAGGGAAAAACAAGTATACTCATCACCCTACAGAGAAGTAGAAGGGGAATAAGACAAGGAAGGGAGGAAGTAATTGAAGGAAGAGTGAAGTGGGTGGGGGGATGACAAAAAGCAAAATACTAGTGAGGAATTGAGTGAAAGGAAGTAGAACAGGCTCTAAAGGGGATAATATGATGGAGGGCAATACACAGTAATCATAACACTGAATGTGAATGGGATGAACTCACTCATAAAACAGAAGCAGATAGCAGAGTGGATTAAAAATTAGAATCCTATTATATGTTGTTTACAAGAAACACATTTAAGATAGGGTGGCACACAGATTCAAGGTAAAAGACTGGAGCAGAATTTATTATGCATCATCATCTAAAGTTAAAAAAAAAAGTTGGAGTAGCAATCATGATACCAGACAAAGCTAAAGAAACCATCTAATCCAAAGTTTTCATTTTTGAGAGAAGGAAATTGAGGTCCAAATAGGGTAGGTGAATTAGTCAATAAACACTTATTATTCACCTTCTATGTGTTAGGCATTATGCTAAGTGCCAAAGATATAAAAACAGAAAAGAAAGATTATCCCTGCCCTCAAGAAGCTTTCATTCTGATGGGAGAAGACAACACACAAAAAAAGAAAGCTAAAAAAGGAGTTGGAGTTGGGGAAAAGTTACCCTTACAGACACGGAGGAAAGATGAAAGAAGTCCAAAATAAGTGTAGCTGGGTGGGAAAAGAGGAGATGCCTTGGGAGATGATATCTGTGGAATATGGAAGAGTTTATGTAGGTCCACTCTCCATTTAGAGAGCCAGAAGGTATTGATGAAATATGAATATCGAAGCTGATTAGATCTTACAAGTTGATGAGATTTCCCAATGACGACTTAACTAGGGGTATGATGAAGAAGCCAAATAAGTGCCAAAGGAATGCAGCCAGCATGGAGAAGGAAAAGAAAAGATTTCCCAAAGTCACAAAAGTGGTTTGTGACAGGGTCAGTATCTGAATATGTGCCTTATTGCTTCTTTGGATCATTATAAGTAATGGAACTAACTCATTGTTTCCTGTGAAAATAATAGCAGCAGGTCAGCTTTCTCTGAGTGTATGTGAGGAAAGGAGAAAGAGCAGATGAAACCATTTGACTGGATAGCCCAGCCTTGCCCCTGGCAATAAATGGAACTCTGGATTCCTTTAGCTTGAGGTTAGAAAAAAAACTCAGATCCAATTTAGTTCTGCCTTTTGAGAAATTTATAATTATTAAGAAAGAAACTTTCAACATTCTCTATTAATTTGGTTCAATCCCCAGTCAAGAGACAGACTAGCACTTTGGGAGACCAGGGCTTAAAAGCTGATCCTTTCCATAACTCTGTATACCAATACCAAACATCCCTCCTCCTTAACATAGCACTCACATTCTCAAGTAAAGCAACACAGGGATTAACACCAGTTAAGGAAATAAGTTTTTTCTGTAGCCAGCAGAAGAGATTTCAAGTTACTTAAACATAAACTAGAAGTTACTTTATCAAATAAAATACACTTTGGAATAAGTTTCTGTTCCATGTAGAAAATGGAGAGGCAAGGGAAGACCACAGTTCTCAGTCTGCTACCTAAAAATCAAACTCTTCAGTGCTTCCATTTGTCCCATTCTGTTCTCTGAAAGTGGAAGTTCATTCAGCTCTGGTGGGAAGCCCCATATAGAGCATCACACCCCTCCATCAAGCTCCCTAATCTCCAGACACAAATTGCAAAATGCCTGTTAGAGTTCCTCATTCTCTTGACTTCTAGTCTGTTCTCATAATCAATGTCTCTCCCTCTCCAGAAAGAAAATCATCAGTCTAAACTTCTTGCTCATGCTCCTGACTGAAAATTCACTATGGACTCAGCTCCTCCTGAAGGAGGATGAAAAAAAATGGTGCTTATCTGGGACTCATTTCTCAAAAAATCCATCAGCTAGGCTCTGAAGACTTCTACCTACAGAGATTCATCTCTGTAATCCCCTTACAAGCATATATTACCCACATCAACAGAAGTAATGGTCTCATTCTTTCTGCCTGTGTCCAGACCACATATATACTGTGTTCACTTCTTTTGGGGGGAACATTATTGGAAAATAAGAGAACATCAAGATAAAAATAATCATAATAGTAAGAAGTGGCACTTATCACTTGAAGAATAGTTAGATGACCTGGGTTATATTAAGCTGAAAGAAAAATGTTTAAGTGAGAATGATAGCTATCTTCAGATTTTTGAAGGGCAAATGGAAAAGATAAGAGATTCTGCCTTGCACATAGAGAAAACCTAAGACTAATGGGCAGATATTAAATCTAGGCAGAGTTTTTGCTCAATATAAGGCATGGGGGAGGCTAATTGTTAGAGCTACACAGCAATCACCTCAACTAGTTCAAAAAGTAATAATCTCCCCGTCATTAAAAATGATCAAGTAGAGGTTGGACATTATGTCTCATACAAGAAATTGAAAAGGAGGTATTATCCCACTGGATAGGAACTGACACCAAAAGCTTATAAAACCCTTTTAAACTCTAAGATTCTATTCTATTCAGTGACTGGATCCTGAAAACTAAAATATTTGCTCAATATAGGGCTAAGACAGGATAAACTTTGAACAGGAAGGAATTTTAAAAGTCTATTCCAACCCTTTTATTTGAAAGATGAGAAAACAGAATCCCAGAGAAGTTAAATGATTTGTCCTAAATCTCCCAGAGAACAAATGATAGCCCTGGGTTTCAAGCTAAGATCCTCTGATCCCAAATTCGAGATGTTTCCCTGTACCATTCTGACTAAAGTAGTTGAGTATGGATCCATCTGTAATGCTAGGATCAAGGGAGGAAGGGAACTCTCAAGCAGATCCTTCCTCTTGAGTCTTGTTTACATTTACATGGACCAAAGAGTTCACATCTGAGTAGTTTCCATCTCAGCTGTTAGGAAAGGAGAAGAAGGAGGAAAACAGAGCTGCAACCATCAGCCAGACTAGAGATGTTTAAGATCTGGGCTAGAGAACTGTGGGCCAGGAACATTGTAGCCCTGCTGACAGTAATAATCAGCACCATCTTCAGCCTCCACACTACTGATTACAAATGTGAAATCTGTCCCAGACCCAGTGCCACCGAACCGAGCAGGAACCCCAGAGGCCAGCATAGAAGCATGGTAAATGAGTAGCCTGGGTATTTGGCCAGGTTTCTGTTGGTACCAGTGTATGGAGCTGGTGCCTTGGCTTTCAACTACACTCCTACTGGTCTTGCAGGTGATAGTGATGCTCTCTCCTGGCAATACAGACAAGAAGGCTGGAGACTGAGTTACCGAAACTTGTCCATGGGTGCCTGTGTTGAGAAATACCATAAATTTTCGGAGTAGAAAATATTTAGACCAAACATGTTTTCAGATATTATATTAGCATGATGCATAGGAAGATCACTGTCTCTGGAGTCAAGGGACCTGGGATTAAATCCAAACTCTAACATTAATATTAGGGTGACCTTGATAAAGTGACTTAACTTCTGTGAACCTCAGTTTCCTCATCTGTAAATGAGACAATTGAACCAAATGGCCTCTGAGGTCTCTACCAGCTCTAGATATATAATTTTACATTATCAAAAATCAGCACACACCAGTGTATACCCTTATCACCAAATAATTCTTTTTCTCTCAATCACATCCAGTCATAGAGACCTCACTCCATTTCCCCACATCTTAAGCTAAGAGAGAACCCATAAATTGTCCCAAAGACACTTGGGCCATCTTTTTAGAAACCCAGAACAATATTCCTTCCCTAACTCATTTCATACTTCTGGCTAAGGTGCACTATCCCTACTCTGTCTCCCCTTGTTTCCCTCACCTTTCATCCAGAACACTAGGAAGCCCAAGAGTCCACCCAGAGAGAACATCTTGCAAAGTCTGGACTATAGGAAATTAAGTTAACACCAATTACTGAGATACCCCCTTTATTCCATTTCTGAAAAGGAACAGTCTTTGAGGAAAGAGGAAGATATGCAAAATAGCTGCAACCATGCAAGTGAGTCAGGGGGTAAAGGGCATTGGACCGAGAGGCCGCCTAACCACAACACTTATTATTAGAACCTGACTTCCCTTGAAGCCATTGGGCCCCAATTCTTCAGCAAGAGAGGGACCAAGGTTCCCTTTTATGTCCAGAGAGCTAATTTAACGTCCCTCTGAAAAGGCAGGTGTCCAGATTTTCAAAGCCTATCATCCATCCCTCTCAATCTTTGATTTTTTAGGAGAGCAGAGTAACTCCTGAGAAAACTGAACTCCCACCCCATAGTAGTCCCCTTCTCTACCCAAAAGAAAATGGACATCACAACAGATCCAGTGTAATTATCTGGACCTTTCCTTAGATCCAAAAGTTAAATGGGTACTTTATTCAGGCAGAATAAAGAAACCAATTTTAACTAACAAGGGATATGATTCCAAACCTTGACAAGCTATCAACTTTAGACATTGACATGAACAATGCCATGGTAAGGTTTTAAAAAATGTTTGTTTATTGACTGACTATACCTCACTTTTCTGGATACTGAAACCAGCTAAAGCCTGCTTACCCAGATATTTGTGTAACTTTTTAAGTTTTGTAAAGCACTTTAAAGCATTGTTTTATTTAAGACTCAGCAGTCCTGTGTGGTAAGTCCAACCAATATGTATAAATGATACCTGGATGGCTTTCAGTCTAATTCATATTTGAACAAATATCTCTTCCATAAAAATGGGGAAGTTAGGCTAAGTCAAGGGGTCTTAATCTTGTGGGGGTCATTGACCCCTTGGCCAGTCTTGTTGAAGCCAACAGATCCCTTTTCATAATCATGTTTTTAAATATATAAAAGAAAGCACACAGGATTACAAAGGAAACCAATTAATTTGAAATATATCAATATTATCAAATTTATTTGTTATCAATTATCAAAATGGACTCTAGGTTAAAAAAAAAAACAAAAAACCATTGTCCTTAGCACTTTTCTAAAACTTTAAGTTACAACAGAATTGTGGATCTGAATCAATGGAGAAAACTTTCATTTCAGAAAGATGCAACACTGATGAAATAACAGTCTGGGAGAAAGAGGAAGGCAGAGAGAGACAGAAATAGAGAAAGAGACAGAGACAAAAAGAGAGATTTTGATGATGTATTAAGTACTATATAATGCACACAAGGGGACATAAGAATAAGAAATAGTGCCTGGGTTTCAATTTCATTCAAATTTCCTCCTCATCTAGTTTTTGTTGTTCCCCTCCAATACATGTATACCCCTCCAATAAATAATAACCATTTTCTGAGATTTTGCAATACATATTCTCTCCATCCTATCCCTCCCTCCTACCCAAGATGGCACATTAATTGATATAGGTTATACATATGTTATCATACAATACACATTTCTATGCTCATTGTGTTGTGAAAGACTTGTATCACTTATATAAGGAAAAAAACTCTTGAAGGAAATGAAATAAAAATGATTTCCTTCAATCTGCATTCAGTTCACAGCTCCACCAACAGTGTATTTGTATCCCAACTTTCCTATAACCCCTCTAACATTTGCCATTTTCCTTTTTCATCATATAAGTCAGTCTGATAGGTATGAGATGATATATCAGAGTTGTTTTAATTTGCATTTCTCCAATTAATAGTGATTTGGAGAATTTCTTTCATATGACTAAAAATAGTTTTAATTTCTTATCTGAGAACTACCTATTCATATCCTTTGACCATTTATGTAACATCCATGATCTTAAGTGGGGTGAAACTGCCTCATAAAATTCCACAGTACCCCCAGAACTCTAGGAGAGGGGGGCAGTTGGGGCAGTTAAGAATGTGGGTATAAAAAGCCAGGTCATCCAGCTTGCAAATCACTCCTTGGGGGGTTCAAGGATGGCTGGGAGAGAGGGAGGATTGCTTCTCTTTTGTTAGCTCATCTCTGACCTCAGGGAGCAGAGTATTACTTTGCTGTTTACCTTATACAGACTAAACCAGGCTGTGTGCACTGGAAAATGCCTCCAGTGCAGTATCTCAGCTAATCTCTAATTTAAATAGACATTCAATCAAGATTACTTTCATCATCTTAAATTTGATAACATTAGACTAAGAGAAGTTTGTGAGGGAGTTAGAAGTTAAGTTATTCAAGGGCATTCCCCTCTGAGGAATGCTATATCTGACAAGTTTCCTAAAGATATTAGGTAGCTTACCTTACCCTTAATCCCCAAACTTCCTTCCTTCCCCTGTTTTCCTGAAATTAGTAAATCCCTTCCCTTGTTAAGTTTATGAGCCAGTGTGAAGTTATATTTTAGACCGTACCAACCAATTCCATACATTACCTAGGCCAAATCTTCATCCAGGCTAACACTGAACGTAGCTGTTGTCTAGAGAGCAAGACTGCAGTTTTGAAGACATCCTGGACCATTATCTACTTTAGGCTTTGGGGAATAATCTTCTGTCAACTAATTTAGCCCTGGGTTAATCAAACCTTAATAGCCTCCATTCCTGATCTAAAAGGGAATCTGTTAAAACTGTTATTCCTTCTGCTGTAACTGCCTCAGGAGGGGGAGGAGAAAGAATTCTATTCACTCACACTCCTCCCCCCTGCTAGGATAGCCAGCTTCATCCCTGGCTCTGACTCCATCACCAGTCATTGCCAGTCTGACCCAATCCTACATTTATCCATTGGAGATCCTCTTGATCTGGTACCTTTTCACCATGGAACATCCCTCCCTCAAGCTAACTTCCTTCTCCTATTGATTATAGGTTTCCTTCTGGAGTCTCCATTTTTAGGATTAGTCCAGTCCATCTGTACTTCATTCCCCTCCAGGCTCTGCTTCTAACTCTTCAGATTTTAGCACTATATTCTCATGGATATCCTTGCCACTCCTCATCTCTTTTCAGCTCCCTTTTATGGGTTATCTTTTCCCATTAAAATGTAAAGGCAGGGGGGCAGCTGGGAAGCTCAGTGGATTGAGAGTCAGGCCTAGAGACAGGAGGTCCTAGGTTCAAATCCGGCCTCAGACACTTCCCAGCTGTGTGATCCTGGGCAAGTCACTTGACCCCCATTGTCCACCCTTACCACTCTTCCACCAAGCAGCCAATACACAGAAGTTAAGGGTTTAAAAAAATTTTTTTTAAAAGAAGAAAAATGTAAAGGCATCCTTGAGGGCATTTATTTTTTTTTGTATTTGTATCCCCAGCAATCTGAAGTCCTGGGCAGGGAGGGATCTCAGGAAGCAGAGACCACAGGTGATTGAGACATACTATTGTAAAGATGAAAATTAATATTCAAAAGCTAAGTATTCTATTTTTAAAAGTTTATTAATAATAACTAAAGTAAAAAAAGCTAGCTAAAAAGGTGCTAACCCAGCCTGCTCCCAAAAAAAAAAAAAAAAAAAGTAGTTTCGGAACTTATAAACCAATACGTGAAGATGCAAACGTACACAAAGGGGAAAGCATTCTAGGTCTGGGTAAAATAGTTTTAGGGATTCAAGATATTTCTAACTATACATTATTTAGCACCTATGTGGCAGCGAAGTGACCCTGGTTTCTGATAGATTATCCGAAAGGAGCCCAAGTTCTGAAAGGCTATTTGAAGCCAGAAAGGCTTTGAGTGTAGGTCAAGAAATGAGATGACTGTTGTCTGAAAACAAGCCAATCGGTTCTCCAGTATTACCTCCTTGCCCCGGGCTTTTGCTTTACCAGTATGGACCCCAAAATGTCATGACCATTCCAAGACCCATAGAAGCAACTACAGGATGGCATAGGGGAGAATCAACCTCAGGACCAAGAGGACTTATAAAAAGAGAAAGATGAACAAATCAGTGTTGGAGATTGGAAGGATGAGTTTGAGTATCATAGAGGACATTTGAGTTTCTAATAATACATACATCGTTGCCCTTTGCATCACCTCCAGATATGAAGGAGATCACAGTCACATATGTGTGTACTTCTATGAGGGTGCATGGAGGAGTACAGGTGTGTGTGAAGAAGCATATGTCTGCATGTCTATGCCCATACACTTGCCTTCTTCTGTGTCCATGCAGGTATACTAAAAAGAGCAGTGGGATTTTTTACCAGATAAAAGGAAAACTGTAATCACTATCTCCTCAAGCCTTAGCAAAAACTCAGACTGGCATGACAGCCACATCCTGTATTCTCATACCCCTTAAACCTCCCAGGTCTTCCTCTGAAGTCACACAAGAAGCAGCTGTTTCCCCCAAACCCTCTCCTGCTTAGCAGCAAGTAACAATCAGAAGGTTTTTTGTCTGGGTCTATATGACTGTGATGGATATTTCCTTCTATCATGATGGTGACAATAATAATATCCAGTGTCTTCGGCTTCAACCCCATTGATGGTGAGGTTGAAATCTTTCCCTGACCGACTTCCCACGAACCGATCAGGAGTCCAATGGTGGTGACTGGTGGCATCATAAATCAGCATCCTAAAGGGTTGTCCGGGTCTTTTCTGCTGCCAACCTAACCACTGGTCAATGACGATATTGGCTCTGCAAGTGATGGTGACAGTCTGCCCCAAATTTACAGACAGTGTGAGTGGGGACTGAGTCAGAACAACGATCCCCCAGGAATCTAGAAAAAAAAAAAGTCAAGTAGAACAAAGTGCAAAAATAAACCAAGAGAGCTGTCCTCCCACCTTTCTAAAGACTAACTTAGGAAGTTATTAAACAGCATCATATTCTTTTAAATAAGTGATGAATCACAGAATAAACTTTATTTCCATGACCAGAGTACTGGGTCCTTTTCCCTGTCCTTGCTTCCTGGGATATCTAACCTGGAATCCAGAACACAAAGAACCAGATGATGGGTGTCTGGTACAACATCTTGCTCCAAAAGGACTGTAAGATCCTGATCCCTTCCCTACTGTATAAACAGCAATTGCTCAGTCTATGGGGTCACTGGTCCAGCTGTGGTCCTTCTAAAGGAAAGACACACTGCCCTTCCCTTTTATCAATCTCTGAGAAGCTTAAAGCACACCATCTTTAAGGAAATATGCAAAGTGGCAGCTGAGTGCACACCCTGCTGAGCTCAGATCCTTCCCAAAGCCTCAGTTCCCTTTCTCATTTTCAATCAGCATGTATGTATCTTATGCTCTAGGAAGTACATCTGAGACCTAATGAAGGGACAGTCTGGGAGTCCCTATTTTGTTCCATATTTTGTGGGCATCGTCTAAGAGGTGACCTTGGAAGGGAGGACAAAAGCCATAGTTACTTTATTCACAAAGCATATGGCCTCCCTTTTTTCAGAGTAGGGATTTATTTCCACTTTGAAGGGATTTGGGGCAAAAGAGTCATCAGAATCCCAGAATGCACTGGCTTCAGGATCTTGGAGAATTTGCTCTTAAAACACAAGCAAGAGTTACTTCTGATGAAATGCATCAGAGAGACCACTACAGACTGATTCTGCTGAAATTTAACTGATCCAAACTAGAAGTTCTTAGAAACCTTTCTGTTCCATGAGAATTCTCCACAAAATGCTCTTTGTTGTAATGAGATGTGGTCAGCTTCATTTGAGAATTCTTATGTAAGAGGCACCTGACAACAAGACACCATAGACATTCTGTGCATCTTCTTCCTAGTTTGCGACTCAAGATTAATTGAACATGAATCTTGGCATGGAAAATTGAAGACTGGGGAAGTCGAAGGTGGGATTTCTCCAGGAATTCTAATGGTGAATGAGACCTAATGACAGCCAAGTCATGGTAATTCACCCCTGATGCTATGAATGTTAGATTTACAAATGTCAGGCTTCAGCCATATGGACGAGGGATAGAATACTATGAAACTATGTGTATCTGGCAGCTTAAGTGACAAACCAAGCTAAATGGAGGTTCAAATTCTGAGGTAGTGATGTGAGCAGGTACCATCCATGCAAGTCAGGGAGAAGGCAGCTATTGGGTATCACAGAAGGAAATGGAATGAAAAGCAGAGTTAAGTGAAGCATTGAAAAGGAGCAGAAGGAAAAGAACTGGACAGGTTTTGCATTTTCAATAAAGAGGAGACTAGTAGATGTCTCAAAACCTCTCTGCCTTTACTCTTCTGGTTTATTCTAGGAGCAGAGGAATAGAGGAAGAAGATGATTCAGATTAGGAGATTAAAACTTGTAGGTGAGGGAATAGATTAATGCTTACCCTCACTGATACTTCAATTTTACTGTTATTGTTGTTGTCTTAATTTTCAATGAATCATGACTTTAGAGCTGAAAGGAGCCTTTGAAGACATCTAGCCCAACTTCTACCTCTCCTAACTTTCCATGTAAGAAACAGAGGCCTAGAGAGGTGAAGTGATTTTTCCAAGATCATCCCATTAATTTAGTAGTAAAGGTAGAATTCAAAGCCAGGCACCCTGACTATGGAGCTCATTCCACTACAGCATTCTGCCTTTACATTTGACTAAACATGTATTCTAGCTATTCCTAAAGGCTTGACTAACTAGGAAACACAGCAGAAATCTTGAGGAAGAGTGTTCCTAGAGTAAAAGGGAGATGATCCATGAAATTTGATTGGATAATCCAGAGGGACCAACCCTAAACTAGAGATTGTTAATTTGGGGTCTGTCAATTTGGATTTTTCATATTTTGATGACTGTATTTAAATGTAATTAGTCTCTTTTCTAATCCTATATATTTTATGATATGCATTAAAATTATTATTCTGAGAAGGAACACCATACTACTAAAGGGATCTTATGTCAGAAAAAAATGATAAGAACCCCTGTCCTAGATAAACAACAGAAAATTATGCCACCCACAAAGGAGTATAATGCTAAGAGAAGAACCAGCAATTACTTGGCTATCCCTGCAGAGTACCTTCTGGAGTTGTGTGTTACAAATGACAAGGAAGGACCAGTCACAGAATCCATAGATGGCTACACCAGCAAGAATGATGAATTTTCTAACTTCTATGTAATATGTATAGGCAAAACTGAAAGTTGACTTTCAGATGACAGGAAATTAAACAGCAATTTTATCTCCTAAATCTTTAGCAATACCTCACTCAGCTCTGCATTCTCTGATTAGTGCTGGTCTCACACTCCTCTTAGAACCTTGGACAGCACTATCCTGTGGATAAGTCCATCGATAAATATTTAAGTACCTACCATGAGCCAGGTTCTGTGCTAGTAACTCACCTAGCCAGGTCTTCAGACTGTCTCCTCTGTTTTCAAACATGCTATCTTTGCTATGGGTGAAGATTATCCTGCTTTTCATTATTACCTGAGATTTGCTAGTGCCTACCACTCCTGTCTTGGAGAACAATGGTAAGATGTGCCAGGGGTCAATAACAATAATATTCCAGTGGATTGATGATCTCTGTTTGGATATTCCCTTTCATAATTCAAATCACAGATCATACATTCCTGCCCAATGTGTGGTATTCTTGTCTATGTTATTCTATAAATTTGCCAGAGGGTATGCACCCAATGTACTAGAGGTTATTTCTTTCAAGGAATCTTGAAAGACTTTGAAATGTAGATGGGAGCTACTCTTCTGTTTCCATTTTTACAGATAACGAAAGTAGAATTCATATAGGTAAACTGACTTACCTGTGGTCATATAGCTATTAAGTGTCAGAAGTGGGATTCTATTTTTTTTACTATTTGACTACAAGTTTATTTGCCTACAAATCTAGCATTTTCTCTCTAATTGGACTCCCAAACATAGACTTAGAAACAAAAGAGGATTATTTGTGCTATGAAATTGATGATTTCAAGTTGTTTGTGGCAATGGAGCATAGCTGATCCTATTCAAATTAACTCAACAAATCTGTATTCTATTTCTGCTATAATGTATGAAAATCAATTACATCCCAGAGTGACTTTTTTGGTCTTTTACTGATTCATCCAAAGTTCTCATTTCATGATCTTTCAGATTCCAGAACTTATCAAATAGAATTTTCTCAGTCCAGCAGGTGGTAGTAGATAGTCACAATGAAGAAGCCTCATGCTACTCAGTGGGTGATTTTTGAAGAGTCAGTTTGGTGTGTACTCTCTCAAGCTTACCTAATTTTCAAGCTTCTCTAAAAATAGAACTATAGTTTCATGTAAAATTAAATAGCTTAATAATAAAAAATGAAATTAATTATAATGTTTCGTTAGGGTAACTTTAAAAAAACAAATAGTTATGTGCCCATATGTGTTTTTCTTCTTGGCTGTTGACTTTGAGCCCTTTCACACATCTTTATTTTTGTCCCTAATAACTTAGTCTTAAAGCCCTAGATAACCTACACAGGAATTTGCTTGACATCTCTGATAATATAGTGCAGGGATGGTGAAACTTTTAGAAACCGAGTGCCCAAACTGTACCCTCATGCCACATGTGAGCCATGCCCTTACCCCAGACAGGGGAGGGAGGAAGCACTTCCACTGAACTGCTGGGCAGAGGGATGAGTGGTGTGAAAAATGTCCTCAGGCATAGTGGAGAGGGGGAAGGGAGCAGCCCCCTCCAGCACGCATGTCACAGGTTTGCCAACATGGATATAGTGCATGGTAAATCATGGTGATGATGATGATGATAGCTAGCACACGTATTGCGATTTAAGGTTTGCAAGGCATTTTATATATGTTTTCTCACTTGGTCCTCACAAACTTGTAACATAGATGTTGCCCCCATTTTACAGCTGAAGAAATAGTCTGAAAGAGGTTAAGTAATTTTCCCAGAATCACATACCTAATAAGTGCCTGATTCAGGATTTGAACTCAGGTCTTCCTCATTCCAAGACCAACACTCACTCTACTATGTAAGCCAGTGGTTTATACAGTAGAAGCTCGATAAATGTTATTCAGTTCCTAGCAAATTATCCCTCAACCATTGTATTACACAAAATTTAGTAATATAACAATCTACGAAGTTTATCACACTATTATAGATTATGTCATTCATCATGTTGTCAAAGGTGAGAATATATCCAGAAATCTAGAAAAGATAATCACTATGCTTTTAACTTTGTCTAAGTAATTGCAGTCAGGACTATCCACGCATTAGTTCCTTAAAAACTAAGATTCAGAAGCCAAGCCTGAATGACCTTCACTGTGCCCTCAGGACCATGACCAAGAATTTATACCAAATATGACACAATAGGACAGCCCCACTCTGAAGAGCTAATGAATAAAGACCTTAGTAATATTTTCAATGGAGGTCAAAAGAGAACATTTTAAGAGGCAACTAAACATAGGAAGAGACAGCTAGGTGATGCAGTAAAATGAGAGCTGGGTCTGGAGTCAGGAAGACTGATCTTCCTGAGTTCAAATCTAACGTCAGACATTTACTAGTCATGAGTGATCTTGGGAAAATCACTTCACCCTGTTGGCCTCAGTTTCCTCATCTGTAAAATGAGCTGGAGAAGGAAATGACATCACTCCAGTATCTCTACCAAGAAAACTCTAGATGGGATCATAAAGAGTCAGACAGACTGAAGCACAGCTGAACAACACAGACAGAAAGGAAAGCCCTGGATGGGACTTATTAGGATATTCGGGAGTATTTAAAATCTCCAAGTTTGTTTCTGCCCCTAGAAAGGAAATTAATGAATCTTTCCCCCTCAATTTCCCATATGTCAGATGTCTGTGGCAATTCCAGTCCATTCCTATCTCATAATCTGAGATATGCATAGAAAAGCATTTGCCTTCAATAGAAAAATAAACTGGAGTTAAGCAGGTCATCTTGAAGACTGAAGAAAATATATTGTTCCTTACCTCCAGGTAGAGCGGTGGCAATAGGGTTTTATGCTATTCACAACAATTCCTAAGGCTTTCAATTTTCATACAGTGAGGAAAGGAGGAGTTATGAGAATTTGGGGCACACTGACACTGAACAGGAAAGACTTTTTAGGTATAATAATCCCCATAGAAAACAATAAACCCTGGCTGAGAAAAATTACTCTCTCTGACCACAAAATGTTCTGGTATACAGTGAATAGGAGGTGTGGAAGGGAAAGAGTTACCCTAGTTCTTCTGAGATATTGTCATAGTCCTGGAAGACACTGGCCACCTGCACTTCCCTTGTCTGTTCAAAGAACATAATCTAGGAAAGGAAGTGAGCCTTTTGGGAAAAGCAGCTCTGAATAGAGGCAGGGCTCTCCATTATCTCTGAATTCAGGGCTTAGATTTAGGTGTTTCTGAGGTTCTCCTTGATTTTGCACTGGATATAACCCAGGTATTAGTGCCATCCCTCTAAGGTTACAACCTTCCATCTATTCTGTTTTATCTGGTATGATCTGATTTATAAGTGTTATCTCTATTAGAATGGAGTTGCTTCTTGAGGTTAGGAATTATTTTTGTTTTTTCCTTATATCCCTGGTGCTTAGTCCAGTGCTTGGCACACAATAAATATTTGTTGAATGATTGATTAAAATGCTGCAATGTGGGAATCATTTGAAAAAAAACTGTCAGATGTCTCAAGGGCATAAAGGAACAATTAGAGGGGGATATGAAAACTGCCTTTAAATGTTTAAATAATGGTGAGGAGAGAATTAATACTAGTTGTTCTAGTCCTAGATGGCAGGTCTAGGAATAATAATGTGTCATAATGGAAAGTGTTGGATCTGAAGTCAAAAGGCTTAGGTTCTAATGTCACATCTAATGCTTACCATCTGCATGACCCTAAGGAAGTCACTTCTGCTCTGAATCACAATTTCTTCATGTGAAAAATGAAGGGGTTGGACTAGATTGTCTCTGAGGTTACCTCCAGCTTTAAATCTACAATCTTATACATTGCAGAGGGAGAATTCACATCCACAATAAATAAATTAAGTCTTTTATCACCACATTGTTATGGTTTTAGAAATTTTTATAGAAATTAGATAAGCAGAAAAGAAGCAGAAAAAAGGGGGTAACAAATTATCACTTTTTATAGACAATTGCAAAGAGCCTGCTCTTTGGGGGGGGGGGTGGGGGGGGGGTCCTCTGGTAGTGGGATGGCATGGCGAAATGAAATGAAAATGAGCCAAAGTGCAAGTGAAATTGCAGAGGCTGTTCTCTCTGGTGCCATCTGCTGATTTTTATTTTTATCCCCTTTTTTTAATGATCTCATACAGGTTTTGATTTTCCAATACATTAAAAATTTCACATTAACTTTTGAAATATCATATGATTAGCATTTACTAATTATCCTACTGTGATTAAACAAAGAAGCAAGCTTGTCAAAAAATATTCATTATGGAATGGCTTAGTTGAAATTTTATTGTTTTCAGCCATCCATAAGGTACAAGAACATCATTTCCTAGCTAAGCATAATGGTTAATTATATTTTAACTAATTAAATCAACCATATTCTTACTTTATGCTATTCAGACATATCATTAATCAAGAAGATAGTTATGGTAGTTGATTACACCAAAAAAGATACAATAATATCAGTTTGGTCCAAATATTGTTTCAATTATATTCTTCCAATTTTTACTATTCTTCAAAGGTAAGTTTACTGTTCTTTCTTCTACAGGGTTAATAAGAATGCAATTCTGGAAGAGGGATTCTGTGCTAATTTGTCATTCCCCTGTTTTCCTTGTAACTCACTGTTTCCTTTCCTTCCAGCAGGAGATTGAGAGCAAATCCAGGCCAGGTACATTCTTGCTGGGGAATTTAGAAACTTGCATTAACTCAGTAACTGTTGGTTTATTGTGGGGATGAATTTAGGGAAAGTTTCTGCATTATAGGGGTTTATTTAGGGATAGTGAGTGGTCTGTGACTGTGGTTGTCCTTGCTATTAACTTGTATTGTTTTTCTGTGTCTCCCTGGGGTTGAGTAAGGATACTAATTTCAATAGTTTCAGTAAAAGGGAATGCTAGTGAGAAAAGAGTCATATAGGGGAAATTAAGTGAAAATATCCATCCTTCTGACACCTGCTATGCTAGTGTCAGAACTGGTGATGCGCTGTGTGAAACATCATGGGTTTTGATGGCTTCCCACAGACAATATGGTTGTCTACTTAGAGAATCCTAGAAATTCAGTAAAAAGTTAATTTGAATAATAACTTCAGTAAAAAAAGGAAATATTAAATAAACTTGCATAAATCACCAGTTTTTCTGTATATTACCACCACCACCCCCAAAAATATCTAGAGTGAAGAGAAAGAAAGAGAAATTCCATTCAAAATAACTAAAAAACACACTAAATATTTGGGAGTCCACCTACCAAAACATGTATGAATTACAGTAATATAAATACAGGCATTCTTTGTTTTATTGTGCTTGACTTTATTTTGCTTTACAGATATCTTTTTTTTACAAATTGAAAAGTTTGTGACAATCTTACATCAAGAAAATATTTTCAACAGTATTTGCTCACATTGTATTTTCATGTCACATTTTGCTAATACTCATAATATTTCAGACTGTTTCACAATTATTATATTCTGATATGGTGATCTGTGATCAGTAATCTTTGATGTTACCTTTTGCAATTGTTTTGGGGGTGCCACAAACTCTGTTCATTATAAGATGATGTACTTAACGAAAAAAGCTTAATTGATAAATGTTGTATGGGTTCTGACTATTCCATCAACTGGACATTCCCCCATATTCCTCTTTCCTTCCTCTTCTTCCTTCCTTCCTATTCCTTGAGACACAACAATATTGAAGAATATTACATTTAATTACTTAACCTAATTAATTACATTATTACATTTAATTGATAAGGCAACAACAAGGTTTAAAAAGATATCCTCCAATTTTGAAAGTAGTTCTATTTTGAATAAAATGTTACCATATAACATTGCATGCTACAAGGTAATCTTTCATGAAAGGAAGAATCAATCAATGTGGCAACCCTTCTTATTGTCTTATTTTAAGAAACTGAAACTGAAACAATCTTCAGCAATCACCACTCTCATCAGTCAGAGTCATCAACATCAAGTCAAGACCTCCATCAGCAAAAAGATTACAACTTGTTGAAGGCTCAGATGATAGAATTTTTAGCAATAAAGTGTTTTAAAATCAATTTTATTTTTAAATTTAATCTTTAATTTAAATTTTGTTTAATTTGTATACATTTTAGATATAACACTATTATACACTAAATAGACTATGGAATAGTATAAACATAATTTTTATATGCATTGGGAAACCAAAAAAAATTGAGACTAATATCTGAAATAAACCTATACAAATACACTCTTTATAGGGATAAAGGTGGATCTAAATAGAGATGTGTTAACTATTCTTGGTTGTGTCATATCAGCATGATAAAATGACAATATTAGGCTAAATTAATAACCAACTATCTGAAGATTACATTATAGACCTAGAAATAGTAATAATAAAATTCATCTGGAGGAACAATAAAAGTTCAAGAATCTTGAAAGAAATGATTTTTTAAAGTGAGAAAGAAGAGTGTATTGTAACACTGATCAAAAACTATAACAAAAAACAGTATTCGTCACAACTACTTGACGCTAATAGAAATATAGAAAAGTTGATTAATGAGACATACTGAGTCTGTAACATACAAAAAAAATGAATATATATGCAGATCATTCACAAACCCAAACAATATGACTACTAAAAACAACAAAAACTGCTGGGGAAACTAGAAATCAGTTTGTCAGATATTAAGTTTAGGTCAACATCTCATCCAGTGTTGCTTCAAATGGATAGATATAAAAAATCATATCACTAAAAAAAATGGAGGGTCAAAGAAAGAGATGCTTTTCACATCTATGAGTAAGAGAGTAGTTCATGACCAAACAAGGGATAAAGAGGACCACAGACAATAAAAGACAGTTATGGTTATATAAAAACTGAAAAGCTTCTGCACATGTTCAGTGCATTTAAAATAAGAAATAAATTAATTGGAAAAACCTTTCTGGCAAATTTCTCTGATTTAGCTAAGATGTGAATAGATTCAAACAGAGGAAGAAGTATTTCAGTAAATCAATGGTCAAAGGATATGAAGAGACAGTTCTTGAAAGGAAAGAATCCAAGATACCATAGACACATGGAAAACTGTTCCAAATAACTGATAATAAAAGAAATTCAAACTAAAAAAATTCAGGTTTTATCTCAGAGTGACATAGATAACACAAAAGGAAAAATTATAATTTTTGGAGGGATCGCTGGAAAATAGGGGCACTAACACACTTTTGGGAGAGTTGAGAATGAAGTGAACTTTTCTGGAAAGCAATTGAAACTATAGTCAATATGTGACTAAAATATGTATACCTTTTAATCCAGCTCCACTATTATAGGCATCTATCCCAAAGATATCAAAGGAAGATATAAAGGAAACATTTATTTATTTTCTTTTTAAAAAATTATTTAATTAACTGAGAATTTTTTCCCATGGTTACATGATTCATATTCTTTCCCTCCCTTCCTCTTTTCCCCCTCCCATAGCCAATGAGTAATTCAACTGAGAAAAAAAAATTTATTTTAAATTTAAAATTTTATTTTAAAAAATTATAGAAACACTTTGTCATAGCAAAGAGTTAATCAACTGGTGAAAGGTTGAAGAAATTATGGAATACAAATATAATGAAATGTTATGCTATAAGAAATAATTAAAAATTGTAAAAATTTAATTATAGAGAAGTGAGCAGAACAAGGGAAACTATTTTTGTAATAACTACAATCTTGTAAAGAAGGAAAATTTTGAAAAGTTCAAGAGTTCTGATCAAAGAACAAAATCAGGATCTAAGCCCAAATTCTCTTACTCCAAATCAAGCACTTTTCCCACTACGTGCATTACAATATTCATACATGCTATATACATTACGCCTACCACCCATAGCTGCCACCACCATGTACACTCCAAGAGGGAAGAAATAATTTCCCCCTTTTTTGGTGATATTTCCAGCACCTAGAACAATTCCTGGAACATAGTAGGCTCTTTTTAAAAGCTGGATATGAATGGAATGTGAATGTGAATAGAATGTCACTGCCAAGACAAGGTAAATCATCTTTAAATAATCAAGAAAAGAATAAAACATGAGATTGGAGAAGGGAAAATGTTGTCTAGATTTTCAAAAATAGAAAGAAGTGGCCTGCAAGTAATATATCACAGTTTAATTTCAATTTTTGAAAAAAATCCATAATATTCTATAATGGGTGGGCATTAAATAATATATAATTTATATAAATAATAATTAACTTAAACCTATACACATGAGATATACTTTTGGTTTTTAAAGACTCCCCCAAAAAGAAATGCATTCAAACTCCCTTTGAAACCCAATAGAATGAATTTATTATTTGGATTACTCATTTTAATACCTTCAATATTTTGTTAATTTTATACCTTCCTTGCTTTAATTTGTCATTTCATAATTATATGCCCTAACTTCCCAATTAAGCTCCTAGAAGGACAGAGACTATGTCTTAAATTAATTTCTTCCTTCCCAAGTGCTCCAATATAGTTTTATGTGTAGAGCAGATAAATGAATGCTTATTGACTGAAAGAATATTTCATATTTAAAAACTCTTTGTACCCACATCATCCTTGCATTGAAGACTGAGTACAGTTATTTCTGGTTCATGTTCAATGGAGATGAAATTCATTGTTCTTTTTCAAGTACATGTTGTGTCAGAGGACTGATGAGTTCTGAACTTTCTGTGATTCTGGGAGTCCACAATGCCCTGAGCTCTGTATTCTGGATGAATAATCTCAATTTCTAGATGTTTAGGTACCTTTGGGAAAGTTCACTTGCAACTGGCCAGATGGAATTAGATGAAAAAACTGTGGCACATTCTTAATAAAAATGTATTGATTAATTAAGCTCTTACTATCTTTTGATCCAGAGTTTCCAAATTAGACATATATACCCAAGGAACTCAAACAATGAATGTCAACAAGCATTGATTTAGCCTTACTATGTGGCAGGCACTTTGCTAAGCACTGAAATTATAAAGAAAAAAGAAAAACAGTCTCTGCCCCCAAGAAGCTTAAATTCTAAAAAGACATAGATAACAAGTATTCCATAAGTATAAATAAGTAATATGCAAGTAGATTGAAGGTAATCTTAGAGGAGAAGGCACTAGCAACTTGCCAAAAGGGAGAACAAGTGGGAGATAGAGTACCATGTGTGAGGATCAAATAAATATGGCCAAACCATAGAGTTTATGGAAAGGAAGTCATGTGTAGGAATACTGAAAAGACCAGTGTATGAAGACCATTTAATGCCAAAGAGAGGGATTTTGATTTTATTCTAAGATAACAAGTAAGTCCCTAGGGTTTAACAAGTAGGGAAATTTCCCCTGTTTTAGGAAAATCATTTTGAGAGTTGTGTTAAGAATGAACTTGAGGGGCAGCTGGGTAGCTCAGTGGAGTGAGAGCCAGGCCTAGAGACAGGAGGTCCTAGGTTCAAACCCGGCCTCAGCCACTTCCAAGCTGTGTGACCCTGGGCAAGTCACTTGACCCCCATTGCCCACCCTTACCAATCTTCCACCTATGAGACAATACACCGAAGTACAAGGGTTTAAAAAAAAAAAAAAGAATGAACTTGAGGCAGGGAGACCAAGAGAGTTTTTTTCAATATTCTGGGCACTAGAAAAAGAAAGCCTGAAGTAGGGTAGTGACTAGGTGAGTGGAGAGGAAACTATGAGAAATATTGGGGAGGTATAAATGAAAAGATTTAACAACTGTTAAAATCTCCTTAACATTCCTCTACTATCACTTCATCTTTTTCATTTATGCAAGTGAAAAATTGCATGTACTATGTAGAATGTGATGAGTGATGAGAGTGATCTGACTTTTTCTTCTTACTTAAACATGTAAAATCTCTTGGATCATGTGACTTTTAATTAGTTTGATTTTTGGAGTATATTTATAAAATGACTTGGATATTCAGTTATCCTCTCAAATTGGGTCACAATCTCGATGGGATCAGAAATTATAGTCTAAGCTTCTTTGTTCCTTAAAATGCCCACTGCAATAATCAATAGGTGTTCATCCAATGTTTTTGAGTTATTGAATGATTAATTGAGAACATTTCCCTGATTCCTGAATGATTCAAGAAGACCTCTATATGTGACTTTTAACTTCTATAAAGATGAAAAGAGAAGAGGGGTTTAGTGCTAAAGTATGGGCACTCTTTCTCTTCTCTCTATAAGATGTGACCAATAGCAGGAAACAGCTGTCATGTCATAAGAGCAAGAGGCTCTGAGCTTGACAAGGAGGTTTCTGGACTAGTCTGTGTCACTGTGGGAGGGCGGCTATAGTGCTGCTGACAATGATAAACTCCAGCATCTTCAGTTTTTACTCCACGGATGGTCAAGGTGAAGTCTAATTTGGAGCCACGTCCTTGGAATCGAGCAGGGGCCCCAGAAGCCAGAGCAGAAGCACCAAAGATGAGGAGCTTGGGTGCTTGTCCAGATTTCTGCTGGTACCATGCCATGGATGTTCCCACATCAGAGTCCGTTCGGCAGTTGAAAGTGACTTGGTCTCCTGGGGTCACTACCGCAGACTCTGGAGATTGAGTTATCATAATCTGCCCCCTGGAATCTGGATGAGATACCCCATTAGAATAGCATAAAACATCCTTTTTGCCAAATACTAGAAAACAACTTAGATTTATAAACAAATTTTTACATTTTTTAGATTGGCATAAACTTATTGATGGGCTGTCCATATAAGAAATCCTTCAATATCAGGATATAGAGTCAAGGTCTGGGACCCTCATTATGTCCCAGCTACTAGGACACTGTACCAAATGTGAGGAAGGCTCCACTCTGGGGAGCTGATTAATCGAAACTTTGGTTGATGGAGGCTATAGAGAATCAACTTCTAAAGATCACAAAAGAGAAAGCTCTGAATGGGACCTAGAAAATCTCTATCCAAATCCTGACTCCACTCCCAGTCATGCAGATTAGACTACTGTGCCTTAGTTTCCCCTCTATTAAGTACTTGTTACAATTCCTACCCCATTTTTGTTTCTCAGGTTTGTTCAGGAAGTTTGTTCTTACCTTGAATGGAAAGCACCAGAAGCCAGAGTAACTGAGCCAAGAAGCTCACCTCAAAGTTTCCAGAGAACATGGTGTCCCAGATCTTCCAGCTGAGAGGTGGCAATGAACTGATAGCCCCTAACCTTGAGTCACTAATTCCAAGGGTTTAAGTAGGCATGATAGCTAGGTGGGGTTAGTTTGCATATATTACAGCTCAGAGCCTGCCTCTAAGATCATAAGAACATAGGGATCTTAGAGTTCATCTAATCCTACTCTCATTTTACAAATGAGAAAATTGAGATCTAGAGTCAAAGATCATTCAAATATTAAGTAGTAAAACTGAGATTCTTGCCATTCCTGATTCTTTTCTCTACTCAGTGGAACCCAGGTAAAGGTAGAAGTGTGACATCTCATCCCAGGAAACAACTATCACATTGTCCCTACGGCATCTGAAAGTCAGAGTAATTTTTGATTCCCTTCATTTAGGAAAGAGAAAAATTTATGTTCTTCTTATAGTGACAATCTTAGCACTTCACATTGTTTGAAGGTGAAAGTGATGTTATCCCCAAGTCCAAGAATGAGAGGCCAGGAGATCCCAGAATGACTGCACTGCTCTAAAAAGAGAGGTATGGTGTTTCTTAAGAGATCGGTAAGTCTTTGTGAAGATCAAGAGATTGTGCCCTTGTTCCTTCTCTCCACCACTTGGAAGCATCAAAAACCTAACAGAAATTGTATCCCATGTTCTGTTAACAAATCCATTGGCACACAATCAGGGAAGAGCTGGAAGGAGCAGGAGATATGGTAACAACCTTTTTCCTAGATCCTCAAAGCCACTGACAATCTTGGAAGAAACCAAGTAATCACTTCAGTTATTTTGAGTAGAGAAAACATCTGATTAGAGATATTGATCCTTAAAGAGGGGAGGAAAGCAACAGACAGGACAAGAGATTCCAATTCATTATAGACTCAGAATTTGATTCCAAGGACTGCTGGATCTGAGCAGAGTCTTCTTTGGGATTTCCATGTGGATAAGTACCAAGAGCCTTGTGGATATTCAGGAACATCTTATACTACCTTCAGGAGTAGATGCCATGTCTGGTGAAGATGGGATGCTGAGAGCAGTAATTTGGACTTGAGGGGAACCCAAATGGAAAGGGAAGAAAGAGAGAGAAGAAGCAGAGTTTCCTGGGACCATGTAGTTAGAGTTAGACACAACCCAGCAACAGGGTCTATAGAAGACTTTTGGAGAGACAGATGGCCCTTACCCAGGGAAGATATGATCATTTAATCATGCAATTTGACCCTTGAGGAAGCAGCTGGTGTGTGGGGTGAGACCACAAAAACCACAGAGGAAATTTGTTCTTAAGTCTGTACCACTCAGAGGGAAACTTTCTATTTCTGACTAGACCATTAATTGACAATTTAGGGGCCTTGAGCAATTGGTAAGAAGATAAAGGGTCTTTTGTGCAAGCCCAGGACACCAAGAATTTTGTATGCTACTGAAGAACAAAGATTTTGGGGGAGAGATACAAGAGGGAGTGGCAACCACAGGGAGCAAGGAAGGAAATATACTCTGGTACAATTCCAATCTACCAAAAAGGAGAGGGAATAAGCATCTATTAAGTGCCTTCTATATGTCTGGTGTTATACTAAATATTTTATAGATATTATCTCATTTGGTCCTGAGGATGAGACCAGATAAAGAAATAAATAAGTGATATCAGAAGCCTCTAAATTTCCTACCCTGAGAGAAAGCCACAGTAGCCCCACCTCAGTTATAGACCTGCTTCTGACAATAAACAGCCACATCTCCAGTGTCTCCATGGCTGCTTGGAACAAAGTCTACAGGCTTTTGGAGGCTAAATATTCTATAGTTTCTTCCTTTTTCCCTCTTCCTACCCCTGTGATCCTGGCTTAAGTTACCCCACTGACACACCCACTCCACTGCAGGGCTTAACTTGATCCTGTCCTTCCCTGAGAACAATGACTACTCTCACTTTGTGATTGGAGAGGAAGCTGCTACTGCTTCACTGAGCTGAAGGACTGGGGATCCTGGAGAGAGGTTTGTGCAAGAGACTAGAGCACTCCTGGTGCTGGGTTCAAATTTGATCTCAGGTACTTCCTCACTGTGTGATCCTGAGCAAATCCCTTAACCCCCATTGCTTAGCCCTTACTACTCTTCTGCCCTGGAATCCATTACAGTAGGGACTCTGAAGTGGAAGGTAAGGGATTTTTTTTAAAGAGAGGAGCACTATGGAAGGGGCATGATTATATTTCTGACAATAATACTCGGCAGTTTCCTCAATCTTCACACTGATGAGAGTAAAAGTGAAGTCTGTTCCAGCCCTGCTGCTACTGACCTTTGGTAGAACAGCTGAACGTGGTTGAGAAGGAGCTGAAGAGATTGTCCTGGTTCCTGCTGGTACCAGGTTAACTACTTGCCCATGCCAGAAATGACCCTGCAGCTGATGATGACTCTCCCTGTTAGAATGACTGAAAAGAAGGCTTGGTAATGAGTCAACCCAAAGGCTGTCCAGAATCTTTGGTGGGAAAAGAATGAGAAGGATTCTTTTAAGAGAAGAATCTCATGCAGATGAGTACAAACACAATGGACAGTCCCCTTCCCCTCAGGTGATATATGCTGTAGCTGTTGCCAAAATGTTATTTCCTCTAGATATAGGGATCCCACACTTCTTTGGCCATGGAAGCTCATGAGTCACCTGGAGGAAAAAAGAGCATATTTATGGCCAGAACCTAGAGAACCAGGAGACAGAGGAGCTGGCTTTCAGTAAGCATTGACATCTGGGAGAAAATACAGCCAAAGAGCTCTGAGCACAGACAGAGCACAGAGAGAGACTTTTATGCCTCTGAGTGACTGGGGACTGTCCCTTGGATATTTATATGCAAACAAGGCCCAGACCCTGCTGTGAGACTGACCGAGGATGCCTATGCCTTATGTCTGATGTACAGCTATAGCTGTATCTTTTTCTCATTAATGCTAATCTAGCTATGCCTCCCCTATTTTTAACTTGGGAAGTTGACTTTTTTTGACTATATCTCCCTATATCAGCATTGGCAGACCCCAAGCAAGCATGTCTTCCCTCAGCTCTCTCTGGTAATGGCAGAGGTGGGGTGGGCTCCCAGTTGCAGTGCCCAGAGGGCAAATTTGAGCTATCTGTGAGCCCACCCCACCTCTGCCATTACCAGAGAGAGCTGAGGGAAGACGTGCTTGCTTGGGGTGGCTGGTGTTATATTAAAGGACTCTATTTGATGCATATGAATATGATGTACAGAGAGATGATAAGATGGTACTTCTCCTTTATAACAGTTTCCCAGGCAAGATCCTTCAGGTCAAAGTGGTTTATCCCTTCAGGACCCACCTGGGTTAATTGATATTATTAAATTGGGCTCCTCAACTGGGATAACATTGATAATCTGACTGCGTGTCTCCCTTCCCAAATAAGCTTTGGAAACCAATTCAGGAAGGTACTTTAAACTTTGTATATATTTGATAAGAAGGATACTGGTAAAGGATTGAGGTATTAGGAGACCCTACTTTAAATTGATACTAATGAATCTCTAACTGCAGACAATGAAGGAATCAAGATGTTAGCTTCTCTCTGGTCCAGCCTGGCCAGGGCTAAACCAGAGCAGGTAAACTGCTGGGAAATCTTCAGCTTCTTCTTCTGCAGATCTTAAGCCTTAACAGTTGAGATATATCCACCCTTTCCACCCTCTTCTTCATCTCCTGCCCACTTCCCAGATCCCTCCCGGGCCCTGGGAAGCCTAGATAGCCAAGATGATGAAACTCCTAAAATCTAGGGGCAGTAGACACCGAGGTGATGATCAAGTACAGGTTGATAACGGTACAGGAAACACAGGAGGAGCTTGCAAGGTAGTGTTTGCAACTCTCTATCTCCAAAACCAGGATCCACACTGATCTCCAGCCTCAGGACCGGAAAAAGACCCCAGAACCTCTCCCAGGGTTCTCAACTGCTCTCTCCTGCCTCCCGCATGCCTCTCTGGGAACATTCTATCCAAATGACTTATCTGTCAATCATTGAGTGAACTTCAAGCTCCCAGAGATTCAATATAACATTACCAGAGAGAGCTGAGGGAAGACGTGCTTGCTTGGGGTGGCTGGACAGAGTGAAAAAAAATGTCCTAGGGCGCTGGGAAGAGGAGGAATGGAGCAGCAACCTGAGTGCCGGCTCTGCACACGCGCCAAGACTTTTCCAACACTGCCCTATATCATCCAGGCCAGAAGAATTCTGGTCAATCACTGGCTAGTTTCCCTTCCCCATGGTTGTTCCTTCATCCCCTGCCCCACCCCAAAAAAAGAGGGAAGGGGAGGGGAGGGAAGGACATGGGAGGGGAGTGCAGGGTTTGGGTCAAAACTAGGAGAGGTGAGTAAAGCCAGTTTATGAAGCTTGGGCAATGAAGAAGGCAGAAGGATAGAGATGAGCTGAATGGACGGAGTAGTGGACAGATGTCTCCATGGGGGGGGGGGGGAGGCCTCAATTCCCAGAAAGAAACTGGTTGGGCAAAGGAGCCAGCTTCTTGCCTTCCAACAGATCTTAGACTTGTCTTCTTCATGTGGTCTTGCAAGGGTGGCAGAAAATACTGAGACCATGGACCTTTCCTAACAGACATTTCCTACTCCCAGCTATCCTAAAAGGTCTAAATCACATTTACCTTCTGAGCCAAAAGAGGAAGGCTGGTATGATTTTAAGGATCTTGCTGTGTCCACCCCACTCCAAAAGAAAATGTCTCACCACCTGACCAGCTGATAGTCCTTTATAAAGGACAAAAACTTTTCATTCCATGGTTAAGGGGAAAGTCTTTATAGGGGAAAATAAATTGTCAAAGTACTATATAAGGGAAGATTTTGTTGAAGGCTTAAGAATGGATTTCATGTGGAAAAAAAGACGAGGGTGAAAAAAACATTTTGTAATAACCTTAATAGTAAGGGGAATGAGCAAAGTAGCCAAGGCTTGGAAGGCTTGGATTAGAGTTGTAGAAATGGTTTGTCACCAAGGCTTAGAACATTTTGTCCTGAATTAGGACAGGGCTGTTCATTGGAGATTATATACCCTGATCTATAGTGCTTAAAAGGAAAACACTCATATTGTTAGATGACTTCCTACAAGAGAAGCTTAACTAAAGGAACCCTCAGGAGCCCCCTACAGCTGGTTAAAATTGTGCCCCTCATTTAAAAAATACATTCTCATTAAAAAAATCAAAAACATCTTCCCTATTTCTGAAATCTCCCCAAAAGATCATAGTATCCTAGTTTAGAGTTAGAGGAAAACTTAGTGGCCATCTACTTCTACCTCTTCAATTTACAGAGGGGGAAACTGAGAGAGTGATTAGGTGGCTAATGGTCACGTAACTAATGAGTAAGAGAGGTGAGAAATTCTGGCTAGAGAATGCAAAGAAATCATTTCTTCTTCTCATCCTCAAATCCAGCCGGTGTGGGTTACTGCTTTGTAGAATGTGAATGCCTTAAAGATCAGACTGAAACTGAATAAACAGGCAAAATCCTCTCCCATGAAGGATTTTCAGGTCAAACTGACAGTTGTGGACCTGGGGTCACCCTGCTCCTAATCACATAAACAATTAGGGGCAACTTCCAACTCTCATTCATTTCCTTCCTTTTGAGAAATTTATTGGCATCTGACCATCTGGTTCAGAATCCTGAAGATGCCCAGATGAGGAAATATAGTGATTTCCCTTTAGGTTTGATGTCCTCTCTTTCCATGGCCACCAAGGAGAACATGATGGCCATATGAATCCAAGAATCAGAACTTGGCCTCAATGAATGCAGTCAAGAAATATAGTGGTCAAGGAACACTCAAAAATAAAGGGCAAACCATCATGTTCCCATTTTGTGAAATCCATGGTGAAAAGAGCATTGGCTCTGGAGTCTGTAGTTTGTGTCCTTAAAATTGCCACAACTCTCCTGGGCCTGACTTCCTCATTTGTAAAATGCAGGGTTTAGACAGAATGACCTCTAAGGTCCCTATCGGTCCTGGAATTATTGACCTAAACTCTGTATCATCCACTACCTCTCTTTCCTTTAGAAGTGCTACAAGCAGGGGCATCCAGGTGGCTCAGTGGGTTGAGAGCCAGGCCTAGAGATGGAAAATCATGGGTTCAAATTTGACCTCAGATACTTCCTACTCATGTGATCCTGGGCAAGTCACTTAAACTCCATTGCTCAGCCCTTACCACTCTTCTGCCTTGGAACCAATACACAATACACAATAAACAATTGTGGTAAGATAGAAGGTAAGGTTTTAAAAAAAAGTACTTCAAGAATAGAAGTAACTCCTTAACAGAAACTTGATTTTTTCTTCCCCTGGTGCATTTAGAGGTTGGTTCTGTAAATGTTCTTTACAAAGAAAAGTCTAATAGATAAGTGCTGGTCTTGGGGCAAGAAGATAACATCTAATCATACATTTTATATTTAGTAGCTATGTAACCTCGAGCAATCACATAACTTCTCTGAAACTTAGATACTTCTTAATTACCAAATCATAGTTATAATCTGGGACAGGTGGAGGAATTGATACCCCACATATCTACAGAAAATAGTATGTGTTTTATATAAACACACACATAACATTTTTAATCAGTGTATTATATCTCTGAGTACCCCCCCAAAATGCAGAGTCTCTGGGACTTTCCTATTCAAATTCCCCAATTCTCTCCCTAGCTCAGGCCATTACCTCTTTTCTACCCAATCCCATCTTTGAGGCAGGAGGAGAATTGATGAACAATATCCTTCCTGAATACATACATATGTGTAGCATGTGCCCATTTCTTTTCTAAGTAAAAATGGTCCACAGGAAAGAGAACTGTCACTAAAACCAGAGGGTCTGGATTCAAATCCTGTCTCTGGTGTGTGTGTGTGTGTGTGTGTGTGTGTGTGTGTGGCCTTGGGTAAGTCACTTCTCAGTTTCCACATCTGTAAAGTGAGGGACTAAGATGACTTCTACCTCCCTTCAAGCTCTAGATCTATAATCCTATGGTTTCTGATCCTAACTGTTGTTTTATATGTTTAGGGTATAGGTCCCACAATGAAGAGGCTTAATTCTTTCTTCTTGGCTACTTTGCCTGGAATTAGGGGAAGTGACTATGAGAAAGCAGTGATTCTTCTACTAGGTGTTCCATGGTCCCAGTGGAGGAGTCTGTGATGAATTAAGCTCAGAGCACAATATTTTCCACATTTTACAGATGTGGTCTATAAATAAGTAAATAATATGAATGCAATAACCATACACACCAACCTTGCATAGTATGACTAAGCAATTTATTTGAAAGATAACACATTTAGAACAAGATGTAGACATATACACAGGTAGGTATAATTTTTACTGCCTTTCTCACTAATCTTAATTATTCTACTTTAATCTTTCCCTCTTTTCCTTTAGACTTGAACAGAGATAAATCTTTAAATCCTTCTCTCACCTTCTTGCTTCTCTTCTAAAATATTTTAAATGCAGGGGCTTAGCTGAAAAGGTAGCTGCCAGGTAGGCATGATTTAAGGGGTACCCAGAAGGTTGCCATTCCCAAAAAGGGGAATCTCCATTCTGTTAGCAATCCTTTTCTTCATAACTCAACCATAACTTTTCATCCTTCTGTTAATCTTACCCAAATCTTTCCATGAATCCTTCATAGATGATCCAGCCAATATGCAGACCTTCCTCTGATTCTCTTTAGACCTCATGAGTCCCCCTGTACCACTTGAGTCATCTATCTATTTTCTCATCCTCACAAGATGAGCCCACATCCTTTTCAGGGCTAGACCCCACTTCGATGTTTCTGGAGTCCAGTCTCATGCATAAGCCATCATTGGTAGCATGCTACAAACAATTTACTACTGCCATGCATCTTTCCTTTGCCTATTAAGTTATCTTTAACTGAGTCTTCTAAGAATGTGGTGTTCCATGGTCAGCAGCTTTATAATGTCACTGGGGAAATACAGCATCAAAGCATTGGGTTTTCACAGCAGTGTGCAGTTTGAGATTACTAAAAGCAAAACATTTCACAATTCACTATATTCAGTTCAGTCTAATCTCTTTCCATGAAATTCTGGGTCCAGCTCATTGCCCATTAAACATATAACAGATTAGCTAGTTTGATTGCCCTTCTAGCACTATGACATAGTTTGAGGAATGTTCATTTTTTTCATCCACTTTGTTCTTCCATATTGGATACACTAAGCTCTTTCACATTTCTGGACATTTCCCCATCAATCAGTCAACAAGCATTTCAGTGCTTACTAGATACCAAGCACTGTACTAAATAGTAAGTGTATTCCTGAGCTTGTTGCAGGTCACTTGCAGATAGGAGAATCTGAATAACTTTGCCTTCAACAAGAAATCATTTCATTTAGACTGTGCTGGACCCCCCACCATATTGAATTATCTTCATTCATATTGAATGACTACCCTATTGTAGCCCTAAATAAAACTAGAAGCTATAACAAAGCCACAGCAAAGCAGAAGAATAGCTGGTAAGACCTCCTTCAAAGAAATAAATAAGTGGGATGTTCAATTGTTTTTATGACACTCCAAGGTCGCAAGAAATGTCACTTCATGCTGTACTTTGTTATCTCATCTTGTAGTTTTCACCAGTGTACACAGACCACAGCAAAAGTGAATAAAGCTTATGTACCAATATCCATTGTAGAGAAAGGGTAGAGATTTTTTTTACCAATATCCATTGTAGAGAAAGGGTAGAGATTTTTTTTTAAGAATCTGATGACATTTTCTAAACAAAATCAATAATTTTGATGCTAAAGTGGACAGGGGAGAATGATAAAAATTGTATTAGAGAATATGATCAGGACCAAGAAATGAAAGGAGTCAAAGGTTTGTATATACTCAGAAGCTTCACATTGATAAATTGTGAACATTTTCACTAGGAGTGTTGGAAAGCACTTTATGTGCCAAATATCTAACATGATATCTTAAAAGATGAGAAACCATTGGTCTACTGTGTCAGTCATTTTGGAATCAGTTGATGATAAATAATCAGATCAATTACTAATGAGATCAAAATTTGAAACAAGCATCAAATGGGGGAGGTGTCAAAAACCAGAAATGGACCAAAGCTGTGGATTTTACCTCCATTTCCTAGAAAAATCCAAATTATGTCGACTAGTTGTCACAACAAGGAGACCAAAAGAGACCAGAAACTGCTTCAGGTGGCAAACATTCAACCAACTTTGCAAAGCAGAAGCATAGCAGTCACAGGTAGTAGTAGTTTAGAATACAAGCTCATTTGCAAAATATTGTAGAGAAGGGCTGAGGAGAAACATCATTGCTGCACAAGACATCTGAAAGCAATGAATGAAGACATGGAATTCCAAAGAGGTTGGCAAGTTAGATCTTACCAAAAACAACTGTAGCTAGAAACCAGAAAGACACCCAATAGATGTGGAATGGAGCCAATCTTTCAGTGGTTTTATAATAACTAACTTTTAGGAGAGACAAAAGTGGACTTGGTACATTTGGACTCAATCTCTCAGGACCAGATTTTAAGGAGGTGGCAGTAGCATTTAAGATGATGAAATTGAGAAAAGGGCTGGATTTGACCTAATTTACACAAAAGTAATCTATGCTGGAGATGGCATGATTCTTTTTAATCACCCCATTTAAATTCATTTAGTTAGATGGGTAAACCAAGATTCAGAATGCTAAAATAAATTGCATCTAATTAGTGATAGAGCTAAGATTCAAACAGAAAAAAAAGATTCAAACACAGGTCTTCTGAGTCTGAACCTGGTGCTTCTTCTATTACTCCATATGTCTTTGGAATAATGGTATAGATTATGGGGAGAAGAGACCCCAAAGCATAGGGCCAAGCCAAGTCCTATCTTGATATGAGAACAATGGTTGCCTTGGACGTAGGCTTTAGGCTATAGGATACAGTGGTCCTCTGAACTAAAGGGCAAAACAGGCTCAATGAAGTGGGGGGAAGGCTGTAATAGGGCCTGGAATACTGTATTAAGTAGAACTGGTGGTAATAATATGCAAAATCTTTAGCTTTAGGCTTCTGGTTTTGATAATGGAATCTGCCCCACGCATACCACCATTGAATTAGGTTGGGCCCCCCAGAGTACAGAGTGGAAACCAAGTAAATGAAAAGCTGAAGTGTTTTCCCTGGTATCCATTGATACCAGGCAAGCAGGTATTTTTATCATAGAATATGTGAAGTCTTTGACGGTTACTGCAGGTCATGGCAGCTCTCTCTCCTGGTACCACAAACAGGGAGAATGGAGAAGTAGTCAGCACAGAATCCACGCTGGGGTCTGAAATGAGTAATGAGACATACATTTAAGGTTATAAAGATAATAGTTAATTTGTTTCTTTCTCAAACTTTCCCATCACAGTGCCTAGGCTATTATTTTACCACTACATAATTTTTATAATTCCTATCCAATCCCATATTTTTCTCAACTGATAGAGAAAATGTGGCTCGCTCTTAGAAACCAGTCCTCCTCTCTACTCTGCCCTTAACTTCTTAAGCATTAAAAACTGAAAGAAAATTTGATTTGAAGACAAAGGACTTGGATCTATGCACTTACAACTTTTGTAACTTTGGGTGGCAATTCAACTCTCTGGGACTCAAGTTTCCTCATCTGAGGGGGCAGCAAAGTTCCAGTTTTGGAATCTGGAGGACCTGGGTTCAAATGTGAATTCAAATACTTCCTAGCTGTATGACCCTGAGAAAATCATTTAACCCTGATTGCCTAGCCTTTGCCACTCTTCTTAGAACTGATACTAAGACAGAAGGTAAGGGCATTTTTTAAAAATCAAGTCATAACAAAATAACTACATTTCTGTTAGGGGCGGTGAAGGGAAGCAGTAGATTGAGAGTCAGCCCCTGGGATAGGAGGTCCTAGTTCCCAATTTGGCCTCAGACACTTCCTAGCTGTGTGACCCTGAACAAGTCATTTAATCTCCATTACCTTGCCCTTACCACTCTTCTGCCTTGGAATAGTATTGATTCTAAGAGAGAAGGTAAGGGTTGTTTTTTTTTTAAGTTTCCTCATTTACAAAATGAAGGTAGGCTGTAATAGTCACTTCTAGCTCCTAATATATGATCTTAAGATCTAAGAACCAGAACCAAAAGAGGAAGAAGCAGCTAAGCTAGTTACTCTAGCTCCACATTTTTCTCAGTGCTGATTCTTTCCCAGAAAGCCTGGCCATTTGTATGAGAACTTAAGGCAGCAGAAACAAATGGGATGGGATGGGATGGGATGGGATGGGATGGAAAGGAAATATTCAAAGCAGTTTGTAAGAGTAGATCTTGTTCTCCACCTATAGAACTTGTTGGTGTCCAAGTCTCTGAACATAGAAAGCTACTCTCCCAGGATTCTGAATTGAAAAGGAGAGGCATATTCAGCCATGGACTCTGTCATCCTCTAGTGGTCAAATATAAAAATTACCTCATCTGATCAGATTTTCCCCCTCAGATTTAAGTGGGTAGATTTCCTGCCATAGTCACTGAATCTCCTTTGCCTTGCTTCATCTTCAACTCCATGAGGCCAGAGGGTAGAGGGATATGGCCTTATGATCTACCTATTGTTTCTTCTTGAGAGAAGGGTCAGTTTTTGCTTTGTGTCTCCAGCATCTCGAACATGTCTGGCACTTTATGGCCAATCAGTGAGCACTCACTGAATCAAATTGGGTGGAACTGAATTTCGATCATTTTATCGTAATTCCATCAAGTATGTTTGGGACTTGGTCCTAATGTTAGGAACTGGAGAGTTCTTTTCCCCTCTTTTTCTTGTATAAAAAAAATATTATTGTTGTATGAGATGGCTCTTTGGGAGGGGAAGTGAAGTTGATACTGAGAAAAATCATGGTGATGTTAAAAAGAAAAGTATCAAGAAGCCTATTCTGATATTTCATCCTGCTATGAGTGTGGTCCTGGGTTCTTAAAGGCTCTGCCAGCAGAACATGAAAAAAGGACTGAGGAGGGATGGGATATTTCTTATCTGGGGTCCTGCCCATCTCCATCTGAATAGGTTAATCACCAAAAGGTTGTAAAACAAATACTACATTTTAAAAATCAAAGTAAGCCAGGAAGACCATCTACAAAAGCATGGAGGGGGCTGTCTTTGGTGGTAGGCGCATCCATCTTCCTAGCTATGTAACCCTGAGCAAGTTTAATTTAACTGTTCTAAACTTCCATCACTATGAAGTGGGGATAATAAGAGCACCCAACTCATAGAATGGCTGTGACAATCAAATAAGATGATTTGATCAGCAAACCCCAGGGCTCAGCACAATGCCTGGCACATAATAAACTCTTAATAGATATTTGTTGATTGATACATGATGAAAGGAAGTGATGAACACAATAAGAAAACCTTAATTTATAAGGAGAATAACTGGAACATATAATGCTCAGATTCTTCTGAGTTAATGCTGAAGTCATTTAACTAATTTATCATATGAAAATTTATCATAAAACTGAATCAAGAATCTCATTTAATGCTGACTAATAAGTCCCATTAAACACTTATTTCACTGTTAAGAGGCCCAAGTGCTTTGCTTTAGCTCTTCTCTCTCTCTCTCTCTCTCTCTCTCTCTCTCTCTCTCTCTCTCTCTCTCTCTCTCTCTCT
>NC_058131.1:36558546-36590237 GCF_016433145.1 Gracilinanus agilis | reverse complement strand
CCCTCCTCCCTCTCTCCCTCCCTCTCTCCCTCCGTCTCTCTCTGTCTCTCTCAGTCTGTCTCTCCCTCTTCCTGTCTTTCGTCGTCCCCTTTCCCTCTCCTTTTCCCTCTCCCTCTCCCTCTCCCTCTCCCTCTCCCAGCGCAATCTCGTTTGCTACCATGGTAACAGCTCTCACGTCTACACTATTGACGCCTGAACTTCTTATCTCCGTCCTTGACGTCATCCCCCCTACCTGCCTCCCCCAATCCCCAAACCTATAGCCACATCAAAATGCCTCAAATTCAATTGCTTTCAAGAAATACTTCTAGGCGCCCGCACTGTTCAAAGCACTTAACAATAAGGGGAGGCTCTGACTTACCAAGCCCTCCCCTTTTCCCCCAAGAGAACCTACGGAAAAATTCATGGAGCCTCTGGAATATTAAAGCTCCAGGGCTAAGATCCCGTGAGCTTAGGAGCTCAGGGACACGCGGATTCATTTCAGTGGTAGAGCTTCACTTCTAGCTAAGATCTGCGAAGCTTCTAAGGAGCGCAGCTTGTCTCCTTAAGGGAGCGAAGTCTGCCAAAACACGGGAAAGCGTCCCAAATCCATTTTCGGCTGCAAACCTTCGGCTCCATTCACCTCGTTCCCTCCCCAAGCCGTCCAGCTTCCCCTTCCCGCCCCTCAGCAGCCGAAGCGTGAAGTCGGGATAGTACGGGCAGCCGCGCTTACCTCCTCCAACATTCAGCGGTCGGGTGGAAAGCAGCGGCCCCCACCTTCGGCCCTGCCCATGATTGCCCAAGCCCCGGATCTTTTCTCTGGGCCCCCCTCCCCAGCTCAGGGGCTGGGGGAGTGGGAGGGGGGGCCACTGGGGCGGGGCTGCTGTCCTATTCCAGCTTGCTGGCCTCCTGCCACTGCCGGGTACCCTCGTTCCAGGCCATATAGACGAAGAGGGCCAGCACGATATGCACGGAGACGACGGCCACGATCGCGGAGTAGAAGTAGCTGTCGATGGCCGGCAAGCCCAGCACGCCTTCGAAGAGGTACGTCTTAGACACGAAGTAGAGACCGATGGGCAAGGTGATCATCGCAGCGGTGAAGAGCATCAGAGTTCGCAGGGTGGCCAGGAGCGCGCGACCCTTGCCCAGCCCCGGGGGCTGCAGCATCTGCAGGGCCCTCAGCTTCTTCTCGTCCATGGGGTCCATCTCCGCAGCAGACTGGACGGCGGCCCTGCAGACTGACCCGGAGATCGCCCCTGCTTGGCTATACTCAAGCCGAGGTGGGCTGCAGCGTCGTCAGCTGACCCTGCTCTGCGCCAGCCTCTCGGCCCCAACACTGGATCCTGGAGCTCATGTGACTGGGGGGAAGCGGGGGGCTGAAGGAGGGATGCCGTCACTGGTCTCCCCGGGGCCCCTAGCAACGGCCCCCTCCTAGTCGGCTGATGGAAATGTGCTGCTTTTACGCACGATTGTCGTCTTGTCTGATCTCTCGATCTTGGCAATTCTGCCGCTTGTTGCCAAGGCTCTGGCCATCATCAGCTCTGCCCAGCTGGACACCTGGGTCCCTGTCCTGTCCGGCCCTGCCCTCCCTACCTTTCCTGCATTGAAGTGAGAAATACAGACAGACAGGTAGACACAACACAGACACACAGACAAGAAGAGAAACTGACACAGTCTGCTTCTAGGGTTCAGAACTCCAGGATGGGTCAGATACCCTTCACTTTCTGACACCTTCTTTTTTTAAACCTTTGCTTTTTTGTCCTAGAATTAATGCTGTGCATTGCTTTCAAGGCAGAAGAATGAGCAGTAAGGGCTGGGCAATGGGGGTTAAGTGACTTGCCCAGGGTGGTTTAGCTAAGAAGTGTCTGAGACCACCTTTGGACCCAGGACCTTCCATTTCTAGACCTGGCTCCCAATCCACTGATCCACCTTCTCTCATCATTCATTTCCTCTCCTTCAAACCCTAATACAGAGATTTTTAACCTCTCATGTCACAGATGACACAAAAGGCAATCTGAAGATTATTAAAAGGAATAAACATTTATATATCATCTACCACATGTTTGCCAGACACTCTATAAATATTTTCTCATTTGATCCCCACAACTATCCTGAGAGATAGATGCTATTGTTATCCCCATTTTGCAGCTGAGGAAACCAAGGCAGACAGAGGTTAAGAGACTTGCCCAGGATCATACAGCTAGTTAATGTCTGAGGCTAGATTTGAACAGAGATCTTCCTGACTCCAGTCCCAGTGCTCTTCCTACTGAACCACCAGCTTCCTCTGGGTCTCATGGATCCCTTCTCAGGATGGTTTTTAAGGGCCTAAAATCAAATGCAAGAAGTCAACTATCTAGAAATAGTTCTTGAGGTTTTTGTTTTTTTTTTAATGTAAATTCTTCAGCTCCAAGTTAAGAATCCCCATCTTAAGAAACTTAAGGTTGCATGTAAGTTTGGGTCCCTAAGAGCTTTCACAGCTGTCTGGCACAGAGCTGCTTTATCTCAAGCAGATTAAGTATAGGGAGGGAAAATGTAGTGTAGTGGTGAAAGCCCTGGATGCTGGAGTCAGCAGAGCCCTTGGTTCATACCCTTCCTCTGCAAGGTACCAGGAGTTAACAGTGGACAAATCACCAACCCTCTTTGAGCCTGTTTCTTCATTTCTGAAGAGAAATAACAGTTATCTCTAACAAATAAATAAATAACAGTCCTCTCTCCCAGAATTGTTTTAAGAACCAAACGAGATCATGTGTGCAGAGTATTCTGTTAATGCCAGTTATGATGATTAATTGAGAATCTTCTCAAGGCCTCCAGTTTTATTTGATTGTGTTATCCCCCCAACTCAAGCTGGTAATTGTGTCTTACACCTTAACATAATCTCCATCACCCTACACGATGCTCTAAAGCAGGGGTCGGCAAAGTATGGCTCTCAGAGCCATATCTGGCCCCACCTCCTGACTGGCCAGTCCAGGAAGCCCCAGGATGTGCCCCAGGGGGCCCTTCAGCCCCCATCCCATATTCCAGCGCCTTCTGCCTCCATCCTCCTTTTCCCCAGGCATTTATGGCTCTCATGGCCAAAAAGGTTGCCCACCATTGCTCTAAAGCATACTGCAGGAGGAAAGCATATGACTTATCTCTTGTTTGTTTGGGTTTATGTTTGGGGAGTTGGGTTCTATAAGATTATTCACTTACAAAAATGAACAATATGGAAATAGGTTTTGCATGACAATACATATATAACCCAGATTGAATCACCTATCAGCACCAGGAGGGGGGAGGGAAGGAGGGAAGGAGGCAATTTGGATCATATACATTTGGAAAACTAGTGTTGAAATTTGTGATTACATATAATTGGCAAAAAGGAAAAAAAGTTAAAATTTTAAAACCATAAAGTATACTGCAGGTGCCCATTGTGACGATGATGAAGAAAGCATCCATGGGGTTAAGGAACAAGTGGGAATCTGAGCCCAGGAAGCCCATTTTGAATGCTTCCTAACTTGGCATAAGCCTTCCTGTGCTTACCTTCACCAGGATGGGGAGAATAAGGACTCCAGACCTGCTACTGCATGAAAAAATTGCTGGATTTGAATTCAGGGAATTTGAGTCTGACTAGTACTTTGCCACCTGAGAAGCTTCTCTGAGCTTCATTTTCTTGATCTATAAAAAAAAAAGGGAGTTGGGCTAGAAAAACCTCTAAAATCCCTTAAAGTTCTAAATCTAGGACCCTAAATCATAGGCACAGCTTGTTGAAAGTATAAGAGAAACCTAGAAAGCTCAGTACATTTGAACAGTTTAAAAGGACTAAGTGATGACCACCTAATTAACTTTGTAGCGTGGTGAGAAGAGACAATTGTCTACAGAATTCCATTATTTTCATGAGACAGAGTTTAAAAAAATTAAAAAGTGCTTGTTGAATGATTGTTTGATTGAAATCAGACTTGGGGACCACGTTAGGAATAGTTGCCTTAGATCAAAAACAGAGAAAGAAAACTACAGACCAATCTCCTTAATGAACATAGATGCAAGTATCATCTGCAATGGGGACAAGTTAGAAGCCTTCCCAATAAGATCAGGAGTGAAGCAAGGATGCCTATTGTCACCTCTACTATTTAATATTGCACTAGAAATGCTAGCAATTAGAGAAGAAAAAGAAATTGAAAGGATTAAAGTAGGCTATTAGGAGACTAAACTCACTCTTTGCAAACGATATGATGGTCTACTTAAAGAATCCTAGAGAATCAACTAAAAGGCTAGTGGAAATAATTAACAATTAACAGTAATTAACAAGAGAGGCTGAAGACAATTTGAAAAAGGAAATACATGAACTAAAACAAGAAAATAAAGTCATAATTAACACTTTAGCAAAGTTTCAGAGTACAAAATAAACCCCCTTTAAAAAGTTGCCTTTAGTTTAGCAGTGGATTCAATAGAAACTCTAGGATAGAAATTCTTAACGTTTGTAAGTCTTGTATGCCCTTTGGCAGTCTGGTGAAGCCTATAGACCTTTTCTCAGACACAGCTTTTAAATAATTGAGGGTAATGTTAAATTTCAGTTAAAGGCTAATGAAAACAAAAAGGTAATTTTTTTCTTATCTAAGTGCAAGGACTACCTAAATCAATTCATGGACCTTTTGGAAGGGATATTTTTATCCTCGTTTTATAGATGAAGAAAGTGATTTTGAGAAAAGTTAAGTGATGCTTACCCAGTGTCAAACAACTTGTGTCTGAGGCAGCATTTGAACTTGGGTCTTCTTTACTCCAGGTCCAATATTATATCTATTGCTTTACCTAGGTGCCTCAGGCATCCTGCTTCCCCAGTTCCCTGGCTCCAGTTCCTCTCCTGGCATCCATGTAATCTTGTTTTACTCCCACCAATCAGTTAGTGTCCAGGGTGCCCTTCTCAGAGTCTACCTCTTCTCTCTTTATGTAGACTTTCTGCCTTCTTTCATTGCCCTTTTCTCTCCCTCCAGGACCCAGGGTCCTTTACCTTTCTGTGTACATGTTGCTTCCCCTGATAAGCTCCTCAAAAGACAGACTGTTTCATTTTATATTTGTACTCCTAGCACCTAACTACTGCCTGCTAACAATAAGTGCATAATAAATGCTTATTGATTGCTTACTCTGCAGAAACATCTGAAAGAAAGAGGTCACAAAATCCTCCCAAATTTAACCTTTGAAAGACCATGAGCCACGACACTGCCTCCATCTTTACACTAGGACCTCCCCAACAACCTTGTCCTTCACAGGGGATGGGAGGTACGATATTATAACTGAGATCTGTCTCCTTTGTCTTGTGGCTTTAGTCGCCTTAAATGATCTGAGATAGACACTGATGCCTCTGATCCTAGGGACTCTGGGATGGGATACCTTAGGACCAAAGCAAATGTTTTCCCCTCCATCAGGAGGACTCCTTCACTTCTCCCGAAGGTCAGCAGTTAGAGCCTGATAAGTAACTTCTTCCCCAATTGTGTACACTCTTTCTTTCCGTAATTTTCTGTAACTAGGAACCTATAGGTACTTAGTTGTAAATGATGGTGGGGGAGGATCTGTGCAAGTCACTTAACCCCAGTTGCCTAGCCCACACCATTCTTCTGCCTTGGAACTCATTCTCAGTATTGGTTCTAAGACAGAACCTTTGTTAGATTTTAACTTAGAAGATCCAGATTTGAATCTTGTTTCTTCTACTTACTGATCTGTATGATGGAGGCTTTGAAGCCAAGAATGAATAATCATTTTCTAGATATGTTATAGTAAAGATTCCTCTCATGGATCAATTGAACAATATGGCCAATTCCAACTCGTAAAATTCTGTAATTTTGTGTGGCCTTAGGTAAGTCACTCTTTTTTTCTGGTTGTCTGCTTCCTCATCTACCAAAATAAAGGGGCTGACCTGGAAGATTTCCAAGTACCATGCCGGCTCTCTACCTGTGGTTCTGTCCTCCACCTTGCCCCTGTAGATATTGGGAGTTAGGGTCCAGAGAAATTCTGTAATGAAAGTAAGAAGGCTCTGACCCTTGGACTCTGAAATAAGTCATTGCTTCCATGAATTAAAGAATAGAGGAAGCTCAGAGAAATCCTCTTGTGGAAGAAAGCCTAGTACATTGCTTACAGGAATCATTTGCATCCTCAAGGAACTGATAGATGCTGATGGAACAACAAGAAGGTAGATAAAGCTAAGAGTTATTTGTCCCTGATCCACACCCACAAACCCTAGTTAGTGACCCCAGAAACCACATAGGATGTACTCACAGGATGCAGTTCAAGTCTGAAACCATCCATTCCTACACTCTTCCAGGCAACATGGGCCAGATGGTGACTGTCTCTCCTGGAGACAATGACAGAGAAACTGGAGAGTGAGTCAACACAAGGTTCCTGCTGTGTTTCAGTGGGGGGAAAAAAGCAGAAATGCTTGATATCAGTAGATAGATAAATCCTAATGAAAATGAGTAGAGTTTAACTACAAATGTCCTTTTTTTTCTTTCATGATACCTTCTTTGCATTCAAATTTACAAGAACATGCTCATAAGAGAATTGGAAGAAAAAAGGTATTATAATGCAAAATTGAACCTCAGAAGTGACTTCTGAGTGAAGTGACTTACTCAGGGTCACACTGTACATATCAAACAAGTCCCATCAGATACTAAGTTTCCTCTTTCTTTCTCATCTAGGATCCAGAACCACAGGAGGCTGAGAGGCTGAGCTGGTGGCATCATTTCCAATCTCCAGCTCCTTCCT
The DNA here is from genome assembly GCF_016433145.1 of Gracilinanus agilis. NCBI lineage: Eukaryota > Metazoa > Chordata > Mammalia > Didelphimorphia > Didelphidae > Gracilinanus > Gracilinanus agilis. The sequence continues at coordinate 36,583,529 of NC_058131.1, read as the reverse complement.
GGTGCTGACAGTGACCAGGGGGGGATTAGGCAGGCAGCCAATTAGGGCTCTGAATAAAAGGGAGATGGGATACTCAGACTCATGGGTTTAGAATTGTCAAGAACCTTAGAGGTCAGCTTGTCTAACCTTTTCATCACTTATAAGTGGGGGAAATTTTGATTTTTGTGAGATTTAAATGAGATTACTTAAATGAGATTGATCAAATGAGATTAAATTATATCTAAACATAAATTTTTATTTATTAATATAAAAATGACTTGAAAGGGCTATAGAAATATCAGCTATTACTACATTATATGTGATAAAAGTAGGGCCTAGGGTTTCGAAGTCCAGGGTCACCTAAGTAGTCAGTAACAGAGCTAGGATCAAAACTCAAGTTCTCTAACTCCTGGTCTCTGCCTCAGAAGGGTCTGACCTCAGGACTGAACTGCTGGTTTGTCTCTCACACTCAATACACTAACAACCCCGGGGTAGAGCCTTTCCTCTGTTCCCAATCACCATTTTCCATCTCTGTTCCATTCTCCTTAAAGCTCAGGAGGGGGCTAGCAGTGAGAGTTCTTGTTCAGAGAATAAACAAGCCTATTTGTCCTCCTCCAGATCTCCCTGAACATTCATTTCCTTTCCTTTCCCTCTCCTGTGCCCCTCCTTCTCTGGCCCCCCATTTCCTCTTTAGGGCTCTTGACAGCTGCTTCAGGCTCAGGAACACAGCCTGCCCTTCTCTCTTGCCTGGGTGCCATGACAACAGCCTTTCTCAGACCATTCTTCTGGAGTACAAGGCTTTATGAGCCCCACAGACACTATTCAGATCTCCAATTGCAACCATACTAAGTAGGCTGAGAATGGAAATCTTGTGGAGGTTTACCACTGCCTGGGGCTTCATTTTCAGCCTTTGTAAAATGGGAGGAACCAGTATGGACTGGTTAGCTAAATTAACTAAAGACTAAATAAACTAAATTAGCTAAAGACAGTGGTGTCAAACTCATAAAGAAGGAGAGAGGGCGTCATTAAGTCAATCATGCATAAAGATCTCTGGTTTAGAAAACGACAATATATTATCCATGATCTATTTTTTGAGGGGGTAAATAGTCTCCAGTTATATTTTAATCTAGTTTGGGAGTGTTGTGAGCTACAAGGGTTGGGGGAGGAATTATGAGGCACTAAACAGTAATTCTGAGGCCTCTCCCTCCCCACTCAGGGTGTTTGAAACCTCTGATCTAAAACCTGGTATTTTATCATCTCTCAGACACGGAAAGCTTTATTTATTCCGGAAAGGTGGAGGGAGCTAGATATTCGGAGATGGAGGTTCTTCCCCTGACCTCTAACCTAGAGAGATTCCAGGACATCTGTTAACTTGGATGGGGATAAAAATTAATCTTTATTTTCAATAACCTCTAATAGAAATTTTCATTTCCTTCAGTTATGAATATAGGTAACAAAACCTAATTCTAGCCAGAAGGCCTGTAGGCTTCACCTCCAGTGACGTCCATATCACAAAAAATCCGTGCTCTAGAGAATAAGCTGTGAGGCAGTAAAAGAGTAAGAGAGATATGATGAGATAAATTTTAAGAAAGGAACCAGTAACAAAAACTGTAACCAGAGATTTCTGTAGACAAAATACATTAAAGTCTGCACAAATTAAAAAGCAAGATGAACTAGAGGTGGCTCCTTCCCCCACTTCAAAGGTAATTTCCCCAGAAGGGGAAATTTAAGATGGACAAGAAACACTGGTATCTGGGAAGAAGAAGGGGAACCAGGAAAGACTTTCTATGGAATTCAACCCTTGAAGGAACTGAGGGATCCTAAGACATAGAGGAGAGAAAGAAAAGCATTCCAGGCCCAGAGATGGGCGGCAGGAGGAAGAACAATGGGTTGGACCAGTATGGTTGGACCAAAGAATACATAAAACACATCATGGTATATAAAAAACAGCAGCCTTGTGGATACTTACAGGAAGAGCCAACCTGGCATGAAAGATGGAACACAGAAAGTACCATAACCCTCTCTAGTTACCAGGCAGAAAACATCCTCCTATTAACTATTTTGGGCTGTCTCATAGAAGGAGGCCTGTTAATTCTTCCTTGTGTTCTCTTATGGGAGAACTCTTATAGGTAACTTAAATATTACTAGGTTCCTAGTGTTGGAGTTGGTCAGGAGGACATGAATTTGAATCCTCTCTCAGATACCTTCTAGCTGTGTGACCCTAGAATATTCTCAGAGTCTGTTTCTTCATTTATAAAATGGGATTAATAATAGCACAGACCCAAGTCAGTTGTTATGGAGATAAAATAAAATATTTTAAGTGCTTTGCCAATCTTAAATAACTATAAACACCAGTGGTTGTTATTATTAAGGTAACAAAAAAAATCATTGTTACATTATTCAAGAGTCAATGGTGAGGCTATCCCTGACATGTAGCATGGAGGGCTTGAAGGGTAGTTTGAATAGATATATTTCTGTCGTCCCTTTCTCCCACCCTTCTCCAAGGAGGACTTTAATAGCAGAAAGCTCTTTTCAGAGAAAAAGAGTATAAGCTATCTGTTCCCTTAAATGTTGTTAATCTAGGAGATAATAATTTTAAGGTCCAAGCTAAACTCCTGATGATTATTTCTTAATGGGGAAGGAGGGCATCAAGTTTTATAATCTAGGCTTGACCCCCTTCCCACCAAATGCCAGTTCCACAATGAAAACACATTGCAAATAGCAAAGAAATTCATTTATCCAAGTCAATAGAAAAACAGAAATCAGAGAAAATATACATATAAAATACATATCAGACAATACAGATTTAAGGAGCTTTCCCATTGTGAGAGAGAGATAGCACAATCAAGAAAGTCTCAAATCTTTTCTAAGTGGAAACTTCCCCAAAGTTTCTAACATAGCAACCCAAGATTAAGGACATTATTATTGTCAGTTCTTCCCAGTCTTACATGGTCCTGAAGAGAGGCTGCAATCCCATGCACCTCCTCTCTTGCCTCTAGAAAGTAGAAGATCCCAAAGAGCCTCAAAAAAACAGATCTTTCTTCTCTCCTGCTCTGACCAACCCTAGTCTTTTCTCTCCCACAGGCAGAAGGAGATACTGAGCTCTGCCAATGAAGAGAATGTGCCACCAGCCCTGCTGATAGTATCTTCCCCACAAATTACTTCCAATTTATCCTGTGTCTCTCATGTCCACAATTCAGGGCATGTTGTATCCCTCATTAAAAAACACAGGCTTAGGGGCAGCTGGGTAGCTCAGTGGAGTGAGAGCCAGACCTAGAGACAGGAGGTCCTAGGTTCAAACCCGGCCTCAGACACTTCCCAGCTATGTGACCCTGGGCAAGTCACTTGACCCCCATTGCCTACCCTTACCAATCTTCCATGAAGGAACTAATACACAGAAGTTAAGGGTTTAAAAAAACACAGGCTTCTAGGTAAGTTTGGGGGTTTTGCCATTCTTTATGCCCCTCCATACTTAACACAGGGGTGGGCATTTAGATGCTTGTTGACTGACACCAATTAGCCAAATTAATTAGAGAGTTTAATATTTACTAAGGTTGTATAGTAAGAACAGTTGTTCTTCCACAAGTACATAGAGAATCCAAGAGAAAGTAGATTTAGGCTTGGAAAGGACATGTGAAAGCTTTTTCTTTTTCAATTTTATCTTTATTTTATTCCAGTAACAAATTTACACCTAAGTTTTCCATGGTTCCATGATTCATGTTCTCTCCCTCCCCTCTTCCTTCCCCCCTCCTGGAGCTGGCAAGCAATTCCACTGGTTATTCATGTATTATCATTCAATGCGTATTTCCATATTGTTCATACTTGTAAGAGAGTACTCTCATAAGCCCAAAACCCCAAATCATATGCCCAAATAAACAAGTGATAAATCATATGTTTTTATCTGCATTTCTACTCCAACAGTTCTTTCTCTAGATGGGTATAGCATTCTTTTTCATAAATCCCTTGGAATTGTCCTGGATCCTTGTGTTATGTGAAAGCTTCTGATAGCTGGAAACCCTTTTTCTCCCCTGGCTGGGCTAGTGATGGCACTTCCCTTAGGAGTGTTGTAGCTTTCTAACATTTTTGATATAGCTAGGTGGTAGCCTGGAGTCAGAAAGACTCAGCTTTCTGATTCAAATCCAGTTTCAGATATCTACTAGCTGTATGATTCTGTTTACCTCAGTTTCCTCATTTGTAAAATGAGCTGGAGAAGGAAATGGCAAACTATTCCAGTATCTCTGCCAAGAAAACCCCAGATAGAGACGTGAAGTTAGATGGACATGACTAAACAACTAAACTTTCTAATAGATTTTTTTGCCAGTTCAAATCTCCTTTCATCAGATACTACTGCCATCTAGTGACACTGCTAAGAATTATGGAAAGTCTCCAATAATATGATGAAAATAATCAACAGCCAAGATAGGACATCCCAGACCTTCATCTGAATGACACTTGGAGAGGGAGGAGGTAGGATGCCTAAGTTTGAGCATCATAGGAATAGCAGGAGGATGAGATGAGTCTTGGTGAGTCATTTTCCTACAATAAGGATGTTTCTCAAAACTGCTAGCCAGATCTGGGTGAACTAGCAAACTAGTATGGTAAATATATCTCTTCTACATAATTTTTAACCCTAGAAAGCTGAACTGGAAGTGAGGTAGAGGGGGCAGCAGAAAGAAGGCAACCAGATGGACTATATAAAGAAGCTTAGGAGAGCAAAGTTTCTCCTGATAACAGTGGAAGAAATCCAAGCTCACAATGACTGGCTCTGGGAGAAATGGTGACTGTCACCTAGAGACATATACTTTTAGCACTATCTCTAAGAATCAGAATCCCAGAAGGAACACACATTCTACACGAAGAAGTGTAGAATGAGAAAAGAGCGAGGATTAAAAAATCAGCTGTCCTGTATGTGGACAAATAATCAGCCCTGGCCCTTTATCCCAACCATCAAGGTGAGAATCTATAAGACTGATGGATGATGGACCAAGAGCATAGGGGCATAGATTTGCAACTGGAAGGGACTTTACAAGTCACTGAGTCCAACTCTCTCATTTTAAAAATGAGGGAAATGAGGTCCAGAAAGGAAAAGTGGCTTACCTGGAGTAATTAAAGAATAAAGTAAGCAGATTGGAGGAGGAAAGTCAGGAAGATTGAATATCTGGGGCTTCTATCTTTGGCTCAGTCAGAATAAAGGCAGAAAAGAAGCATCACAGGAAGATCAAAGAGTCTCCCTGATAAAGGTTGCTATTTCCAGTCCACTCTACACCTTCTCCCAGCAAATTTGTTTTCCTGCTGTTATCCTGAAAATTATGTTTTGTTAAATTCTTTTTCATTAATTATCTGTTTTCCTCAAGGGAAGGGAGGGTACTAATAGCTCCTGTACCTTCTCGTTTTCCCTTTAAATCTCCCTCTGGATGGAAACCTGGTCCTAAATGGAAAAAGGAATGCTTAGTGTCCCCTAGAGAGAACTATCCTTTCTATTAGCCTTCAGATGATAGATCAGGAGTTCTCAATTGTTTACTAGCTATGTAACACTGACTGGACAAGCCACTTAATTTCCATCTGCCTCAGTTTCCTCAACTGTAAAATGTGAAGATAAGTATATTTATCGGCCAGCATTCAATGAGATTATATTTTCAAAGCACTAGTACATAATATGTATTTAATAAATATTTCTTTCTTTCTCCTTTTTGAGTCAACTTATCTCTTTGCTTCCTGTAAACCTTGTTGTATCTCTTATTCAATATGAAAGGTAATAGATTCTAGGGTTTATTGTTTATATGTAAGTATAAGAAGGAACACTCATTTGGGAGTGATCATAACCAACTATACCTACTCACATCCATGTCCTTCCAAATTGTTCATCAAAGAGGTTTAATCCATGTGCCTTTCACATCCTCTCCCAAAATCAGCAGGAGGCCAATAGATTTTTGGCCATCCATTTTGCATTCTTATATCATAAATAAAAGGTAAAGAAGATAAATTAATTTTTCATTTTTAAATTATCTAATATATAACATTTTTGGTATCATAAAATCATTAAATAAATGTTCATCAGAACACAATGCTTTTTCCCTTTGTCTATATATTGCCAACTAACCGTTTTTATTCTTTGTATAATTTTAGAAAGAGATTTCCACATCATGATGAGGCTCTGAGCTGTTTATTGTTTTGGGGTTTGATTGAAAAAAACCTAACAATCATGATTCATAATGTGGAATTAAAGCCTCTTGGGATATTCCAATAAGATAATACTTATTTATCAAATATTCCCCATGTCCACTTGACAAGTTAAGAACTCCTATGGTGGATACTCTCATTGACTTGTATTCCCTTGATCCAGTGGAAATCTTTCCTTTCTCTTAGATCTAGTGTCTGAAGGCAGATTTAAACTCAGATCTTCCAGATGCTAGTCTGGAGATTCATCTTCCTGAGTACAAATCCAGCCTCAGACACTTCCTAATTGTGTAGCCCTAAGCAAGTCACTAAATCCCAATTGTCTCAGTTTCCTCATCTATAAAATGAGCTAGAGAAAGAAATGGAAACATATTCAAACCTTAATGGCATCACAAAGGATCAAACATGACTAAAAGGACTAACAACAACTAACAACTTCCAGACTCCAGGCTCAATACTCTATGCACTGCATCACCTAGCTGCCCAATTGTTAATTAAAATAAAGGCAGTTTAATTAATAAAAGCATGGGAATATCAATAGGCATGGCCAAAGGAGAAGATACCACACAAGACTTTGATTCCTATCCCAGAGGATGAGGCCACACACTAAGGTCACTTCTGAACTTCGGGATAAATCAGGACATTTACTGGTTTAATAGAATCTTCCATTTCCCGCATCTGAGGGAATGAGGGATGACTCAGGCACTCAGGGCACTTTCAAAGGAAGCAGATAATAGCTACTTAGAGTTCAATTCAAGGACCAGATTATCCCTGGCACTTTTTACTACAGCTTAGTCATCTTCAATAGGGTGGCAGGAGGGGATTTTTGAAATCTCCTTCTTCCTGAACGTTCCCAGGCAGAAACTTTCTCCTGTTTTTGTGGCACTGCCTGTATGCTGAGGCAGAAAACTATGATGTGGACCAGTCGAGGCCAGAGAGGGCTTCCTGCTTTTTACTCCCCATCCTTCAAACCATGCCATTGTGTTCTGAATCTTCTGACACCTCCATTGGAACAACTGATCCAGGCCATGATATAACTGAGGCTAACCAGTAAAGCCACACTATTGGAAGCCTCTGAAGGAAAAAAAAAGTTGCCTGTGACTCCAGGACCCCAACAGACAAATGAATCTCCCACATCTGCTAGAAGCTTTTCCTTTCCCCTTTGTAAAAAGGACTTTAAAACAGCTCTCTCGAATCACTGGGAGAAAATTCGACAGTTGTATCTGACCCCTCAAACCTCATTCAGATCTTGCCATCTTGTAGTCACTTCTGCCAAGTGGCCTTGAGACATGAGACTCTTTTACAAGTCTTTTTCCCCCATCTAAGTGACTCTTGTTTCATACCAAGCACAAATCCATTTCATGAAATACCTTCCCCAAATGGGCATTTAGACCTTCAAGTAGGACCTGTCCAGGCACTTGTCTTGGCCACACTCTGGAAAGGTTTTACAACTTTGAGCTAGCCCCCAGCTTCCAAACTCCCTTTATTTTCAAATGCAATCAAGGTAACCATATTTACAGTGTTAGTACCTACAGAGAGAGACCTCCTCAATCCTCCTGTTCATGGTCAGTCAGCTGAGGGCCCCGGGTGCTCCGGCCCTGAGACAAGACCCCTTCTGGCTTCTCTGATCATTTAAGGAGTAGCTCTTCAGTTTGGGCCACAGCCAACTTGGTCTCAGCTATCTGGCTGTTTTTTTTTTTTCAGTCTTCTAGAATTGTCTTCATTTTTTTTCAATTAAATTTTATTTTGAAAAAATCACCTTCTTTTCCTCCTAGCTTTCCTTACTGCCATTGAGAAAGCAAGGGAGAAAAAACATAACTATGTGTGTAATAGATTATATTTTTTAATTTTACATATATAGTTAAACTGTTACAAATAAAAAAGTTATCTATAAAGTTAAACTGTTACATATACAGTTAAACAAAACAACTTCTTGCATTAATCATATCCAAAAAAAAATTACAACTTTAGCTGCACACTGAGTCTATCACCTCTTCCTATTGATCAGCATTCTCAAATCTTTCAAAGTTGTTTTTTTTGTTTTTGTTTTTGTTTTTTTGCAATATTGCTGTTACTGTAGAAATTATTGTCCTGGTCCTGCTCATTTCACTCTGTATCAGTTCATAAAAGTCTTGCCAGGTTTTTCTGAGTCATCCTTTTCATCATTTATAAAATATGGTGGTATTCCATCACATTCAGATATTATTACCCTCATCAACCATTTCCTATATGATGGGCACCCCCTCAATTTCCACTTTTTTGGTAACAACAACCCAAAAAGAGCTGCTAGAAATATTTTTGTACATATGAGTCATTTTCTTCTTTCTCGAATCTCTCATCATTCTGCAAGATGAAACCAACTCTGAAACCTCCTTCAGCACTCCCTGGCCCTTGGGCACCTCCTTCCCTCTGATTAGAAAAGGTGGAGGTTTGGGACATTGGAGAGCTCCTCTCAGATCCTTCACCATTTAAGATAATTCGGGGTGTTCACCTCATCACATCCAGCTCATCTCCTAGATTTCATGAGCTCCAGAAACTCATGATTCTGCAAGACCCACCCTGAAACTCACACCTCCTCATATTATTATTTCCTAACCTAGCTGCTCGACTTCATCATGGCCTCAAAGAAGGGACATCCCTTTTTCCCACTTCAGCTTTTTTTGAAATGTGTTGTCTTCTCCAACTAGATTGTTAGCTCCTTCAGGGCCAGGAACTATCATGTCTTTGAGCACTTAGCAAAATGCCTGGCACATAGTAAGCACTTAGTAAATATTTATAGACCCTGACTGACTCTTAGAGGTATAGTGGTCTTACTGGATCAAAGGGCAAACAAATAAATTAATTAATAAATATAGATAGATAGATAGATAGATAGATAGATAGATAGATAGATAGATAGATAGATAGATAGAAATAGAGATAGAGATAGATAGATATATAATGAACTGTAGGGGCATAGTTTCACAGACTTGTCTTTAAAAGTATTAAATTTTGAGTGGACAGCTAGGTGGCTCAGTGGGTTGAGAGCCAGACCCAGGGATGAAAGGTCCTGGGTTCAAATATGACCTCAGACACTTCCTAGCTCTGTGACCCTGGCCAAGTCACTTAACACCTATTGCCTAGCCCTTACTGCTCTTTTGACTTGAAACTAATACCCAGAATTGATTCTAAAATGGAATGTAAGAGTTTTTTTTTGTTTTGTTTTGTTTTTTAATTTTAAACCCTTAACTTCTGTGTATTGACTTATAGTTGGAAGATTGGTAAAGGTAGGCAATGGGGGTCAAGTGACTTGCCCAGGGTCACACAGCTGGGAAGTGGCTGAGGCCGGATTCGAACCTAGGACCTCCCGTCTCTAGGCCTGGCTCCCAATCCACTGAGCTACCCAGCTGCCCCTCGTGGAATGTAAGAGTTTTAAAAAAAAGTTTAAATATTACATTATGAGACCTCCTCAGCCAGGACATTCCTTCTACATACATATTAAAATTGTTGAAATTTTTTTAATCCAGAAAAAAATGCAAATTGCCCTTTCATTGGTAGTGAAACAATGGAAATTTCCTACTCAGGTTGTATGAATGCCTATTGACAAGACTTATTAGAACAGGTATTTTTAACTCATCTTCCTGAGTTCAAATCTGGCTTCAGACACTTACTAGCTGTGTGACCCCAGGCAACTCATTTAATCCTATTTACCTCAGTTACTTCATCTGTAAAATAAGCTGGAGAAAGAAATGGCAAACTACTGCAATACCTTTGCCAAGAAAACCCCAAATGGGGTCACAAAGAATCAGACACAACTGAACAAGATAAAAATAAGTAATTCATAATTTTGTTTACATGTTACATTTACAAATTTTCCCCAGTAAATGAGAGGTTTCTTATAACAAAGAAAAAGAGTTACATAAAACTAATAATGCAATAATCTCATCTGAAAGTTCATGTAGGAGCACCTGGGTGGCTCAGGGGGTTGAAAGCCAGGCTTTGAGTTTGAATCTGGCCTCGGAAATGTCCTAACTGTGACCCTGGACAAATAATTTAACCCTTATTGCCTAGCCCTTAGCATTCTTCTACCTTGGAACCAATACTTAGTATCAATTATAAGACAAAAGTTAAAAGGTTTTTTAAGGGGGGGATTTCATGCAATATTTCACACCTGTAGTACCCCATCTTCGATTTTTAATGAACAGAAATTTTATTTCTTCTTACCTCAATCAAGGAAAAAAAGAAAATAAATAAATTTCTTTTAACAAATATGCATAGTCAAACAAAAGAAATTCTGATGGCTCTACAAAATAACCCTCATTCCTCTAAATTCATCACCTGTATTAAATGTATGACATATTTCATCAAAACTCCTTTGGAATCACAGCTCCATAGTTCAATGACTCCCTGAGTCATTGTATTGATTATAATTTTTATAGCTTTCAAAGTTGTTTGTTTTTACAAAGTTGTAGCATATATTACTTTCCTGATTCTGCCCATTTCATTCTTCACTAATAATAAAAGTCTTCAAAATTGTTAATTTTTATAAAGTATAGTATTTAGTATAAATTATTCTTAACATCATTCTGTATCAGGTCATATAAAAGTCTTTCCTATCTAATTCCTCATCTCTTAGAGCCCCATAGTCGTCACCACTTCTTACACTATGACTCATCCAGCCATTCCTCAGTCATTGCACATTCTTTCAGTTTCCAGTTCTTTAACATGGCAAAAAGAGCTGCTATAAATATTTTTGTACAGGAAGTACCTGTTCCTTTCTTTGATCTCTTTGCAGTAATCTTACATGATTAGATCACTGGTGCTTGGCAACCATACAGAGAACTCTCAGTTAAAGGAGCACCATCTGGCCCAAGTAATAAAGATATTGAAGATATTTTATAAAATACCATAGAACATGTGGGAAATCGTGGAATAGTTTTTTTAAACCCTTACCTTCCATCTTAGAATCATTACTCTGAATTGGTTCCAAGGCAGAAGAGTGGTAAGGGCTAGGCAATGGGGGTTAAGTGACTTGCCCAGGGTCACACAGCTAGGAAGTGTATGAATCCAGATTTGAACCCAGGACCTCTCATTTCTAGGTCTGGTTCTCAATCCACTGAGCCACCCAGCTGCCCCCAAGCATGGAATATTAAATAAGGAGTATCAAGAGAAAAATAAAATCATATCCCTTTTCTATCAATTACCAGAGGATATGGACCATTATAAAATTCTAAATAGAATTTTAGGAAGTGATTACAATCCGATTATAAAATCTCTCAGAAAACAAAAGAGGACACTAAATAGAATTAAGATGTTGTTAAGTAATAAAGGACTATCTGGGGGGAAATTATTAGAATTAACTTGATATATAAAGTTATTTGAAACATTAGAAACAGCTACAAATGTTAATAGACTCACAGAGTATAATGTATAACATAACAACACAGTGGACTCTTAGGTCTAAATTAAAATTTTTCTCTGAGAAGGAACCATATCCCTCTGCAGAGGAAATATGGTATATTTGGGTTAGAAATATAACTGAAACTTGACCACAGTGGATTTGTACATGAAGTGGGTGGGGGGGGGGTAGATTTCAGAAAGTTTTAAAGGCAGAGAATTTGTGATGGCACAAAGCAAAAAACCTTTTAATAACTAATTGTAGTTGGCAAGAATGTTTCCAGAGATTAGAAAGGCAACTAGCACAACTAGGGAGAAGCCTAGGAACAAATATCATTTGGTATGTGCAAAATTGTATTTTTAAGAAATCAACTTTGGGAAATGGAAATGTGGCTAGAGATAGAAGTCTGTCTAGGTCTCAAATGTAGTAAAAAAGAACTCATCTTCAGGTAAGCCATCTCTAGTGAGATACAGGAATATTGCTCTCAAGATACAATCAGAAAGAACTATTGTTTGTCACAACTATGGACTAACCTGGTCATAAGCATGTTATATGAACTCAAAGGGAACACAGTCGTTTGGTTCAGAAGAAGTTAATGTCCAAGGAATCCATGCCAAAGACTATACAAGGTTCTCAGCTTGTTTCTAAAGAGTGAAAAAAGGTTAAAAAGCTTTGCAAAATAAACTTTGTGCTCCAAAAGAGGTTTGGAGAAATTTAATTTAAAGATTAGTTGGAGATTCTTAATTGTGAGATATCCCAATCAAAGAAAAAATCTATCATGTTCACAGAAAAACCTACTGAATCCAAGAATTCAAGTGATATATCTTTTAAAAATGGATAGATAACCAAAGCATTTATTAAGCATTTACTATATGTCAAACAGTGCTAAGTGGTTGGTATCTAAATACAAGCAAAAAGAAAGATGGCCCCTGCCATCAAGAAATATATATTCAAGTGGGGGAAGATAGACAATACACACATTTGAAAGAAGACTCAGATTAGGAGGGGGAGAGAGGGGGAAATGGAGTAGTAAGTGGAGAAGTAGAGCTAAGGGTAACAGTAAATAATAGAGGGGGCAACAGGGTGGCTCCAATCAGTGGGTTCTAAAGTCACTTTACCCCCATTGCCTAGTCCTTACAGCTCTTCTGCCTTAGAACTAATACACAATATTGATTCTAAGATGGAAGGTAAGGGTTTAAAAAGAAAGTAAAGAATAGACTACTACAGCAGTAGTCAGGAAGACCTGAATTCAAAGCTGACCTCAAGACATTTAATAGCTGGGTAACCCTAAGTAAGTCACAGCTGCATTTTCCTCAGTTCTTCATCTCTAAAATGAGCTAAAGAAGGAAATGGCAAAACACTCCAGTATCTTTGCCAAGAAAACCCCAAGTGGGGTCACAAAAAGCAGCACATAACTGGAACAACTGAATAATATTTATTGCTTTGAAATGAGTTTTTGCTTTGATTTTCAGGATTTCTATTTCATTGTTGAATTAGAAGGTTAGGATTTACTGTTTTTCTCCTTTTATTTATGCCCAATTCTTTGATATTTTTTCTCTCTATTGCTAATAAATGCATTTAAAAATACAAAATTTCTCCTAAATTCTAGGTTAGCTGCATACAAAAAACTTTTTGGTATGACAACTCATTGACATTTTATGAGATGAAGATTTTTCCATTATTTGTTCTTTGATTTACCAGTTCTTTAGGATTAAACTATTTAGGCTACAATTGATTTCAATCTTTTCTTCAAAGTCCTATCTTTAAATATGATTTTTATTGTATGGAGGTCAAGAATCTCTATAGAAATAATGAAAAAGGGAATATAGTTTAATACTACCAAATTTCAAATTATATTACAAAGCACTAAATATCAAAACTATTTAGTACTAGTTAAAAGAGATGTCATGGAACAGATGAGTTATGTAACATTACAAAGCAAACCAACATTGCAACAGAGAGCTTTATAAACCAAAATATCCTAAACCTAAGGTAAAGACTCACTATTTGACAACAATTGGAAAGCAGGTTGGTGGAAGTTAGGAATAGAAAACTGTCTCATAGGGGTAGTTGGATCTCAGTGAATTGAAAGCCAGTCCTAGAAAGGGGAGGCCCTGGGTTCAAATCTGACCTCAGATACTTCCTAGCTGTGTGATCCTGGGCAAGTCACTTGATCCCCATTGCCTAGCCCTTACTGCTCTTCTGCCTTGGAACCAATATTGATTCTAAGGTGGAAGGTAAGAGTTTTTTTTAAAAAATTGTCTCACATCATATACTAGGATAAGATCCAAATGAATATGATTTATATGTAAAAGTCACATAAGGAAAGAGTTAATGACCAAATGAGGTCTAGAGAAGATCACAAAGATAAAATGGATGATTTTTGGTTTTTAAAAAAGATTTTACACAAACAATAGCATACAGTAAAAAGAAAAAGGGAAAGAGATACATTAGAGGAGGGGAACTTTGAAAAAAAAAGGACTTGTATATGAATGAAAGCCATTCCTCATTGGATGGATGGTCAAAGAATAGGAACAGGAAATTTAAAAGAAATCCAAACCATAAAACCCATATGTAAAAATGCTCCAAATCACTCAATGAAATAACACTGACCTCACCAAAAAAAAAGAGAAAAAAAAGGCAGGAAAGGAGTGGAGAAGTCCTTAAAGCATTTTTTAAAAGGCACAGAAGAATAGAAAAGAATCACAGACCATCAGAACTTTGAGAGTTACCTGTTGAATTCATTATTATATATGAAAGAAAAGGCAAATTTTATATAATTGAGTTTTGTGTAATCTCCTTCTGATCTATATGTTCAGAAGTATTTGATTCGTTTGTTTTTTAAGTTTCAGATTTTAAAATAATAATAATTTTTTAAAGATTTTTAAACTACACTACCCTCCTCTCTCAGCTTCCTGAAGCATTTGTCATTGTCACATTTATGCTGAAGATTTTGCAATCTGGCACTTCAAATTGAGGGTAAAAAGCAAATCATTAAGGTAAATCACACTAACTGAATCACGTTGTTCATTAATTTGATGAAGATTAAACAGTCTCTTCAAGATCTTCTGGTTTCTGTTCTCCTTTTCTAGTTTAAAAATTTTCCATTCTTTTCCTCAACATTACACTTTTTTCTTTTGTTTTGTTTTCATTTTTTAAGGTGTTGACTGAGATATCTTCTTCCTCTCTTCTTTTGCCCCCCTCCACAGCCAAACGTCTTATGAACTGAGCTCTGGAAGCATTAGACTTTGCTCAAAAAGAACATTTTTGTAACTGAAATTTTTAACATTATGAAAATTTCAGCCAGTAAAATAAATCTGAGCTATTTTTGGATTTTACTTATAGTTCAGATGTTTTGGAGCTAAGACAGAGCATGCAGTGGGTTTTTCTTTCAGGAGACCAAAGCCTACTTGTTCAGTGGGAACTATGATATGGGTCAGATCCTAAAACCAACATAGAGAGGTCATTGGTAAACTAGTAAACTTTGTCCACACAGCAAAGAAGTCAACATCGAGGTTGTCCTAGCAAAATTCAAGCTAAAGATTTCAAAAGCAAGCCAAGTCAAAAGGAATCATATTTTTGGTCTGCTTGCTTTGAAAAAGCCCTGATTCTTGGAAACGGGAAGGGACATGAGTTGCTGGAAAACTCCATTCTCTAGTTATGCTCACACAGCCTTTGACTCAGGGATAATCATGATGCTTCCTTTCCCAGCATGACCTGGTGATTATCCACACATCAGTCGTGACCATGTTTTATAAATCCCATCCTAAATGTACCCATTGTACCTCCTCAGCTTTCTCTTATCATTCTACAAATATTCTGTTCCAATATTTATGACCATGAAAGAGTCTGTGATCAAGATATTTAAGTACAAAGTAAAATAGACACAATTGAAGTAAATCCTACTTACTGTCTCACATTAGGCTTTTACTTAATATAGAGAAAGTCTCGTCTTCTTGTTCTTTTCTAATTAAAAGCATATCTTGCTGGGGCAGCAAGGTGGCTCAGTGGATTGAGAGCCAGACCTAGAGAGGGGAGGTCCTGGATTCAAATCTGGGTTTAGACACATCTTAGCTATGTGACCCTGGACAAGTCACTTAACCCCCCATTGCCTAGCCCTTACAGCTCTTCTGCATTGGAACCAAAATAATATTGATTCTAAAATGGAAAGTAAGGGTTTTTAATTTTTTAAGTATATCTTGCAGTCATTGACCAAGACTTTTTTTAATGTATTGATAGATGGTTATAACACAATATTTCAAAACAAATAGCCAAACAAACCTTAAAAAAATACAGTCCTCTAAAAACAATTAGTTTATCAATTGCTAACAGAATATAGGGTCTTGCATGGCACTAATATTGTTTATTATATTTCATCAGAGATTTGCAACCTCTCCATTCTAACTATATATTGTCATAGGTTTGGGAGGTTTTGTGTTGTGTTTATGTGTATTTTAATATAGCAAATATCCATATGCCAGTTCAAGTCAAAGCTAGTTCCATTAGAGCCTCTATTTTTCTGGAAAAAATTAAGATATCTTCAAATGTAGGCTTTAGATCCATAAACAGATTCATGGGATTTTAAAATAGAAAATGACTTCAATAGTTATCTATTCTAACTTATAAATAAAAAGAAACCACTACTTTGGCTCTTACTTGAAATTCTACCCTGGGAATCCCCTTCAGTAGCAACTCATAACTAGGGTCTTCTCAGGATTTAGTTTATAGAGTTCCTTATAAACATGTCACAGTCATTCAGCCACTTTCTTCTTAAGTCATTTAATCTCCATGTTAGATTCAATCCATTTTCCTAATCCCAGATTTTCCCATATCTCTTTGCTTCTATCATCTATTATCTGTGTTCTTGAGGTTTTTCTACTGAAGTATTTTTCTATTACGACCACTAAAGATTGGTTCAAGGCATCTAAGAGTGGGAAGGGGCCTCAGAGGTTATGTGGTCCAACTTGAATCTGAAAAAGAATACCTTTTGTGTCATCTCAGATAAGTGATAATTACCACTTAAAACAACCAGCGGTGGAGAAACCACCAACTCATGAAGCAGTCTAATCCACTTTTTGACAGTTCTGTAGCCAGAATGATTGTCCCTAATACAATACTTGCTTCTCCCAATGTAGGTCCTCAGAAAATCCACACCAAGTTTGAGTCAACCTGATTATCAACACCCACACAAAGACATAGCTCAAATGGCCCAAAAAGCATGTTTTCTTTTATCAGACAGACACAAGACAGAATAACTCAAAACAAAAGGTATTTAATCTAACAGCATAGCAAATAATGTAATAAAATACCCCCATGCATACATGGGGTACGTTTTCCCACAGATTATCAGAAAAACAGATGGAAAGTACATATATGGAGAGTACATACATGACCTGGGAACAAATATGGAAGACACATATAGTTAAGATGTTTGTCAATGAGACATGTGAAGAGAAACATAACAAGAATTAATATGGCAATGGCACATGTGTAACTGGGGTGATTTACTTCCACATTGCAGAATGCTAAAATCCTCTGGGATGTTCAATGACCTGTTCCCTGCTGGTAGCTCAATCTATTCTCCATCATGTATCACACTTCCTTTGCTGGATGTTGAATATCAGCTCTCCAATGTGTTGCCTCTAAAATGATCTCATGGTCCTTGGACTCTACTATCTTACGTGGGGCTTCAGGCATTAAGAGCAATCCATTATTCCCTGCTCCCATCTACTATAAAGCAGTGTTTAAAATGCCTTTCCCTATAAAAGTCAAGGTGATGCTCTTTTAGTGAGGATCTAGGAATTATGACACTATATCCATCTGGGGAACTACCAAAAGCTAGTTAAATGCTCCCAAGCCAAGTCTTCTCTTTTGAATCCTGTTGTCTGAAGCTGATGTTCATGGCACCAGTCACTCTCTGAACTTAGGTTAGAATATTCCTCATAACTCCCATTATAGTATAGATTCTGAGCCTGTGTTTTCAAAAAATATTTCCTAGATAATTATTCCTAAAGTTCCATAGGAGTTATGTGTGGACAAAAGCACTAAGGCCAATCTTATGCCTCTATCAATGCTGTGCAATTGAAACTGAGGGAAAAGAACAAGAGCTAAGAAACACACAGGTGCCATAATCCTGGCTTATTAGTCAGGACTGCTATTTTTTCAGCTATACTCAGTCTTTCTGGGTTTCCTTGGATTTTATAATGCACTGAAATCTACTTCTTTACAACTTCTACCCTCATTCATCTCTCTAGGTTAAAAAATACATCACTAATTTTTTATGTGAATTTATGCTGGCTTCCCTTTTAGTTTTCTGAACATCTTTCTCAAAGAAGGCACATTAGTTTCTCAGAACTCTACCTCCCCTCATGTCAAACAGCAGTTGCTCCCCTAGCCTATACTGACATCACTCTGTCCTTAAGTCAATTATCCTGAAAGGGGTTCTCTCCAATATAAATTCATTAATGTGCAATGTAATACTCTATTTTTTCTGAAGTCTTTCCCAATTTCCTCAGGTTTAAATGGGTTTTTCTACAGTACAAATCGTCTGATGTTCCTCTAGCAATGGGCTAGACCTCAACATTTCCCTGCGTTGATTATATTCAAAGGTGAATTTTATTATGTACAATATAGTTGGACTCTTCTACGTTTATTACAATCAGAAAGTTTGTCACTAGTAAGAATTGTGTTATTCTTTGAAGTTTCCATTCCTTTTGAAAGCTTTCTGATAGCCATCATACTCAAAATATTCCTCTTAAGTATGAAATATTTAGTGTTGAGTTAGACTTTGATTATTTGTGAAAGTCTTCTTATATTAACTAAATTTAAAGATCATCTTGCTAAGTGTATTCTCTTACATGAATTGAGATTTCCCTTCCAATTGAGGACTTACCCATATTCATTACTGTTGTTTCTCTTGTGACACATTTATTGCACTAAGAGGTTTTCTTTCCATTATTATTTCTTATACTGACAGTTTCTTATTGATTTGAAATATTGATAGGAATTTAGGCTTCCCTATTTTTACTTAAAGGGCTTCTCTGCAGTATGGATTTTTAAAAATGTATTTCACATTATCCCTTCTGGCTAAAGGCTTTGCAACATTAATTAAATTCAATGTGCTTTTTTGTGTATGAATTATTTTATGTATATTCATTTTCCCCATCAAGTTAAAGGCTTCCCTTATGAGTTCTTGAATGTCTGTTAAGTTTTCCTTTCTGAATGAAAGCCTTTCCACATTCATTGCATTGAAAGGGTCTCTCCCTCGTATGATATACTTGATGATAAATTAGACTTTGTTGATTGGTGAAGGCTTTTCCACATTCATTACATTCATAGGGTTTTTCTCCAGTATGAATTCTCTTATGTCTTTTTAGACTTCCATTCTGTCTGAAGGCTTTTCCGCAGTCACCACATTCAAAAGGTTTCTCTCCAGTATGAATTTTTTTATGTATATTCAGATTTCCCTTGAGGTTGAATGCTTTCCCACATTCATTACAAACATAGGGTTTCTCTCCAGTATGAACTTTCTTATGTATATTAAGGTTTCCTCTTGTGGCAAAGACTTTCTTACATTCATTACACTGAAAAGTTTTCTCTCCAGTATGAGTTGTTTGATGATGAATTAGGCTTTGATGATTGGTGAATGCTTTTCCACAATCATTACATTTGTAAGGTTTCTCTCCTGTATGAATTCTCATATGTCTTTTAAGGTTTCCCATCACAATAAAGGCTTTTCCACATTGATTGCATATGTAGGGCTTCTCTCCAGTGTGAATCCTCTTATGTCGATTAAGATTTGCTCTCTGGGTGAAGGCTTTCTCACATTCATTACACTGAAAGATTTTCTCTCCAGGATGAAATATTTGATGATAAGTTAGGCTTTGATAATTGGTAAATGCTTTCCCGCATTCACTACATACAAAGGGTTTCTCTCCTGTATGAATTCTCTTATGTGATTTAAGGCTTCCATTCCACCGGAAGGCTTTTCCACATTCATTACATATATAGGGTTTCTCACCAGTATGAATTCTCTTGTGTTTATTAAAATCTCTCCTTAGCATGAAGTCTTTCCCACATTCATTACATTCAAATGGCATCTTACCTGAATGAAATCTCTTATGATTTATAAAGTTCCCCTTCAGGATGAAGGCTTTCCCACATTCATTACATATATAGGGTTTCTCACCGGTATGCATTTTCTTATGTACCCTAAGTGATATAGGGTACCTGAAGCCTTTCCCACATACATTACATTTCAAATGGCTTTCTCTAGTATGACTTAATTTATGTGTCTTAAGGATTCCCCTCCGGCTGAAGCCTTTCCCACATTCATTGCATTTATAAGGTTTCTCACCAGTATGAATTATCTGATGTTGCTTAAGAGATGATTGGTATCTGAAACTTCTCCTACAGGTATTACATTCAAATTGTTTCTCTCCAGTATGAATTAGTTTGTGTGCATTAAGGCTTCCTTTCTTGCTGAAGGCTTTGTTACATTCATTACATTTATGGGGTTTTCCTTGAGGATGTGTTCTATGGTAAAGAATAAGGTCTGACTGGTAACTGAAGGGTTTTCTGCATTTGTTATATTTTAATTTCTTCCCAATGGAGATTCTCTTGGGTTTAAGTGGGTCAAAAAATTCCTTTATACTCTTTCCAAGTATACTGTATTTAGGAAGATTTTCTTCTATATGGGCTCTTTGTTGTGGAATAATAACCGATCCCAGATTGAGTTTTCTCCCAAATAAGTTACATTCACGAACAGATTCATTATTGAGTATTGCCTCCTGAGACTGTTTTTCTTGGTTTTCTTTCTGCCTTTTTAATCTGACATCACAATTCCGAGTTTCTCCTAGTGTGGAATGCCAAGGCCCTTCCTTTATGAGTCTCTCTTTAAATGGTTCTCCCATGAAAATATTCTGCTTTATAGTAGATCCCTCGGTTTCACATCTTGTCTTCTTACTAAGAGAATCTGAAAATAACAAAAATATGTCAATATCCATTTGTCTCCATACTAAGAACACTATACTAGGAACTTTAGAATACTGTTCAATGTAAAGGTATTTAAACTACATTCTAAACTACATCTTTTCCTGCAAAAGCAAAACATATGACATCATTTATCACACGTATACATGGGTATGTGATTTGGGGTTTAGGCCTTAAAAAATCATTCTATAGCAAAAATGAATAATATAGAAATAAATATCAAGTGCCAACATTTGTACAATCCAGTGGAATTGCTTGTGGGCTCTGGGATGGGAGGGAAGAAGAAAATGAATCATGTAAACATGGAAAAATATCACTTAAAAATAAATAAATAAATGAAATTTTAGAAATGAAATAAATAAACTACATCTTTTCCTTCAAAAGCAATAATTATCAATGTGGAAAAAATAAAACAATCAGTATTATCAGGAAATTTAAAGCCAATATAGGAAAAGAAATACTAGTAGTAACTAACTGTCGAGGAGTTAACTGAATTACAAAATACTGAAAGCATTTGTAGATAGCATTGGAATTTCGGTATTGGTAAAACTTGGAGAAATGCATAATTGTTTAGAAAAAGGAAAGAATTTAATTTAAAAACTAATGACTAATCAGCTCCAGGATAATCTCCAAAAAATATATAAAGTAAAACTTACTAAATAAGTGAGTTGTAATGACTTAGAAAAAAGGTTGATTCCTAAATTACAGTATAAATTTAATAAGAAAAGAATATGCATACCAATCACATTTCTTTCATTTATAAAATAAATGGGCTGGTGGATGATGTATTGCTAGAGACAACGAGGGCCCTAGATTTCAGCAGCCCATTATAAAAGACTTTGATTATAAGATAAAAATAAGATGAGAGATCTCAGTGAATTTGTAGTTGCTCAAATAATCTCACCCCAAAAGTGTTGAACATGGAATTCTTGTGGGTCTTAGGTATGCTCTCTAGTTTTTATGCCTTAGAAATATTTATCTGGCCCTGCTCAATCATTTTTAAAAATTTTTAACATTTAATAATTTACTATTTTAATAATTTAATAATAAATTTAAATTTTTAAAATCAAAAAAGACATTTTATCTTCCCAACTACATGTAATAATAATTTTCAACATATATTTCCCAAAATTATGAGATGCAAACAATCTCCTTTCTTCCTTTTTCTCTCCCCACTCTTAGATGGTAAACAATCTGATCTGGGCCATACTTATATCACTAGGCAAAATACACTTCCATTTTGGCCTTTGCTGCAAAGCCTGCTCTATAATTTTTGACGAATCCTAGATGGTATTCTTATAACACTGCCACTGACACAAAGAAAGGCAGCCTACTTGATAATAAGAAAGTCATATTAGGAGCCATGATGTTCTATGTCCATGTCCTTCCTCTTGACACACACTGTTCTGGGCAAATTATTTAACCACTCAGCATTCAAGGAAACTCTTTATGTCAATAAGGAACAGAGAAGGGGCCAACCTGCATTATTAAAGTAATTTTTCACCTTATCCTATTCAATATTTTTATACAAAAATTTGAAGAAATCATAAAGAGCTCTCTTACCAATACTGTTGATGACATAAGTCTATGTGACATTCTTAATATATCAAATGAATAAATCAAGACAAAAACTCAAGAGGAGAGAAAATAGGACAGCATAAATAGTGTTATTTAATAAAGATAAATGCAAATCCCTGCACTCAGGATATCAGCTGAAGACATATAGGATTGTAGAGACATAATTAAGCAGCAGGTCATCTTCAAAAGATCTGGAAATTTTAATTAATCCCCAGGCAAATATAGACCAATAATAAGCAGTGATTCAGGTTATCCCCACACTATTCTTATGGACAAGAAGAGGGATGGGCCAAACAGTAGAAACATAAGGTAGCATGGCTGGACCAAAGAAGGAGTTATTAATACCTAGATGTCAACTTGGAAAGAGCTTCCTAATGGAGTGTCCAAAGGATCTGTCCTTGGTTCTGAATTTAATCAGTAACTTGGATGAAGGCATAAATGACATCTTAACAAATGTGTGAATGATTAAAAGCCAGGAAAAATGCCTAATACTTTGGAATATAAAGTTAGAGTTTGCAGCAATGACTTTGAAATTCATCCTAAAAATTCTCTAATAGAATCTTAAACAGCAAAGAATTGTCCAATTATGTGACCAATATATGTGACAGCCAGCATGTGTATATAAGCATGATAGGCTTCTTTCTGCCAGTCATTTGAAATCATAATAAAGCACACAACAATTCTGAGTTTTGTGCATGGACTGAATCATACTGTGACTGCTTCCAGTGTTCTCACCATTTCTTGATCTGTTAGCCAGTTCAGATCATTGCTCTACTATCATCTCTTAAGAGCTTTTCTTCCTTGACAATCCATTCACTATGCCTGTACCACTGTGTCTCATTTCTGTGGCTACCATCTACAAGCTCTAATGCTATCCTTCTGATTTTTTATAAACTTTAGTCACTAGCATGGTCTTCCTCTCCAACCCATTTTTGGCTCTATCTATCTTCTCCTCTATGCATCCAAAATGGCAGCACACCACAATATTCCAGTAGGAGCAGAGCTCCCACAGAACCATCCCTCAGAAAGTATCTGGTAAGACCTACATAAGATTGAGGGTCTCACTGGCATCCTCCTCAAGAAGTATCATTAAGGTACATGTAAAACCCAGTGGAATTGTGTGTCGGCTAACGGGGGTTAGGAGGGCTTGGGGAGAGGGAAAGAACATGAAACATGTAACTATGGGAAAATATTCAAAATAAAAATAAAAATATAAATTAAAAAATAAATAAATCCAAAAAACCAAATAAATAAAGTAAAAAAAAGGTATCATTAAGGGTTGGTTAGAGATAAAATGCTGAAGAGAGTAGAACAAGATTAAAATTTGGAGAAATACCCTTGGAAGTTAGAAGAGAAGCAGGAAAAACACTGGCTATAGAAAGACAGAGAGAGATCAAGCCTCCATCTGAGTCCTGTTACTACACCTACCAGGCAAGCAAAAAACCTCACTGAGTCTCAGCAGCTGCAACTATAAAATGCAGATAAAAATACATAAATGATTCCTCTCACAGGTCAAAGAAGTACATGGTGAGATAGAAAATAATAGATGTAGATAAACTATTACAAAATGAAATGAAGAATCTAAAAATCATTTTCCATAAAGTACTAAAGACAGATGACAGATTGGAGTGGGAGGAGAGAAAGTAGATAAAGAAATGGAATTATAGGGCCACTCCTAGGTCCAGAGATAATGCTGTGGACTGGCCAGATCCTAGCAAAGGGAGAGATAAAAGATAAGACAAAGAGAGGAAGGGAGAGACTGGAGCAGAAAGGGGAGAGGAGAAAAGAAGAAAGAGAAGAGGAGGTAGAGGAGGAAAATGAGAATGGAAAGACTACAGATGATATTCTGGGTGGTCTCACACAGAAAGAAAATATTTTTAAAAATCCAAGATATCTAAGACAAGAAGAAAGACTGATGAAAGGATTTTGTTTTATATTCAAGTTGGATTTATACTTGTATGTATAAACACACATGTATATACATTTTTGTAGGTACATATACACATAAACACATGCATTCGTACATATCTGAAAGCAGAAAGAAAGTTTTGAAAAAAGAGATCAAAGATGCAAAGAAAAAATAAACATAGGAGGGGACAGAAAATTATGGGATTCAGAGTGCAAGTAGAAGGATTAGAACTGGAAAAAGAAAAATCCTTCTCAAAGATATTGTAATATAAATGGAAGAGGGTCAGCAAAGTGATGTTTAATGAAAGAGAATTTCATGGGGGAGAACGTAAGTGAAACAAATAGCCCTTCTTCAATGACCAAGGAACCAATAAGGAGAGCTCCCTGTCCAGCACCCACAATGACCATTTGGATGGTGCTTACAATGTTTCTCATCTGTTAGTTCTTCACTCAATCACTCACCTAGGAAAGTGCTAATCAGGACTCCTTTCTCTGCCATCCACGGGGCTTCTATCCTTTCCATCTGGGAAATCACGTCTGGTATGGAAATGGGAAGGCTTCCTTATAGGGAAATAAATGGGAGAGGGCTGAGGTCATAGATATAGCCCAGAATTCAATCTCACACTTTTTCTCATTAGGGAATAAAGGACTTGCCAGCAAGATCCACATGGGGATACAAAGGACTCCTGAAGTAGCCGCCATGATGTGTTGCCAAGAAGCATAGGGGATGGGTCACCAGTTCAAAGGAAATGACTTTCAGGAAAAAGCAAGCCTTTCAAGACTTCCACATTGAGTCTCTGGGGCTGTGGAGAGAGGGGTAACTCATTGTCCTGAATGAACATGCAGTAGTAGAGGTATGCAGCCTCAGAGGTAGGACATTAAAATGGCTGGTTTCCCATTGTACAAAGCAAATACCTTTCACCTAAATAAAGAGAGCAGAGACTCTGGATACCAAACAGCTGTGAAATCTCTC
>NC_058131.1:36472881-36539579 GCF_016433145.1 Gracilinanus agilis | reverse complement strand
GAGAGATTTCACAGCTGTTTGGTATCCAGAGTCTCTGCTCTCTTTATTTAGGTGAAAGGTATTTGCTTTGTACAATGGGAAACCAGCCATTTTAATGTCCTACCTCTGAGGCTGCATACCTCTACTACTGCATGTTCATTCAGGACAATGAGTTACCCCTCTCTCCACAGCCCCAGAGACTCAATGTGGAAGTCTTGAAAGGCTTGCTTTTTCCTGAAAGTCATTTCCTTTGAACTGGTGACCCATCCCCTATGCTTCTTGGCAACACATCATGGCGGCTACTTCAGGAGTCCTTTGTATCCCCATGTGGATCTTGCTGGCAAGTCCTTTATTCCCTAATGAGAAAAAGTGTGAGATTGAATTCTGGGCTATATCTATGACCTCAGCCCTCTCCCATTTATTTCCCTATAAGGAAGCCTTCCCATTTCCATACCAGACGTGATTTCCCAGATGGAAAGGATAGAAGCCCCGTGGATGGCAGAGAAAGGAGTCCTGATTAGCACTTTCCTAGGTGAGTGATTGAGTGAAGAACTAACAGATGAGAAACACTGTAAGCACCATCCAAATGGTCATTGTGGGTGCTGGACAGGGAGCTCTCCTTATTGGTTCCTTGGTCTTTAAAGAAGGGCTATTTGTTTCACTTACGTTCTCCCCCATGAAATTCTCTTTCATTAAAACATCACTTTGTTGACCTCCATCCACTCATTCCCCTATAATTTCTTTGAGAGCCCTAACCCTAACTCTAACCCTCTGATTTCATAAAAAATAGTGAGTAGAGCAAGGCCAGTTCAACAGCATAAAACCAGAGTACATATTACAAGTTCACAACAGCTCCACAATCAAGACTTTCTATTTGAGCAGCTACAAATTCAGAGTTGTATTCTCATCTAATTTATCATCAAAGACATCTTGAGAGAATGGATTTTTCCATGGGTTGCTAAAATCTAGGCTCTCGATGACTACAGCAACATTTCATCCCCTGGCCAACTTATCTTCTAAATAACAGATACGTTGTTGGTTTGCATAAGCTCTTCTTATTGAATTTATACTTTAATTTACCCTTACATTTTCCTGGAGATTACCTTGAAGCTTATTAGTTATAGTTTCCAAAATTAAACTGTTTCTTCTTTCTGAACATGTAGAGAGACTCATAAAAGAAGGTTCCTTGAATTCCACATTAGGAAAACCTTGGGATTGTAAGATCAGGTTACAAAGACAGAAGAGAAACCAAGAGATATAATCCTGAGATGTATCAATCACTAAATATTATCACTAATATCAGTCATGAAATTCTGATGGTATCTACAAATGCTTTCAGCATTCAGCATTCATTAATTCCTGAGAAGATAGTTGCTCTCTTATTATTTCCTTAACTATATTGGGTTTAAATTTCCTGGTAATGATGATTATTCTGCTTTTTTCCACATTGTTCTTTAAATAAGGGACATAATCTATAAGATATATAAATATATAATTTATTATTATTTGTGATTATTATATAAAAATATATGAATATGTTATAATTATATATAATATAAATATATAAAATTAAAAAGAATATGGTGCAAACAGTTTTGCATCGATCAGAGTTCTTAAAGTTCTCAGCAGAGGGGGAAAAGGTTTATTGACATATTTTTTTTTGTTTTCAGATTCTCTTAATCAAAAGACAAGATGTGAAGCCAAGGAGACAACTGTGAAGCAAGATATTTTTGTGGGAGAACTATTTAAAGAGAGGCTTATAAAGGAAGGACTTTGGTATTCCACATTGGCAGAAACTTGGGATTGTGGTGACAGGTCAAATAGGCAGAAAGGAAACCAAGAGACACAGCCTCAGGAGTTAACAATTACTAATGAATCTTTTCATGAATGTAATATATTTGGAAGGAAGCCTGTTACTATTCCACAACCAAGAGTCCATATAGAAGAAAGTCTTCACAAATACAATACACTCAAAAAGAGTTTAAAGCAGTTTTTTGACCCACTTAAACTGAAGAAATTCTTCATTGGGAAGAAAGTCAAATACAGCAAATGCAGAAAGCCCTTCAGTTACCAGTCAAATCTTATTCGTTACCATAAAACACATCCTCTGGGGAAACCCCATAAATGTAATGAATGTAACAAAGTCTTCAGCAAGAAAGGAAGCCTTAATGCACATAAACTAATTCATACTGGAGAGAAGCGGTTTGAATGTAGTACCTGTATGAGAGGCTTCAGATACCATTCATCCCTTAAGCAACATCAGATAATTCATACTGGTGAGAAGCCCTATAAATGTAATGAATGTGGGAAAGGTTTTAGCCAGAGAGGAATCCTTAAGACACATAAAATAAGTCATACTAAAGTAAACCACTTGGAATGTAATGTATGTGGGAAAGGCTTCAGATACCGTGCATCCCTTAGGGTACATAAGAAAATTCATACTGGAGAAAAACCACACATATGTAATGAATGTGGGAAAGCCTTCAGCCTAAAGGGAAACCTTAGAACTCATAAGAGATTTCATACAGGTGAGATGCCTTTTGAATGTAACGAATGTGGGAAATCCTTCATACTCAGAAGGGATCTTAATAAACACAAGAGAATTCATACTGGTGAGAAACCCTATATATGTAACGAATGTGGGAAAGCCTTTAGGTGGAATGGAAGCCTCAAATCCCACAAAAGAATTCATACAGGAGAAAAACCTTATGTTTGTAATGAATGTGGGAAAGCATTCACCAATTATCAAAGCCTAACTCATCATCAAATATTTCATACTGGAGAGAAAATCTTTCAGTGTAATGAATGTGAGAAAGCCTTCACCCAGAGAGCAAATCTTAATCGACATAAGAGGATTCACACTGGAGAGAAGCCCTACATATGTAATGAATGTGGGAAGGCCTTCATTGTGATGGGAAACCTTAAAAGACATATGAGAATTCATACAGGAGAGAAACCTTACAAATGTAATGATTGTGGAAAAGCATTCACCAATCATCAAAGTCTAATTCATCATCAAATATTTCATACAGGCGAGAAAACCTTTCAGTGTAATGAATGTGAGAAAGCCTTCACCACAAGGGGAAACCTTAATATACATAAGAGAGTTCATACTGGAGAGAAACCCTATGTATGTAATGAATGTGGCAAGTCATTCAATGTGAAAAGAACTCTGACAATGCATACAATAACACATACTGGAGAGAAACCCTTTGCATGTAATGAATGTGGGAAAGCTTTTAGCCAGAAGGGAAGTTTAAAAAGACATAAGAGGATTCATACTGGAGAGAAGCCCTACAAATGTAATGAATGTGGAAAAGCTTTTACCAATCAGCAAAGTTTAACCTACCATCAAGTATATCATACAAGGGAGAGACCCTTTCAGTGTGATGAATGCGGGAAAACCTTCATCCAGAAAGGAAAACTTAACAGACATTCAATAACTCATAAGGGAATGAAACTCTATATTTGTAATGAATGTGGAAAAGCCTTTAACCAGATGGGAAATCTTAATACACATAAAAGAACTCATACTGGAGAGAAACAATTTGAACTCCTTAATGCTGAGAAGCCATAAACTACATGAAATAATCTATACTGGAGAGAACCCATATAAATATAATGAATGTGAAAGCCTTTAGGTATCAAAGCCTAAAATTATAATCCTTATTTCATACTGATAAGAAACCCTTTATAATGAATGTTTGAAAACTTTCAACTGGAAGGAAACCTATAATTCATATTAAGAAAATTCACTCAACGAGGTGCCTTTTCTATGTAATTAATGTGGGGAATATTTGACCAAAACTCAAAGTCCAATTCAACATTAAATATTTTATATTCAAGGGAAATCCTTCCCATATGATGGATGTGCTTTAAGAACATTGGAATTCTTAGTGGAGACAAATGTCATGAAGGTAGAAACTTTGGTCCAAACTTTATTGTACATAATGAAATGCACAGTAGAACTCCCCTCCCCTTTGAATATAATCAGTGTAGAAAAATGTTCAGGTTCAACCCATATTGGATCATTTGTACTAAAAAAAACCTCACTTAAATACAAGGAAATTGGAAAGGCTTTAGAAAAAAAAGTACAATATAACTATGTCTATGGATAGTGAGTGGGTACTCATCCATAGGTGGATTCAAATTGATATTGAAAAAAATCCCTTTCGAAGTAACTGAAGAACAAAGTAACCTCAGCATGAGTCAAATGAGGGGTTGATAGGAGAAGGGGCAGATTTTTGAGAGCCTATATGCCTTCCTAGGAAACTTCAGAGAGGTGGGGAGAAAACCAAAAGGAATTCTATACAGAAGATAGTTAATTTATTCTACATTTACCTAAACAGATGACTTAACAATAGAAGTTATAAAAGAGACAGTTTTCAGTTCATTATAATTTCTAAGGAGGTCTGGGAAACTTGAGTAGCTTGAAAGCAGGATAATAGGCATAATAAAGACAAGATTGTGGGACCTCTGTGTTTCAGCTGGATCTTGTTCTAGCCCCTCGGTTTTAATTGCTACTCATAGAGAATTTCAGGCATAAAATGGACCTAAAGCTCCAGCCTACACATAACTCCCATGGAAGTTTAGGAGTCATTTGACTTATGGCCAAAAAGCTATAAGATAAACTTTTTGAGAACACAGGATCATGGTTAATAATATAATGGGAGTTATGAGGAACATCCTAACACAAAGCCACATAGTGATGGGCACCATGGATTCAGCATCAGATGATGTAATTCAAAAAAAAAGACTTGGCATGGGGACATTTTGTTGATGGTTGTTCCCCAGATAAGTATAGTGAAAGTCTTCTAGACACCACATTGAGAAATTAGGAACAGAGAGCAGAAGGAGCCCCACATAGGGTAGCTCAGTGACCATGAAATCATTGGAGGCAACCCAATGGAGTTGAAATGTGACAATCACCAGAGAATAGTATTTCTGCAATTTGGAGATGTATTCTCT
The DNA here is from genome assembly GCF_016433145.1 of Gracilinanus agilis. Lineage (NCBI taxonomy): Eukaryota > Metazoa > Chordata > Mammalia > Didelphimorphia > Didelphidae > Gracilinanus > Gracilinanus agilis. Next base: position 36,534,632 of record NC_058131.1, on the reverse strand, counting down.
CAGTGCATCAGTAACCAATTCATTTCCCTTTATATTTCTCTTCCTTTGTGTGTGTGTCTTCTGCTTTTCCCAGCTCAGTAAGCACTCCTTGTGAATGTTTTTTCCAACTGTTATTGTGTGTGCATGGGAGCATTTTGTTGTTTTGTTTGCAATGGTATTTGATTAAATACCTCACGCTTTAATTAGTGTGCCTTATGTTTATCTGATAAAAGTAAACACACTTGTTGGGAGGAGTGAGCTATGTTGTCAAGTGAATACTCATCGGTAGATGGATTCTAATCTGGGGTAGATTTTCTAGTAGGTGATATTGAAGGTGGAAGGCATTATATTAAGGAAAATTATAGGAACAGGCCTGTTAAAGGCAGAGTATGCAACTTCAGAAGTTAATGGCTTCCCCAACACTGGTAGACTTGATTTAGATGGAGAATCATAAGTAGCTAAAAAGAAAAGCTACCATTTATATAACACTTTAAGGTTTTTAAAGCACTTTTAAAACATCTCATTTTACCACTACAACCAGGGAGGCGGGCGCTTTTCTTGTCTCCATTTTGCAGATGAGGAGACAGTGACAGACAACTTAAGTGAATTGCCAGGATCACACCTTCCAAGTGTCTTAGATGGGAGTTAAACTCAGGTCTTCCTGACTCCAGGTCCATTGTGCCATCCACTGTGTCACCTAACTGCCTCACTTGTTGAAATGTTACGGAAGGTATTTCTATGTAGTTATAATAATTGAACCACTTCATCTCAGAGGTCTCTCTCAATTTAGGTTCTTTAAGTTAATTATGAGCAGTTAGAGTAAGAAAATACTCTAGTAGGAAAGTCCTAAATACAATGGATGACAAAAGCAAAATGGCATGGGAAAATTGGGGGAATGAGTTAAACCTAGTATGGAGAGAATCTCAAATAGGAAAAGTGAATAAGAAACTAAATATCAATATTTGGAAGAAAGGTCAGTAAGATTTCTATAGATTAAGCCCTAAGAAAACCGGGGTCATGAGTTGGCACCACAGGGGCCTCCCCGTATAAAAATTTCAACCAGGAGTCAAAATGGTGATTCTTTTTTGTTATAGGTTAGGCTGGATGTCTACAAAGGTCATTTTTCTATTTTTAAATCCCATGAATTTGATTATGGACATGAAGCCTTGCCAGCATAGATCTTATTCATCCAGATACCAGAAGATCCTAAAGGAAATAGTGTTGACTTGAACTAGCATGTGGATGGATATATGATGTATTAGAAAAAAAACAAACTATAGTAACAATAAAAATTTAATATGAAAAGGCAGCAAATCTGGTGAAATATAATAGTACCACACCATTAGTTAAAGATCCTCTTTTCCATTTTGTCTTTTAGTGATTCTAATGGAGTCCAACTTTTTGCAACCACTTTTGGGGGATTCTTGGCAAAGATCCTGGAGTGGTTTGCCATTTCCTTCTCCAGCTCATTTTACAGATGAGGAAACTGAGACAAATAGAGTTAAGTGACTTGCTCAGGGTCGCACAGCTAGTAGATGTCTGGGGCCAGATTTGAACTTGGGAAGATGTCTTTCTAACACCAGGTCCAGTACTCTATCCAGTGCACCACTTACTTGCCCTTCTTTTCTGTTAGCATGAACTAATGATGAATTAATTACTTTAAGAAGACTATATTTTGTAAGGTTTGTTTAGCTATTTTGAAGTGTTGTGTGGTAAAAAGATATATCAATACATTTTTTAAAATAATGCCATGGGGCACAGCTGGGTGGTTTAGTGGATTGAGAGCCAAACCTAGAGAAAGGAGGTCCTGGGTTCAAATCTGACTTCAGACACTTCTTCACTGTGTGACCCTAGGCAAATCACTTAATCCCCATGGCCAAGCCCTTACCACTCTTCTGCCTTGGAACCACTAGTATTGGTTCCAAGGCAGAAGGTAAGGATTTAAAAAAAATAATAATGCCATGGATCAAAGACTACAAGACATTTAACTAGAAAAGAACAAACTTATCCTACATCAAGTGAAAGCAAAATGTGAGACAGTAAGTATGATTTACTTCCATTGGGTTTTTATTTTGCCTTATACTTAAATCTCTTGGTCACAGAATCTTGATCATAAATATAGGACAGAATATTTGTGGAATGATAAGAAAAAGCCGAGGATGCAGGGTGGTGCCTTTAAGATGGGTTTGTAGAACACTGTAAAGACTGATGCATGTGTAATCGCCAGGTACACTGGGAAGGGAAGCATCATGATGGTCCCCATTGAGTCCAAGGTCTGTGTGAGGATACTAGAGAATCACCTGTCTGTGTAGAATTTTCCAGCATCTTGTGTCCCTTCCCTGAGAAATCAGCATGTTTTCAAAACCAGTAGACCAGAATGACAACCCCAAAAGACCTTACTCACCCTTGGCTTTTTTCAATTTGAATTTCATTGGGAGTTCCTCAGTGTCAGCTTATTTGCCAAAGGTACTAAATTTAATACTCTCTTCACTTTGCCTTTTGGGCTTATCCCCCAGCATATTTCCTATTGAATAAGCTTTAGTCTGTGTGAAAGGTAAATCCACTCCCACACTGTTTTAGCTCTAGAAGATATGTTATAATTAAAATCCAAAAACAGCTCAGATTTACATTAGCCAACATTTTCATCCAGTTAAAAACTTAATTAAACAAAATGTGCCTTGTGAGCAAAGTCTCCTGCTTCCATTTGGCTGTGGGGGCAGAGAAAAGAAGTGAGGAAAAATGATGGCACAGTCGATCAATACCTTCAAAAGCAAAAACAGCAAGAGTAATGTCAACAATGAAAGGCTGGGAAATGATTTTTCAACCAGGAAGAGAGAACCCATCAGGAATTCTAGAGGAAATTTTCATCTTTTATCCCACACTAAGCTAAGGTGTAATGAGTCAATTAGTGGGATTTTCCACAACTATCTACTTTTTACTTCTAATTGGCGTAACAGATAACAAAATCTGGGCATGAATATGATATATTTATGGCTATAAAAAGCAGAAGAGGATGGTGTATTTATTTTTTATCCTTTATTCTGTTGTTTAAAAATTTGAACTTAAAAACAAATAAATTGAACATTTGTGAATATCCAGCAGACCAGAAAAAAAGAGGATTGTATGTAGAAATGAGTCTCTTAATTGTGTATAGCTTACTTTTCTTCTTAACAATATAATAAATTCAATATGTAACTTTCAAAGTTTTCCAAGTTGTTTGTGATTCCAACTGGCCTTCCATTTCCTTCTGTGCATTAAAAAAATGCTTTAATGACCCTTTATTTTTTCTATTTCTTTTTCTTGTCTTTTCCCCCCCTTTTTAAGGGGAAATGTTTTTTTATCATATTTTTCTAATTGAATAAATTGTTGATTCTAATTACTTCACTGCATGCATTCTTACAAATCTTCCAAAGTTTTTCTAAAATCATGCCTTTTATTAATTCTTTTCTTCAGTATTTCATTACATTCATATTCAGCCATTTGATGAATATGCCCTTAATTTCTTGTTCTTTTATTTCTTTAGAAAACAGGCCAAATACTGGATTTACTGAGTAAAAATGTTTAACATAATTTAGTGACGTTTTGGAAGTCATTCCAATTGTTTTCCAGAATGGGTAGACCAACCAATTTATAGCTCAAAAACAGTGCATCCATGTACATATTTTCCCAAAGCCCCAATTGTGAGGTGGAATCTCATTGTTTTTCAATGAGTGATTTATAACATTTTTTCATGAGTTTCTTTTTCTAAAGATTACCTGGTCATCTTCTTTGACTATATATCTACTGGGGAACAACTTGGTTTTGCATATATTTGAATTAATTACTCATATATGAAACCTCTATCAGATAAATTTTTTTCAAAGATTTCCCCCCTCTCATTATCTCCATTATAATTTTAACCATATTGATTTTGTTTATGCAAATGCTGTTGAATTTTATTTAATCAAAATTGTCCATTTTGCCTTCTATAATCTTTATTCTTTCACCATTAACTCTTTCCCTGGTGTGACCTTTTATATCTAAGTCATAGCCATTTGGAGTTTAGACTTGAATGTGGTGTGACATATTTTTCTATACCTAACCTGCCAGCATGCTTTCCAGTTTTCATCCTTATCCTAGGATTTTGCATGTTTTGGACCAAATCCTAAACTACTGTGTTAATTTGCTTTATTCTTTTTTTTTTAAAAAACCTTTGTACTTCGGTGTATTGTCTCATAGGTGGAAGAGTGGGAAGGGTGGGCAATGGGGGTTAAGTGACTTGCCCAGGGTCACCCAGGTGGGAAGTGGCTGAGGCCGGGTTTGAACCTAGGACCTCCTGTCTCTAGGCCTGACTCTCACTCCACTGAGCTACCCAGCTGCCCCCTATTTGCTTTATTCTTAGTGTACCTAACCTATTCCATTGACTGACCTCTCTATTTTAATTATTTATTAAGTAGTTTTGATGATTACTGCTTTGTAATATAGTTTTAAGATCTCATACTACTAGCTAGACTTTTCCCATTCTTTTTAATTGTTTCTTTTGAGAATCTTGACCACAGTATAATGAAATTTATATTTAATAAATGGATTTTGAAGAATGGATTAAAATCAATTGGAGATTAAATAATTTAATCCTAAAGAATTGTGAAATTGAAGTACATGGAATCAGCATTAAGGTTTTTGATTTTCAAGGATAAGTTTACAATGTCTATTAGCCTAATACCAATGTATACCCAAAAGCTTAGACTATGAAAATCTGCCATTGATTGTTAAGTATTATGGGACTTTAATTAATAATTGTGTCTGATTTCAGAAGAAGGAAATCACAAAAGAGCCACTGTACAGTGCAAAGAAGTACAAAGTTAAGGAGACCAACAAGGATGAGGAGACCAACAATCCCTGTGGGGTTGATAAGGATCTGTGCCAAGACAGAGGACTTGTTTTGAGGGTCAAGGAAGGGGCTGTTTGATGCTGGACTTCCCTGTGCCAGATTCCTATAAGTACCTTAGTTTGCCTTTCATTTTGGCTCCCCTATCTCTGAGATTGAAGGTAAAATCAGACCAGGGAATCATATTTCCCTTTTACCTCAAAATCTAGTGCCTTCTCTTTTATCATATGGCAATTTTCTGTAGTCCTGGCTACCGATGGGTAAGTGCAATATTGCTGCAGTTGTCTTGCAGGCTTATAGAACATAATTCACTTTAATTGGGCCTTGCTGGTGATTCAAGAACCTGTTATGGTTTTGTTTCACTCATAATTTTATATACATAAGATTTTGATATATATATATTTTTGTCCAGAACTTATTTTTTTCTCTTCTATTGGACTTTTTTTTTGGGGGGGGTGTTTTCTTTTGAGAATTGATTCATATACCTCATAACTCAGTCATGTATCCCAGGGTGATTCTAGTGTTGGTCAACACCCTCCTCAGAGGAGATTGTAAAATTATCCCCAAATCAAGGTTTAAAATCTTTTAAAGAAATTTTAGGAAAAGAAAATCCCCAACACCTCAAATTTGTGATGATGGAATTAATCCTACCCTGCCTATTTTTAGATCTAATCACCAAAAGTGTAAACAACATCACTTAATTCTCAAGTGGAGACAACTGTAACCCAAGTGTGTGAAAGTGGGTGATGAATCAGAATTGATTGACTGACTCTGGACAGTACTAAGCAAAACCTTTGTTGTGATTGGTACACATAAAGTAGAGGAAGGCACAGGAAGTGATGCAAAAGAAGCACCTTTAAAAGGGAGTGACAGCTTCCTGTGAGTCAGTTCTTCTTCACTTCCTCACCTTGAACTGGACCTGGAGAAGCTCTGGCTAAGAACCTTGGACTGCTTTATATTTCTCCTTAGAACTATAGATGGGTGAGTGAAGGCTGACTCCCTTAGCCTTCCTGGAGGTACTAGCCTCCGGAGGGGCCCTTGATTAGGAGGAGCCCTCATGGCTAAAACCCTTGTTAATTGACTTTTAGGCTCTCTGTCTGGGCCTCTGGAGCCCTGCCAGAGTAAAGCCAAGACTTGAACACATAATCTAGTTCGTTAAGCTAGATCTCTTACTCTACCCTCTTATTTCTCTACTTCACTCTATCCTATATTTTATAAATTGCTAAAAAAAAACATTAGGAATTGGATCAATTCCTTGATGACCACCCCTTTAAATATTCAGACCAACCAACCATAATTTATTCCCTTTACAAATCAAGAAAGTGGATCTTTTGGAGAAGGATGTCTACAGAAACCACACACTATATCAAAAGATCCAGAGTGAACTTTGGGATATAATGAACTGAACTGAAGGGGATTGAACATATCATTTATTCTGAATGTGAACTCTTATGCCAAAGGGGAGTGCCCCCAATTGGCCTTTTGTCAATATGTCTGTCAATCATTTTTTTTGTTTTCTCTTTTCTTTCCCTCATCCCCAAATTGTTGTAATTCCGTCTTTGTAAAGTACAATATTTTACACACCTCTAGTAAGAAAAGCTTTAGAGCAGTGATTCCCAAAGTGGGCGCTACAGCCCCCTGGTGGCTGCTGCAGCGTTCCAGGGAGTGGTGATGGCCACAGGTGCATTTATCTTTCCTATTAATTGCTATTAAAATTTTTTTTAATTAATTTCCAGGGGGCTAAGTAATATTTTTTTCTGGAAAGGAGGCAGTAGACCAAAAAAGTTTGGGAACCACTGCTTTAGAGGTATAAGATGGTTCTTTGAAATGATTCATTTGGGAAGACTAGGCATGTTAATCTCTCAAGACCCCAAGTGGGGAGATTTTAACATGCTTTCTCCCAAAAGAATCACAGGGGTGATTGTTGGAAGCAAATTTCTCTCTCCATTATGTCACCTTTTTTAATGTCATCTCTGTGACCTGGAGGTCAAAAACCACTGAGTAAATTCAGGTATAGATAAACCCTCAGAGAAAGAAAGTTAAAGAACTAAGGAACCAATGAGATGGGAAACTGATTCTACAGGCACTGGCTCCCTGGGCAGCCCAGGCAAATTAAGAAACTGTGGTTGGTTCCTGAGATGTGACATGTGAGAGTTAGTAGGTGGGGAAAAGAGTTTATAAAGTCAGACCAGGAGCCTGTCTGGGTCTTCTGGCTGGAGCATGGAGAGCGGAAGGAACCTTGTCAGAGTTTAGCTACAGGCTCATCATGGTGGCCAATAGATTAGAACGTTAAGTATCTCTCTACCTCATTTCTACCTTCCCCTCTCTTTACTACTACTATTACTTTGATTTAATAAAGTTATTAAGCTACTATCAGCTCATAATCTTAATTATTACAATTCTAAGGCATTTCTTTCCCCTCTTCCCCCCAATAGTTTTTTCTCAGGGGGTAAAGCTAGAACTCCATGCTCATTCCAATTTATTCCATCTCAATTCACTTGATAATTTATAGATTCCTGGCACTTTGCCAAATTTTCCTAATCAAAACAAGATAAGCTTTATTTTAGCAATCTGAGGGGCATTGACTAGTATAGCAAGTTAACACCAAGCAAGGTACAGATGATAAAATCCTTATTTGATCCATGTCTTCTAGCACTTTGGCTCAAGTAGTCTTCCTTTTATAGATCATGATTGGAAGGAAAATGCAGACATACATCTTTTCTTCTCTTCTCTTTCCTCCCTTCATACATGTTATTTTGCTTACTACCATCCACTATTAGGTGGTACCTGGGTCATTTAAAACTAACTTTATAAGTTGTGAGAACCGCAGTATATTTTGCCTTACTATTATTGCTCTCTGGTAGAGACCATTTTTTCACCATAATGTCTATAAATACACTGCTTTGATGATAACAAAATCAGCAGAGGGTGTTAAAAGCACTTTACATCAGAGTGGAGAGGTCAGAGGACATCCCCTTCCCAAGCACCAGAGAAATAATTTAATTAGAAAATGTTTAACAAAATAAATAACTTCAATAATTCAAGCATTTGAGAGATGACTTTTCCTTAGCAGTTTCTATTTTCATTTTTAAAAGTTGATTTATAAAGAACATTTGATACCCATGCATAAACACCTAGTATGTCAAATTTTTTTCCATAGGCCTAATATTTTTTCCAGCTTGGGTTTTTATATAAAATTTTCTTTTCATGGGAAAAATTCATCCTCATCCAAATTTAGGTATTAAAGCAGCAACTTCACTTACTACATACTAATCAATGATGAAACCAAAACAAGTCAGAGCCAATTGTATGCCAGGCATTGTGCTGTTTTTTTTTTATACAAATATTATCACACTTAATCTAAGTTACAAATATTTAAACATTCAAATATCTCATTTGATACAAGTTAGGAAAGGCTTCAAGATCTGGTCCAACTCATACTTGAATAAGAACATCCTCTGTAACATTTGACAGATAATTGCCCAACTACTACTTAAAACTATCAATGTTGAGGGACCCACTAGATTCCCGGAGCAATCTAATCCACTCTTGAACAATTTTATTGTCAGGACAATTTTCCTTTATATTACCTGCTGGTTCCAATATAGACCCTCCAAAACTTTATCCTAGGTTTGAAGGACCCTGTGGATCAATAGTTGCTCAAAAATATAGCTCATATCCCAAAAAACTATATGTTTACCAATAAGTTGGAAGACACATGGAAAAAAAATTTAATCAATTAGCATGGTAAATAATGCAATAAGATACTCCTATGCACACATAGGATACATTTTCCCACAAGTTACCATGGTAGTAATTGGAGTGAACACACAAGCAGAGAATATATGTTAATAATAATGACAATAGCAATAACTAACATTTATATAGTGCTTACTATGTGCCAGACACCATGCTAAATGCTTTACAATTAGTATCTAATTTGATCTTCACAACCCTAGGAGGTAGTTGCTATTATCCCCATTTTACAAATGAGAAAACTGAGGCAAACAGAGGTTAAGTGATGCCCAGGGTCACACCACTATTAACTGTCTGATGTCAAATTTGAACTCAGATCTTCCTGAATATAAATCCACTGCTCTATCCACATATATAACCAGGAAACATCAACAACAAAAAAGATATAGTGAATATTTGGCTTGAGAATAAAGACGTAATCATAGAATGTGTGAGGCTGGGACAACTCATATCTCCAGCATTATAGGACAGCTGACACCCTCTGGTAATTTTGGACAAACTGTTCTCTGCCAGCTGAAGTGTGATCTCCCCCAATGACCACATCATCTCCACTGGGTATCACATCCTCATCCTGGACTGTGTTGTCTCTGACATCTTATACACTGAGGTGCACTCTGAATTTCAACCACTAAGAGCTACCTACTCTTCTGTTCCTAACTCCCAGAGTAGAGTTCAGAAGCTTTTTCTGGAAAGGATAGGTTGAGGTTCTTGGGAGTGCACAGCCTGGAACTACAACATACCACAACCATCTGGTGAACTAACAAAAGGCAGCTGAATTCCCCCAAACATGTCTTTTCTTTTGAATCCTGAAGTCTGATGCTGATTTTAAGTCAATGGTAGTAGTTAACTACTTGATTTAAGTTAGAAAATTCCTCATAACTCCCATTATAAGCCTGTCCCTAAGCATAATGGCACACAAGCTCTAAAAGGAGTTATGTGGTAGGATGGATTTTTAAGGCTCATCTTGCTCCCAAGATCCACCAAGATGTTAATTATGTTCAGTGTTCCTCTACAGTGATTTTATGTGTATTAAGGCTTCCCTTTTGGTTAAAGACTCTTTCACATTTATAACAGATATTGAATTTCATTTCTGTATCTGTTATTGTGTTTTTATTAAGCTTGCCCTTCCGGATAAAGGCTTTCCCACATTTACTACATTGAAAGGGTCTCTCCCGATTATGATGGTAAGTTAGGCTTTCCTGATTGGTGAAGGCTTTCCCACAATCGTTACATTTATAGGGTTTCTCTCCAGTGTGAATTCTTTTATGTCTCTTAAGGCTTCCCTTCTGACGGAAGGCTTTACCACATTCACTACATTCAAAAGGTTTCTCTCCAGTATGAGTGATTTTATGCAGAGTTAGAGATCTCTTCACACTGAATGATTTTCCACATTCATTACAAACATAAGGTTTCTCTCCAGTATGAACTCTCTTATGTATAATAAGATTTGCTCTTGTAGTAAAGGCTTTATCACATTCATTGCACTGAAATGTTTTTTTCCCAGTATGAAATACTCGATGATTATTTAGGCTTTGATGGCTGGTGAAAGCTTTCCCACATTCACTACATTTATACGGTTTCTCTCCAGTATGAATTCTCATGTGCCTTTTCAAGTTTTCCATTGCAATAAAAGCTTTCCCACATTGGTTACATATGTACGGTTTTTCTCCAGTATGAGATCTCTTATGTCGTTTAAGGTTTGCCTTGTGGGTGAAGACTTTCCCACATTCGTCGCATTGGAAGGTTTTATCTCCAGCATGAAACAGTTGGTGACGAATTAAACTTTGATGATCAGTGTATGCTTTCCCACATTCATCACATTTATAGGGTTTCTCTCCAGTATGAGTCCTCTTATGTGTTTTAAGGTTTGTACACCACCTGAAGGCTTTCCCACATTCATTACATATATAAGGTTTCTCTGCACTGTGAACTCTTTTATGTCTATTGAGAGCTCGCCTCAGGATAAATGCCCTCCCACATTCATTACATTCAAAAGACATCTCACCTGTATGGATTCTTTCATGACTTTTAAGGTTTCCCTTGAGGCTAAAGGCTTTCCCGCACTCATTACATATGTAAGGTTTTTCTCCACTATGAAGTTTCTTATGTACCCTAAGGGATGCACGGTATCTGAAGCCTTTCCCACATAGATTACATTCCAAATGGTTTTCTCTAGTATGACTTATTTGATGTGTTTTAAGGATTCCCCTCTGCCTAAAGCATTTCCCACATTCATTACATTTATAGGGTTTTTCATTAGCATGCATTCTCTGATGTCGCATAAGGCATGAGTAGTATCTGAAAGTTCTCCCACATGTATTACATTTCAATTGTCTCTCTTTAGTATGAATTATCTTATGTTTATTAAGGATTCCTTTCTTGCTGAAGGCTTTCCCACAATCATCACATTTATAGGGTTTCACCCCACTGTGAGTTCTTTGATGAATAGCAAGGCATGAAATGCTGCTGAAGTTTATGTTACATTCATTACACTTATGTAGTTTCACTTGAGCATGTTTTCTATGGTAATGAATAACATTTGACTGGTAATTGAAGGGCTTTTTGCACTTACTGTCTTTACGAAGTTTCTTCCCAATGGAAATTCTCTTGTGTTTAAATGGGCCTAAAACATATTCTAAGTTCTTTCCAAGTGTATTACATTTAGAGAGATTTTCTCCTACAGGAACTCTCTGTTGAGGAATGACAACTGACCCAAAAATGAGCTTTCTTCCAAATATATTACATTCATTAGAAGATTCATTAGTGATTTTTTCCTCCCTAGACTGTGTCTCTAGGTTTTCCTTCTTCCTATCTAACTCAACATCATAAGGCCAAGTTTCTTTCAAAGTAGACTGCCAGGGGCCATCCTTTGTGCATATCTCTTGAAATGGTTCTTTCATAAATATATTCTGCTTTCGAGTTGGCTTCTTGGTTTCACACCTTGTCTTCTGACTAAGGGAATCTGAAAGCAACACAAACATGTAAATAATCATTGTTCTCTGTGGTGAAAGAAAGCAAAGGGATCTATACGAAGTCTAGATTGTCTTTTCCTTCAAAGAAAATTATAATTAACTTGGAAAAAGTTGAACAGTCATTGTTACCAGGAATCTAAAGTCCAACATAATTAAGGAAATATATCAGAGTAACTAGCTGCCTAGGATTTAATAAATTACATTCCACTGCACTGAAAGCATTTATAAATGTCATCAGAATTTTCTGACTCATAATAGTTGGGGGAAATGTTTCCATCTTTAGAAAGAAGAAATAGATTAATTTTGTAAACTAAAGTGATAAGTTTCAAGGGAATCTCAAGAAAAATTCAGGGGAAAGCTTATCAAACCAATGATTTATAATTATTTAGTAATAATGTATATGCCATACTAATTAAACTATCAAAAGATTACTTTAAAGAGCTAGAAAAAACAACATGGAGAAATAAAAGCTCAAAAGCCTAAAGGGAAATTTTTTTTTAAGTGTCAAAGAAGGGAGCCTAGCAATACCAGTTCTCAAACTATACTACAAAACAAAAATCATCAAAACTATTTGGTATTGGTTACAAAAGTGAGAAAATTATGAAACAAATTAGATATACAACATACAGAAGTAAATGGATCTAGTAGATCCAAATACCTCAATTACAAGAGCTCACTATTTTTCTTGGCAAGGGTTGGGGTGGGATGGGAACCCATGCTGGGAAAACTAGAAAGGAGTCTGAGCAAAAACTAGGTTTAGAATACTCAACACCCAAGTAAGTTCCAAATAGATATATAAATATAAATGGTCATGTTCTAAACAAATTTGAGGAGTCAAAAATAAATTACCTTTCTTATCTGTGATAAGGATAAGAGTTCATGACCAAACAAGGGACTAAAAAATAAAACAGACAACTTTGACTGCATAAGTTTTTGCACACACAAAATCAATGTAGCTATAATTAGAAAGGAAGCAAGTAATTAACAAAAACAATTATTTGCAGAATTTCTCTCTTCCAATCAGCCCTTCACAATACGTCATGTATTCTTCTCACAGAGTTAATTTCATCATACCACTTCCCTTATAAAAAACTTCTGATTTACCCCAATGAAACTAAGTTATTGGATAATTCAATTCCCCAGGGAAACTATACAAGGCCTCACAAAGCAACTTCTGCTCCCATTTTTGCCTAATCTGCCTTTCCATCTCCACCTCATCAAACTCCAGCCAAGTCCTCTCAGTTACCCAGTTTTCTTAATAAAGCTTTACCAAATCATTCATCCTTAATTACTTGTTCTTCTTAAAGTGCTACAAATGATAACACTATCTTGCATATACTCAAACTGCTTTCTAAAAAAACGTCCTGATTTTGAAAGCCCTCACCGTGTTGTCCCAAAACTCTCACATAACCAACAATGTTGTCAAATCTCACTTTGACAGAAAATTGATTGCTCTGTGAGGACATCACATGTCTTCCTACCCCACATACTATAACACAACCCTTCTGAAAAGGCCTAGGAATCTTTAAGGAGAGCTCCCTGTCCAACACCTTTACTGACCAGCTGGGTTGATACTCATTGTGTCCCCCATTTTGCTTTTCACGTACTCACCTAGAAAAGTGCTAATCAGGACACCTTTCTCTGCCATCCATGGGGCTTCTATTCTTTCCAACTGGGAGATCACATCTGGTATGGAAATAGGAAGGCCTCCTTATTGGAAAATAAATTATAAAATGCTGAGATCAGAGAGAGAATCCAGAATTCAGACTTACCCTCTTTATCATTTGGGAACTGAGAGCATGTTACCATGACCCAGGTGGTAGTACATGATACCACAAAGCATGAAGGATGCATCGGTCACTGGCTTAAAGGAAATGACTTCATCCAATATATTTTTTCCTAGGAAGATACAAACCTTCATGTCTTCAAGCATCTACACTGGATCTTTGGGGAGGCTCTTTGACCTGAATGAAGAACCAATAGTGGAAGTGTAGCTTTTGGGGCAGCACAATAAAACTACCCTTTTCCCATCATACAAGTCAAAACCCTTTCACTTAAATAGAGAAGGCAGAAACACCAGTGACTCTGGGTATAAACAACTATGAAACTGCTTCCTATCAGGTATATTCTGTATATTTTCCCTCCAAGAGAAGGGAAGAATGTTAGGCACCAGTCAGTTGAGAAGAAATTAAAATGCAAAGACAACCCAAGAAAATCTGTCTAGAGGAGAGCTGACCTTACCAAGAGAGACAAAATTCTCATAGTTCTCCAGCATCACATCCCAATACATGTCCTTCTGAGAAGGTTCCAAGAGCCCCCATTCCTCCCAGGAGAAGTCCACGGCCACATCTTGGAATGTCAGAGGTGTCTGAAATAGGACACAAGATGCCCACTCTCTCAAGGATCAATCCTCAGGGAGATATGAAGAAGACATGAAGTTGGCAGAATATAAAGGCCCTGATTCTCAAAGCAATAAAGGTTTTAAGTATTCCATTTTTAATATTTCTGGAGGGATTACTTATTGGTTATCTAACTTTGCATTAGATTCTATAATATTAAAAAAGCTTAAGACTTAAAGTTAGCCTTACAAATGAGCTTCCACATTGAAACCAAAGGGAATCATACATTTTACTTGCAAACTCTGAAATCACACAATTGACAAAGCATTTGAGGATTATAATATCACCTATTCCCTTATATTGTGCTTCCAAATTTGTGAATGCTACAAGGATGCTGAGGTATGTGTAGACCACACTTTAGTTAGTTATTCATTAGTCAGCTACTTGATTCTAGTATATCATGCAATCATCCCGAGCACCACAATTTTAGGGGGTTGTACTAATATTTTCCAATTAATTAGTAACTTTGCAACCTTTTTTCTTGTTCTGACTTGTAAAATGAGTTTTAAAATACCACCTGCTTTATGGTCTTGTTATGAGAATCAAAGGAGAGGGGATTGGTAAAGGACCTGTCATTTTGCTTCTATGAGGAGCTCCCTGGCAAAGAAATTCCCTTCACCAATACAGGTCAGTACTTTCCTTTTAGCTATAAGAATCTTAGAAAGTTCCTCTGGAACACTGAGTGATTAAGTGACTTGCCCAGGAGGAAATCTGGCTTTAGAAATAGAAGAAAGGCTGTAGAAATTCTTCTGTTCTAGCCAAAAACACAGGAGCCTTTTCCAGAAATCCATAATGCTTCTTATAATACAGTTCCCTCTGATTTTATACATTGTATATTCTGTTCTCTAGGTTTTGCCTTCAAGTTGTCTTGGTGAATACAGATCATCTGGCTCAGATCAACTACATGCCTAGATGCTGAGAGTTGGCAAGAGTGACTGCTGAATCATAATCAATGATATTTGAAAGTTTATGAAAAATGGGAGAGGAACCACATGTTGAGATAATAGCAAATACTGTCCAGATTCATACAAAATGGGCAAAGAATAGAATCTGCAAAATAAAGGGTGCTACATAAAGCACATAAGCCTTGTTCTAATAGGTTGGTTGATTTTACTAAACTTTTTTTTCCCCTCTTTTTTATTCTTTATTATAAGAGATAGCTCTCTAGGAAGGGTGCAGTGAGTTACAAAAGAAAATGAAAGCAATATAGAAGCAAGACCTACCAATAAAAATTTAATTTGAAGATCAAGAGAAAAGGAGAGAGGAACCACAATATTAGAGAAAGGCAAATGTTTTCCTAATTTACCAAAATGTGCATACAAATGTGATAAAAATCTGTTCACTAATAGATAAGTAATTAAAGGATATTAACAATTCTCAAAAAAATTAACAACTATAATAAAAAGGTTCCCCAAATCACAATAATAACAGAAATGTAAATTAAAACAACTCTGAGGTTTTACCTCATACCCTACCAATAGGCAAAGAAACAAAAGATGGGAATGGTCAGTGTTGGAGGGGTTGGGGAAAATAGGCACAACTGGTGCATTGTGGGTAGAACTGAGAATCAGAACAATTATTTTGGAAAGCAATTTGGAATTATACTAAGATGCCCATGCCCTTTGACCATGAAAGAATACTACAAGGTTTATGTTTTAAGAGGCTATGTCTAGACATTCCCATAGACACCAAAATCTTTGTAGCAGCACCTTTTGGGATGGCAAAGACTTAGAAACAAAATAGATGTTCATCATTTGGAGAATGGCTAAACAAATTGTGATACATAAATATAATGGAATAGTACTGTTTCTTAAGAAAAAAATGTAATAAATATAGAGAAGCCTGGAAAGATCTACATAAACTGATGTGGTAAAGTGGAATCAAGAAAACAACATACACAATATTTACTACAATAATATGCACAATAAACAATATACACTACAATAATATAAATGGATAGAACCACAAAAAATAATCAATAGTGTATGTTGCATAATTAAACACATTTTTCCATAGCTAGAAAGAAGAAATATGAGAAGACAACTCAACACCCTTTGTGAAGGTGGGAAATCCACAAATCCTTGGACAAAGCATATAATTAAAGGCTTTTTTGATGTGTCAGTTATGCTGATTTTTTTATCTTTCTCTTCTTTGTCTTTAAAAAATACTATAAGAGATGAATCTTTGGGAAGGGGATGGATATTGGGGGAAAATATGGTCAGGTTAAAAAAACAAAAGATATCAATAGAAATTTGTTTTTTAAAAAACTTTACAGAAATCCAGGTTACCTTTATCCAGGGCATCCCTTTCATCCATGTAATTTGGTAGTAGTACTCCTTCTCCCTGTTCACAATATTACCAGCTTAGTTTAGATCTGTATTACCTCTTGGCTATGTTACTGCCAACAAGCTCCTCATCCATCTGTCTACCTCATCTCTCCCCATTCCGATTCATCCTACACCCAAGACATTGCAATGATTACTTCCCTGATCCTAGAAATTTTTCCTCTCACAAACCTGCCAAAGATCCCATTTTTTTTTCTGATCATTACATCCTACTGCTGACTGAATCTCCAATCCCTAATTCTCCTCCCTGGTCTTTAGAAGACCAAACTAATAAGATAAAATTTAATAGGAAGGAATATTGTCATAAAACCATGGAATATAAGCCTTGGAAGAGACTTCAATTAGCAGGAAGACTTGCTACCTGACAGAGTCTGTCTAGCATGTACTTGAAGTTTTACACGTGGTACAAAAAAGTCAACTTCACAAATATAAAACTGAGGAGGCACAGTAAGATAGTCATTGTTCTGTAAATATTTGGGAGTTTTATCAGATGGGAGGCCAATATGATAGAGCAGTCAGAAGATCTTCTTAGGCTATATTAGAAAGTTATAGCTTCCTGGAATAGAGAAAGGATAATGCCACTATTTTCTGCCCTTTAGCAGAGAGAGCTTCATTTGGCAAACCCCAGTTTAAGAAAGCCATTGAGCCTTCTTTGAGTCTCCAGAGAGGAGCAACCATAATTGGTAAAGGACCCTGAATCAGTGTCATGTGAATCAAGTGAAAGAAAAAGGCATGTCTAAAGACTCATGATTAACATGATAGATGTTTTCTGGTATTTGAAAGCCTATCTCCTGGGAGTGAGTCTTGTACAAAACCAGGGACACAATGGTTAGAACTGGCAAAAAAGTCCCCCACTGCCCAGCCCTTATCGCTCTTCTGCCTTGGAATCAATACACAATATTGATTCTAAGATGGAAGGTAAGGGTTAAAAAAAAAGTGGCAAAAAAATTAAATATCAGGAAAAATATTCTAACAATTAGACCTATATGAAAGCAGAATGGGTTGCCTCAAGAGGTAGTGTATGCTTCTGCTTTTGGAGTCTTCAAATAGAAGCTGGACAACCCCTTGCAATTTTATATATGAGGATAATATTATAGTGTTTATTATGTTATAAAGATTATAATGGGGATTCCTTTTCTCAGCTAACAAGCATTTAAGCACCTACTATGTTCCACCACTAAGCTAAATGCTCAAAACCCAAAGAAATGCAAAAAGCACTTCCTGTTCTCTAGGAACTCACAGTCTAAGGAATGTATGAATTGTATTGGACTAGATGGCCAACAAGGTCCCTTCCAACTCTCATATCCCATTATTTTTTGATCTGCATTAATTCATACAAATCTTCCAATGTTTCTCCAAAATACTCATACACATCATGGCTTATGGGACAATATTCCTTTAAATTTATATATCACAGGGGCAGCTAGGAGGTTCAATACAAATCCAAGCCTGGAAAGTTCCTGGGTTCAAATTTGACCTCAGACACTTCCTAGCCATGTGATCCTGAGCAAGACACTTAACCCCCAATTGCCTAGCCTTTACAACTCTTCTGCCTTAGAAATGATACTCAATATTGATTCTAAGAGAAGGTAAGGGTTTAAAAATAGATTTCTATATCACAATTTGTTCAATCATTTCCCAACTAATGAGAATTCAACTTGTTTTCAGTTCTTCACTTCACAAAGGGAAGAGAAGCAAAATGAATATTTGGGTAAACAGGGGATTTTCTTTCTGTCTTTAAAGGCTTAAAGATAAAGGGGTAGAAACAGGAACTCTGGATCAAAAATTTAAAACATGAGTTTGTAAGCAGACATAACTAAGATAATGGCACAAAAGGCAAACCAGATTCCAGTACTTTAATTCTATGAGAATAAAATGCTTTTCTCAAACAAAATATACATGCACAATAGGCACAGTAATACAGGAGAAAAAAATATTGGCTTTGGAGTCAAAGAACTTGGGTTCAAATTCTACCTCTGATATTTATAATACCTGTATGATCTTGGACAAGTCATTTATCCTCCCTGAGACTCAGCTTTAATTGTAAATTGAGAGGCTTAGAACATGGTCTTTGAAATTTCTCCTAGCTCACAGACTCTGATCCTAAGTAAAGATACAGGAAAGAAAATCTCTTTGCAGAGTAGCTGAAAAAATTTTGACATGTAAAGTCTACAAAGAACTTATCCAAATCCCATGTCCTTAGCAGAAAAGTGGGAAAAGATATTAGCCAAAAATTCCCAAAAGATGTAAGAGCCACCCAAAAAGTACCAGCTCAATAGGGCTGATATTCAGACAAATGCAAACTCTGCCCTTTCTGTTCATACCAATCAAATTGAGTGAACAACTCAGACAGAGTTTGTGGGGAAGTAAAAATACTAGCAAACATTTCTTGGTCCTAGGGGGCTGCCAGATGTTCCAACCATTTTAGAAAACACTTTGGAATTTCACAAGAAAAGTTGCAAAGCTCTTCATACCCTGACCAAGCTGGCTAGTTCCACAATTAGTTAGTTAGTTTGTTTACCCTAAAGGAGTTTACTGACAAAAAACCTAAATACAAAAAAATTTTTTAGTAATAATAGTTGCAATAGGAAAAAAGGCAACTTTATTTCCAAAGAACTGACTGGTTACTGTGATTTAGGAATTACAAATTTGAAGATTTCTAAGAAAGAGAAAGATTTATAAGAGGGGGTATAAAATGAACAGAGAGGAATCTTAAGAGTAACATACACAATTACGAAAGCAACCTGAATGAAAATCACTTTGAATGACAATATAAATCATGACTAGTAGTGTTGATTTAGGATCAGAAGACTGAAGTTTGAGTTAGGACTCTTATCAGTTACTAAATGTGTGACCTTTGGTAAATTATCTGTTTTCTCATCTGCTAAATGAGGCAGATGGACTAAGTACTTGACTTAATGTTAATTCTAGCTACTAATCAATTGATGAATAATGGACAATATTGCTACTAACTTACAGAGGAAATCCACTCTTACTTTTAGCAGAAAACTACCAAAGGATAAGGTTTCATGAATTATGAAATCAGAAGGTTGGATTACATTTCTTCTAGCTCTAAAAAAATCTATGAACTCTATATTGTCTGTCAAAATTGCCAGAGTCTTTGGGGATACAAAAATGGGTTCAGGCCCTTGGACACAGAAGATAGAGAACGTGAGAAGTGAAGTATTCACACTTTGAGAAAAGGAAAACATTTCAGGGGAAAAAAAATCTTTAACTCACCTGAGACCTGAGGAGTACAGAAGTCATTTCCCCCACTCCTTGTTTCACTTTTCTTGGGGAAGAGCAAAGTATTGAAAAGCCAGATCTGAAGGATAAAAAGGAAGTTAAGAAGGAGAACAATCCTACCTTGTAGTTCCCAAACTAAGAGTTAAATTTCCCATCCAGGCACACATCTATTATCTGTACAGAGGGATGACCTATTAACTGCATTGACTATGTTTTAGAGACCTGAGAGTTAAGGTGCTGGATAGTTGAGTCCACCAGAAATTCAGGCTCTGAATAAACTAACTTCTTTGGGTTTTGTATCAGTTCATGACCACCTGAGCAAGAGAGTTTCTAAGAAGTCCAGACAAGACACTGAAGGACAAGGATCCTATCTCTGAAACTAGCCCCAATCAGCCATGGTATCATTCAGATGCTCTCCCTACTTCCTTTTTCTCTCCTTTGTCCCATCAATCATTACAATGCTCAAAAACCCCAAAGAAAAATATCTGGAAGTATAGGTGACAGGTAACACCTTGTTCCTCTACCAATATATTACTTTAGAGGGCTTGAAAAGTGAGGGAGTATTCTTAACACAGGAGGAGTTAGTTGGCACAATGGATAGAGTACCAGGACTGTAGTCAGGAAGATCTGAGTTCAAATTTGGCCTCAGACACTTAGCTATTTGTCCCTTAGTCACTTATCTCTGTCTCAGTTTCTTCATTTGATGATGCACTGGCAAAGGAAATGGCAAACCACTCCAGTTATCTTTGCCAAGAAAACCCCAAATGGGGTCATGAAGAGTTGGACACAATTATAAACAACTTAGCAATAATTCTTAACACAGATCAAAGATGGAACTTTTCCTGTGCAAAAAGAGAAAACTATCTCTGAAGGTATTTTATCAGCACTCTAAACTGGACCAAAAAAAAAAAAAATCAGAGAATCTCAGAAACCTCCTAACTCCAGTTAGCTATCAAAATATCTTGCTTTGGACACCTTAGTCTTATATAATGGTCTTCTCCTATTGTTCTTCTACAATACATATTTTGATTTAATACATACATAATCACTCATTTGGAGAAGTCTTTGCAGCCAAATGTGTCTAATAAATTGAGAAGAGACTGATCATCTGTTTTTAAAACTTCTAGAACTTACACTAATATAGGGAGTGTCCTTGCTTCACCAACATGTTGAAGTCTGTTGAAACATTATGGAAATGATCAGGACAAGGGAGAAAAGGATAAATACTCCCCCAAGGGGCAGATAAGGTTAAAAAAGCAGAGGCTACAAATCCTAGGTTTCCACACTTGCCCTTGATTCCTGGCAAAATTCTTGAAACTCTTATTAAAGATAGATAAGGAGGCAGGAGGCAAGAAGCATCAGCAGAGCCTCCTCCAGAAGAGGCTACCCTTAAAATAAAAAGTAATAAAACAGAAGAAAAGGTTACATCACTCTAACGTAATTTCTTTTGATACAACGGTTCCCAGAGGGGTGGATCATACTACAGACAAAGTTCACCTTTGCTTCACTGTCATTCCTGTCCAGCCCCTGCAGAGCTCTGTCCTGGATGCACCCCCTTTTCTTCCCTCTCTACCCTGGCTCTAGGGAAATCAATCTATCCATCAATAATTATTTATTAGGTGCCTACTATGTGCCAAGAGGCTCCCTTTTGGACTCTCATTTCTTCTCTAAAAGGGGACCGCCCGTTCCTCTCCAGGGTTGATCCTCACTTTGTTTGGGTTCAAATTCCTAGTCCCATTCTTGCAGCCTGTGACAGCCCCCCTTCATTCCTTCCCGCCTCCCTGAGCTCTCCGACTCTAGGGGGCGCGCGCTCGAACACACAGGCACACACACCCACTCCCCTACATATACCAATCTACGCGGACACCCACACACACTCAGCGGACAGACACATATCCTTCCCCATACACACAAGCACACGCCTGAATATACATCCATGCGTGCACATACACACGCCCCTGCACACACCCCTACATGCGCACACAGGCACACCCTTGCACACAACCCTATACACACGCGCGCACTTCAGCATACACCTACGTACACACGCACACACACCCCTGCACACACACCTACACCTCAGCATACGCCTACCCACAGGCACACCCCGAGTACATTTCAGCATACACGTACACACACACTCTCTCACACTCTCTCTCTCTCCCAGACTAACTTGCCCACCTGCAGAAAGGCCCAACAACAACCCAAAGCCGGGAAAACCAAACCTTTCCTCGGACTCCCCTCAAGAACTGCGAATGCGCGAATCTCACCCTGAACTACATTTCCCACAATGCACTCGGCTCTATCCAATCAAAGCTCGAAAAGTCCAGTAGCGGAGAACTTTATCTCCGAAGTGAGGCTGGAAAATGGCCGTCTTTGGGTTTCTTTTGCGCAGGCGCTTCAAAGAGACCTGACAGGCTACATCTCTGTCCAAGTGAGGAGCTTCATATTTAGCTTTTATAAAGGAAGGTTTTGTTTTTTGTTTTTAATTTTTCGAGTGGTTCATGTCATAATGAGTAATTCTAAAAAGATGAATTCTCTATGTGAGGCAAACATGAAAAGAAACAAGCAGGTCTGGCTGCGTAGCCAATGAAAAGAGGCTGCTCCCACCCACGTGATAGGCTAAGCTGCAGGCGCGCCTGTTCTGTGGCCAGTGGCCAGTGGCTCCGCCTTCTGTTATTTGGAAATGCGCAAACAACAATCACAACCGCCTCTTCATTGTTCTGAGATGAGAGTAAAATCGAGTTTGGAATAGCAGCTAACATGTTAAAAGAGGAAAATGTTTTAAGATTTTTAGAAAAGCATGTAGAGGAGATTCACAGTTTTATAAGGAAAAGGCTTCTTTTTCTACTCTTTCAATAAATTCGTGCTGTTAAAAGTTTTTCAAGTTTATAAAAATAATTTTTAAAACTTACTAGAAAAAATTGAAACACAAAGACCCATAAATAATTAAAATAAGCTGGGGCAAAATTTAATATGCTACTGGTAAATGGCTCAGATGCAACCTCTCTTTCAGTGCGAAGAGCTGGCTTTGAGTCCAGTAAAATCTGGGCTCAAATCCTGCCTCTGAAACACTGGCTGTGACCTTGAGTGTCACTTCATTCTCCAGGTCAATATGCAAATGAAGGATCCCTGGCGGAACATGTTGAACTGCTTTGGAAGAGACAGTTTCCTCATCCAGGGTTTTCCTATACATATGAAATCATAGATCAAATCCTAATCCTCCTCCCTAACAGATGAACTAAAAAACACCAACTGTAGCAATTAAGACCTCAGAAAAGGCCATGACAAAAGTGACCATGGTTGAAAAGATAAGTGGAAAACTACATTATGCTTTAAAGTGCTAGAGGCAATGAAGTAATATCAATATTTAATAGAGACTCTTGGTGGCATAATATCCAAGTTCCTAGTGAGGAGTTATTTATTAAGCACCTATATAAACTAGGCACTGTGCTAAGTACTAGGGATTAATTTTCCTTCTATCATTAAGTTCATTCTGATTGTAGTGTTAAAGGAAATTTTGATTTTTTTAATTTCCCTTCTTTAATTATCATTCAGGGCTCAGGGTTATTCTTCCTGCAGTTGTAGCCTAACTGGTACCCAGTCTTCTGTTAATTTTAACCTCACCTGACCAAAACCTGACTCATGAAATAATAGTGTTAAAGGAAGATTTAACATTCTTAAGACAGAAACCAAAGGGTAATTTAAAAACCTTTCCAAGAAGACTTCTAGTTGTCCTTGACTCCTTAGTCAATATTAGAAAAATTTAGATTTAAACTTCTTCTCCCTTGTTCAGTCCATTATGAACCCTCTAAATCAGTGGTTCCCAAACTTTTTTGACCTACTGCCCACTTTCCAGAAAAAAATTACTTAGTGCTCCTGGAAATTAATTTTTTTTTAACTTTTTAATAGCAATTAATAGGAAAGATAAATGCACCTGTGGCCATCACCGCTCCCCTGTATCACTGCAGCACCCACCAGGGGGTGGTGGCGCCCACTTTGGGAATCACTGCTCTAAATAATTTAACCTTTAACTTGATAGTTTACTCATAGAGTCTGATTAACTAGGTTGGTTTGATTAGGGGATTATGAGATTATCTGCCTAACTAAATTTGTTCAGTTTTTATGATATTGAAGGAAACATGGGATTGTGAATCTTTTAAAAATTCTGTAGCCTAAAAAAAGTAGATTTAAAATGATTATTTCTCTGTAATGGGCATATATTTGTCTATTTAAAAAGCCTTTTTAGAAATTCTAATCTTGTTCAGGTTGATTTTTTTCTCTCCAAAGGCTGAATCCCTGTGTATGAGGATATTAAAACCTAGGTTTTTACCTCTATAATTTCTTCATTGTAGTAGATTTATTTGGCAGCAGTTACCCACCATGCAAATTTATAAAGGATAAATTTCTCTCAAAACAAATGTGCTAGGCCAAGTGCTAGGGACTGAAATAAGATAATTATTTGACCTAGACTGATGGTAATCCAGCAAAGTACTCTGTTCTGTCTGTAATAGGTTGTAGGCTGGTCATTCGGCCTCACCACCCGAATGACAATTTAACACGATCTGACTGCTGTTGATCTTGTAAAATAGTATTTTGATTTATTAAATATTTCAACACAGGGAAAGGAAGGAGGGCCCAGGGAGTGAATTCCTTAATTCCAATTTCTCTAATTCTTCTCCCTCCAATCTACAGGTTCCTCATGAAATTGTCTTCTGGTCTTGCTATTCCCTTTTCTTCACTGTCTGTCTAGACCCCCCAAACCCTATCTAACTTCCTGACCTACTAACCCTCCAAATATTGATGGTGGATGAGTTTATAGTTCAGCAGGAATAGATAGGGTGAGGTAAATAGCAAAGTCACCCTAGTGGGCCCAGCCAAATATGGCCACAGCTTCACTTCCAGACAGACGAGTCACTGGGCTCTGGTTGGCTTTTTCTCGGCCAAGATGAACTCTCTTGTGCTACTGGAGCATAGGAACTAGGCTGATGGGAACAGAAGAAATCTGAGTGGATAGGATTTCTCTCTCAAAGACAGGTTGGTTGATGGAAGAATCACAGGAACAGGGCAAATGGCTTCCCACAGAAAGTCCAGTAACCCACGGCAGGAAGCGCTCTCCTCAAACTTTTGAAGAGACAGGAAAACTCCCCCCCATTGTCTCTGTGAGTCTCCTTATAGCCATTCCTCACATTCTGTGGAATCTCTCCAGTTTAGTTCCATGCGTGAGCCAACCCTGCTTTGCAAAGTCAAGCACAAACCTTTGCAAAAGCTTCTCCCTTGCTCTCTATCTTTTCCTCAGGACATAAACACAAAAATTGTTCCTGTTCCCAGGGAATATCAGTCTATGTTGGAAACAACCATGCATAAACAAAATATATTCAAAATGACATAGGAGACATGGATATGAATTGATTTCAGAAAAAAAAAACAGAAGGATGAGAGAGATACACTGAGAGAAGGGGAGGAGAAAAATGTAGAATGGGGAAAATTATATTATGAGAAAGAGATGCACAAGAAAGAGTTTTTACAGTAGAGGGGAAAATGGGAAGCCAAGGAGCACCTCTTTAACCTCACTCTCATCGGAATTGGTTCAAAAAGGGAAAAATATATATACACCTTCACCTGGATATAGAAACACAAAAGTCCCTCACTATATCGTGGTTCACTTATCAAGGCTTCACTGTATTGTGGGTTAAAAAAAAAATCTGATTCTGTATCACGGAATTTTTGCTATACCATGGGATTTGGGGGATGAATACCATCCTGTGCACAATGGAAATGCAGTACACCACTCGCTCTTGTGCAAGTTTGCCAACATGAGATTGTACACGCCACGCTATTGGCTGATGGAATGAAAGGCAACCAATCACAATGCTGTGTTCTGTATCCTGGGCGCTGATTGGCTCAGTGTTTTTAAGAGTGTGGAAAAGATTTATGGGAGAGTGGGAAGGGCTTATTAAGCCTTAAAATATGAATAAATAATAAAATAAACATGCCACTACTTTATGGATTTTCACCTATTGTGCGGTTCTCTGGAATGTAACTCCTGGGACAGGCGAGGGGTCACTGTATACTTACCAAACAGGCATATAGGAGGGGAAAGGAATAAGAGAAAGGAAGGATGTGATAAGACAGAGAAGCCAAGTAAGAGGGACAGTGGTCAGGAGGGGTAAAAAAAGAGGATAAAAGAAGAAATTAGGAGACAGGGAAATAAATTTAGTATAATTAGGAATGGGAATGGGAAGAACTTACCCAGAAAATGAAAGTAGATAACAATGGATTAGAAAACAGAATCCAACAAAATGTTATTTACAAGCAAAACAATTGAAATAGAGAGGCAGAGTTAAAGGGTTAGAAACTTAGGTTAAAAAGATTTTTTTAAAGGTAGAGGTAGCAAACATGATCTTAGACAAAAGCAAAAATAGACCTAGTTAAAAGAAACACAAATAAAAAGTACCATAGACAATGAAACAATATCCATACTAAATATATGTTTACCAAATGTCAGAGCTTCCAAATTCTTAAAGGAAAAATGTAATGAGTTATAAGAAGAATTAGACAGTAAAACTATAACAGTGTGGGCTCTCTGAAATAAACAGAATTTTAGAAAAGTTAGATATGATAGACTTCTGAAGAAAATTATCTCAACTGTACATGGCAACTTCACAAAAATTGACCATATGTTAAAGAATAAAAACCTCACAACCAAATGCAGAAAAACAGATACATTAAATGAACCTTTTTCAGGCCATAATGCAATTTTAAAAAATAACTTGGAAGCTTAGATTAAATATTAATTGGAAACTAAGTATCTAATTCTAAAAAATGAGTAGGACCAGGAACAAATCATAGAACAATAATTTCATTAAACATAATGACAATGAAACAATGAAATTTGTTAGATACAACAAAGTAGTGCTTAGGGGAAAAATTTGTATCTCTAAACTCTTAAACATTTTTTAAAGAGAAAGAGCAAATCAATGAATTGGGCATGAAATTAAAAAAAAAAACAACACTAGAAAAAGAACACATTAAAAATCCCTAATTAAACACCAAAATAAAAAACCTGGAAATCGAAGGAAAGATAAATAAAATAGAAAGTTTTTTTAAAAATGAATAAATAAAACTAGGAACTGATTTTATAAAAACATTGGTTAATTTTATTTTTTAAAACAAAAGAAAGTCAAATTACCAATATTGAAAAAGAAAAGGGTAAATACACTACCAATGAAGGTGAAATTAAAGCAGTTTTAGGAGCACTTTTACCCAATTAGTTACCAATAAATCTAACATGATAGATCCATAAGAACTCCCCAGGCCCATCAAGGCAAGAAACAGCCAGAAAAAGACATATTTTGTGAAAATCTGCCTAGACCAGGCAAGGATCAGTCATGAACTCACAGATGTAGCAAAACTTTTCTCGAATACAGCTGCCTTCTCTTAATTGGCTCTTCTTAATTGGCTTAAAATTTTCTTGATAGGCTAAAATTTTATTGACCAGGTTAACATAACCTTAGGCTTTACCTCGGACAGAACGACCTCCATACTTTTCTGATACATCCTGCTATAAGTTCTACTCCCAGGAAATTCCTGACTAGTTATCACAAACTTTGAGTTATGTCACAAGGACAGAGTGACCTTCTTTATAACGGTACCATCACTATCTTATGTCTTGGATAACATGCCAAAGAGAAACTTTGTAGATTAGTATTGATGGATGTATTTACTCCTTTATGCAGCTGTGCACCTTTAATTGGCCTGCATACTTGGATAAGGCTGACATGTAGAAAATATGTACTTCTGACATGTTTTCCTTTCTTTGATGGATGATGCTCCAATTAGCATTGTATACTTTTGACATGTAATCTTTTTTACTGAATATATATGTTCTTTGTTCTCAGTATGGAAATTCTGTCTAAATATTGCTTTTTTTTCCACCAATAAACTGAGTTCCTTGTGACTGTACATCATGAGGGCTTCCCTAAGTAATCACATTCCAACTGCCTCTGAAAGTCTCTCTTTCTTGCTCTTTGGTTTTGTGTCTCTGTCTCTTTAAGCCTGCCTGCTTTCACTGAAATTTGATCCCCAGGTACCTGTACAGCGGCTGGCCTGCTGAACTGGGGGTTCTCCTGGGCTTACAAGCAGCTTTCTCTAAGAACTCACTTGAGAGCCCCTATAATCCTCCACACTAACAATCTAAGCAAAATGGATGAATATTTATAAAAATAAATATGAAAATATTTATAAAAATAAAAATATTTTTAAAAAAGATTAAAAGAAGAAATAGGCTACTTAAATCCTAGAAAAAGAAATTGAACAAGCTATAAATGAGCTCCCTAAGAAAAAAATCCCCAGGACTAGTTGAATTTATAAGTGAAGTCTGCCAAATACTCAAGGAACATTTAATTCCAATACTATATAAACTATTTGAAAAAAATATGTAAAGAAGGAGTCCAGACAAATTCCTTTTATGTCACATAAATGGCTTTGATGACTAAACTAAAAAGAGCAAAAAACAAAGAAAGAAAACAATAGACCAATTTCCCTAATGATAAAGATAAAGAAGTTTCATTGTCATAAAGGAAAAATGCCGTCCACTTTCAGAGAAAAAATTGATGGCATCTGAATGCATATTGAAGCATACTTTTAAAAAGTTTATTTTTTTGTTTGCTTATTTTTTTGTTTTGTTTTTTCTTTCATAATAAGACTAATATGGAAATATGGTTTTTGTGAATGTGCATGTACAATCTGTATCAAATTGTTTTCTGTCTTTAAAGAGAAGAGGAGGAAAGAGAGGAAGAGAGGGAATTTAGAAGTCAATTTTGTTTTAAAGCCCTTGCCTTCTGTCTTAGAATCAATACTATGTATTGGTTCTTAGGCAGAAGAGTGGTAAGAGCTAGGCAATGGAGGTTAAGTTACTTGCCCAGGGTCACACAGCTAGGAAGTGTCTGAGACAAAAAAAAAAAAAAAAAAATTGAATCTAGGACCTCCCATCTCTGGGTCTGGCTCTCAATCTACTGAACCATCCAGTACAAGGTAAGCACGGCAACTTGGAGATGAAATGGAAAGGGATGCTGGGTAATGTCGTTCAAGGGTTCAAGATTTCTAATTATATGATACTATAAACCATCTGGGCAAGAATAATACCTTCCCAAAGCAGCATGCCTGAAGAGGTGTTTCTGGTAGCTGATGAGTAACTAATTTCGTCTTCATGCTTCTATGCTCTGGCCTTGATTTTGTTTGGCCCTAAGAGTTACCAAAACACCAGAAGTAGGGCCATGCGCCTCTCATTTGTCTATTTGTTATGTCAGGAAAGAGCGCTGTGCCACAGCTGGAGGGGCTTTAGTCCTCCAACATCGAAAAGGCAGTCATTTCCCTTTACAAAATTTGGTACTTGCATAAATGAACCAATTAGTTTGTTTCTCATTTTAAATCCTCCAGTGCCCAACCTGGTGAAGAAGCATCAGCACCTTCTGATGGCATCAAAAGGGGATAGCAAAAGCCGGTTGCCCCAAGATCCAGCCCAGTCAAGATTTTTAAAAGGCTCAAATCTAGACAAATGAGCAATAAGGTAGCCTCCGTCCTCCATCCAGTCCAGGACTACTTAGGAGATGGTCAAAGGCACGGAGAAGTCCTGCTCTGTAGCACCTGTAGAGGGGACCTGAATGAACCAAGAGTCAGCAAAGGCAAGGCGGTGCTCGTGGACGTGGGTAGATTGCCAGGGACAGTGCGAGCTCCCATCTCCAGAGGCAGGAAGGAGCCACATCCTCCAGTGTTGGTCAGAACCACGCCAGAGGCCCCTGCTCAAACTCCATCGGGCACCTGAGCAAGAAGAAAGAAAGAGCAGAAGTACTGACCTGACCCCCAGGAAGGGTCATCAAAGCCTCTGACAACGCTTAATGCAGACCACCGCCAGTGGGCGACTGAACAAAGAGGAGGGCAGAGACAGGGCTGAGGCCAGTGCCAGCAGGAGGACTAGGAGTTGTAGAGGTAGAAGCCATGGAGGGAGCCTGGCCCTAGTTCCTTACCCAACTGGGTTATACCATTGGGACAGACCCCTATAGGTGATAGGAAGACAAAGGGAGGTCAGGGACACACTACCAGTATCAGTATGTCTTCTTGCTTTATGCTGCCTGTTGAATATTATCCCTACAATGGGAACTATATCTTTGAAACCTGTTAATCTACATTAATCATTTTTCTTGTGTTGGACCATTTATCCAGCTTTACAACAGCTCCCATCTGTTGGCTACCTAGGAGAGTTTCCCAGGAGGGGAAAAAAAAAAAAACAAAATGAATTTATAATCCTGAAAAAAACTACGCTGCAGGAAATAAGACAAGAAAACTATCCAGAAGTTTTGAAAACATAGCAAAATGCTAATGAATAGCATATGCAGATCTCTATCACGGAAAACCTCATTTCCTTAAACTCTTAAGTTATGTAGTGCTTGAATGTTATAATTTCCATAGCAAAGTATAAATTTTGCAAGCATCCAGAGGGAAAGCCCTGGTGCTATGGAGGAAATTCAATATGAAAATCTCAAGATTACTTTGTACGTCTGTGTACTAAGAAGTGATTTTGGAAAAAAAAGCTAATCTAAAAGCAAAAGAGAACAAGATTCCCTGTACACACACACACACACACACACACACACACACACACACACACACACACACATACACACACAAACATGCACACATGCCTGAAACACATCTTCCAAAACAAATTACTCATAAATGAGACTTATGGGCTTTCAACAAAAAATAGGAATTTGAGTCATAGTCTGTGTTTAATAAAGATTTGTTGATTGACTTTAACAAAAGAAATTAGAAGTGACTGATTCTGTCCATAAACATTCTGAACAGGAAAAACACAAGAAATATAAAATCAGAACAATACCCTGAAGCAAGTTATTTTTCTACTACTAGGATAAAACAAACAAAAAAAAAAACCTGATCAAAGTTTAAAAGATAGGACAAAAAAGAATCAAGGGACAAAAGATTCAAAGGGCAAAAGATTTATGGGAAACTCCAGGATACTAGGTAAGGAATGGAAGAAGAATTAGAGTTAGAAAAGAATTGATATCCCATGGACTAAAATGTATACTCCTTTCTAAGTGTAAGAATTTATTTTTCAAATACTCTATTATTTCTATCTGGGTCCTGGATCACAAACTCTGATCAGTCTATTCCTTTGTTCTTAGGAACCCCAAGGAATGCACCTACCCCATTAAAATCTGGTTAATAGTAAAGACAATGATTCTTTTCCTGTCCATGTCACCCCATACCTATGGTTTTGGAGAGGGGTTGAAAGTCTGATGGACCACCTCCCAATCAGCTATCTGCCAATTAAAGCTCTCTTGGGATTTTCAAGTAAGGAGCTGAATAATGAGCTCCCAAAATTGTATTTAGAGCCAGGGGAATTAGAGGTTTTTGTCATCATTTGACCAGATTAGGATGTCTTGACTAATCAATTTATAAATTTATAAATTATTTTAAAATCCAGGAATATTGTCTTTTGAAAATTTAAAGCCTAACAAAGTATATGATTCCATATTTGGGAGTGGGGTGAGGAGGGGGTGATAGGGATATAATCAATAGCTACTCAACAGGGGAAAGAAGAAAGAAGGAAGTTACAGGGGGAAGGAAGGTGGAACTTCATCAGACTATGCTTCACTTTACACCTAGTTATCCACTTCAGCTATTTTTCCATCCACCCTGGCATCAATATCTTGCTTCTCCCCACCTGAACTAGTAACTCTGGACCCAGACCACCAGACCAGACCATTCTTTATTTTTTTTATTTTATTTTATTTTATTTTATTTTATTTTAGGTTAGAGAAGAAATTTTATTTAATGACATTAGTCACCAAACAGGCCAGCAGGTGGCAGGTATGCCCAGCATGACAGAGTCAAGGCTGCTAAGATGCTCCAGTTGGGGGATTTCTTCCATCTTGGATTCTGTTTTCCTTATGATGCTGTCCATGGGGAACTGAGACTTGTTTTCCAGGGAGGACAGCAGAGGGGATGTCAGTGGGGGTGAACTGAACACAGGATGTGGTTCCTGTAATCCGACTCTATGAGAGGCTCAGGGGAAGAGAATTCAGTGGTGGCCCCACAGGTCTAAGTGGGATTACATCTTCCTCTTCTTTGGAGGAACCTCCAGACATGCATCTGGGTCTTGTAGTTGGGTCATGTTATGGCCCCTGTGAAGGTCGGAGAACTTGCAGATCTGGCAGATTATCTGCTTGTCTTCTTCACAGAGGAGGATGAGGGGTTCATCATGCCAGAGGCACCATTTCCCTGAGACAGATTGGGGCTCTTCCCGGTTTGGTTTCAACAACTTGACCAGGTCCACTATGTTCTGTATTCTCCAGTTGGTCTTTAAGGGGACAGGTTGGCATTTTTCAGAAAGGCAGGACTGACATACAGTGCGGCCACTAAACAAGGTTACAGGTTTACTGTAATAACTTTTGCAGACTGGGCAGGTGAGGAGGTTCTGCAGACAATCATAGATTCCATGATTACTCCTATCTCTTTCACTGGGCTTCTCCATGTTCCTTCCTTCCCCAGCTTCTCCTCTGTGCTGCTTTTGCTGGGTCCCAGCTCTATGAGAGTCTGCCACTGAGGAGCTGCAATTTATAGTGGCTTCAGAGAAGTGTGAACTCTGAGAATTCACACATTCTCTGAATCTCACACTTACTCTGCCTATTTGGACTCTTCCAAACAAGATGCTCCTCCATTAGTTTAAGCTCCTCATCTCTTAACTCATCTCCAAGCTGTTAATTCAGGCCTTGATTGAAATCACCTCTTTCAGCCTCTTCCCACCTCTGACTGGAGAGCTGGAGGGTGGGACACAAACTCCACACAATGCTTTCCTTGAGAGAGGGCAGGACTAAGAATCTGTACTCTCCCCCCAAGTCTACAGAACAAGATGGCCCCATTCAGGGCCTTGTCAACCAATGAAGTAGTCTAGGAGTCAGAATCTAAATTGTCAACCAATGAAGTAGTCTAGGAGTCAGAATCTAAATTGAAGCCATGATTTGTAGTCTCCAGTGAAGTTCCCTCAAAAATAATCTCCAGGAGACACTCTCCATGAGACTCCAGACCATTCTTTAAATTGCATCCAAAGGTCTTTGTGGTGGCAAAAAATTGGAAAATGAGAGGATGCCCTTCAATTGGGGAATGGCTGAACAAATTACGGTATCTGTTGGTGATGGAATACTATTGTAGTCAAAGGAAAAATGAACTGGAGGAATTCCATGTGAACTGGAAAGACCTTCAGGAACTGATACAGAGTGAAAGGAGCAGATCTAGGAGAATCTTATACTCAGAGATGGATACACTGTGGCACAATCGAATGTAATGGACTTTTGTACTAGCAGAGAAGTGCAATGATTCAGGACAATTCTGAGGGATTGGATATGAGAAAGAATGCTATTCACATCCAGAGAAAGAACTGTGGGAGTAGAAACACAGAAGAAAAATGACTGCTTGATCACATGGGTTGATGGGAATATGATTGGGGACACAGACTCTAAGCGATCACCCTAGTGCAAATATCAATAATATGGAAATAGGTCTGGATCAATGACACATGTAAAACCCTGAGGAATTGCTCATTGGCTATGGGAGTGGGGTAGGATGAGGGGAAGGAAAGAATATGAATCATGTAACAATGGAAAAATATTCTAAATTAATTAAATAAATAAAAATGTTCAAATCACAAAAAATAATTGCAACCAAAGGACTCAGAGGTTCAAGACTCCTAGGGGTTGGGGTGTGTGTGTGTGTGTGTGTGTGTGTGTGTGTGTGTGATATTGCTGCATATTTTTCAATTGATTATATAAACAAAGGAAACAATTTGATCACTTCTGATCTGAAAAGTACATATTGATCAATCTCTAAAAATAAATTGGTGAACTTGTTTTTAGTTTCTCAGCCAACTTTTTCCATATCATGTTTCCCAGGACTCTAAACACCACTGGGAAAATCTGGAAACTGCTTCAAAATGCCTTCCCCAAACTAAAACCAAATTGGCATTATAAACAAGATGGGGCAAAAAAAAAGTCTTTGCTACCTTGGCCATGCAAAGAGCCATATGTAACTCATTGCATTTTAAATTAATCATTTCCATGGCAGCAGGTAGTTTTCAAGAATAGTATGAAGGCTTTTACACTTTTGGCTTGACTTTCAAAAACCTAGACATTAGAGTTATAAAACAGATTAAAATGGGGTTAGGTTCCCATTATTAGTCCTTATACAAATTATCATCCTTTATCTACAGGATGGGGAACAAAAGAAACCCAAAACCAAGTGGGGAAATTCTTGCCCTCTTTTCACTCAATCATTTGACCAATTGAACTTATTGTTTTGCCTTTTATTTTAATGAAAATATTTATTGATTTATTTTTATAAAATAAAAGTGCATTCATTTTATTTCGACAAACAAATCTATACAGTTAATTTTTAAAAATGCATTTCTGCATATTTGCCAATTTTTCCAAAATGTTTTTTTCCCAGTAATTCTTCCACGGAACAGCAATCTGAAATATGACCCCAAATACCTTTGCCAAACTCAAACAAGTCTGGGCAAGAAAATTTCTTTGTTATATTGGCCATGCTATGTAACTCACTATATTTTAAATTAATCACCAAGGTAGTAGGCAATTGGCAAGGATGGTCTTTGGGCCTCTGATTTGTTTTGTTTTGTTCGTTTTTGCTTGTTTTTCAATTATTTATTTGATTAAAGAAAACGATTGGTTCTATCCTAATTTTAAATCAACCTATTTATCAATCTATCTTCATTAATTGGTAAATTCATTTATATATTTTTCAACTAATAAATCTATGTACTTTTTTTACAAAGAAACATTTTTACAGTTTTACAAAGAAATACATAAACTTATTTTTTTAACCAACAAATATGTGTATTTCTCTAGATACAGTTCTCTAATTTCTCTAATTCTTTTTCCAAATGGTATTTTAGTACTGCCAGACCCAGCAAACAAAAATCTAGAAAATGCCCCCAAAATGCCTTTGCCAAATTAAAAGACATAGTGATTTTGCAAACAAGACTAGAAAAATGCCTTTCTATACTGACCATTCTCCAAATAATATGTAACTGGTTGTATTTTAATTACTTCCCTGGCACCAGGATAGTGGCAACATTAGTCTTCAGGTTTCTGTTTTTTTGGTTTGATTTTAAATAACTTAGACCAGTGAAGGCACTTCCCAACCACCTAGCTCCATTGAATAAAAATCTGAAAAATGATCCCAAATACCTTTGCCAAATTAAAAGCCAACCTCATGTGACAAACAAGCCCAAGATACAAAAAACTCCTTTATTACATTAGCCATGTTTAGAAGGGTATGTAACTTGCTTCATTTTAAATTAATCACCTCCCTGGCAATTTGCAAGGATAGTCTTCATGCTCTTTCACTTTGGTCTTGACTTTTGAAAACCTAGACCTTGGTCTACAAAATTTACTGATTTTTTTTTTTGGACAAATTTTACACAATACTGCTTCCCTGCACCCCCAGCTCCATTGAATAAAAATATAGAAAAAGCTATATAATATGTTTACTACATTAAAAGAAACTCCTATTATAATAAGCCTGAGTTAGAAAATCTAAATACTACAATGCCAATGCCATGGAAAGATCACTGGCCACTAAGAGGGTTATAACATCTTCAAGCTTCTTTTCTTTTGACTTGACTTTGAAAAATCTAGACCTTAGAGTTACCAAATACACTAGGTTACTTCCATTTTATGATGAGGCATTGGAATAGAACTTTGTATGTAGATAACAGAAATTACATGAACATTGACTATAATACAATGGAGGGCTTTGGATGCTATATAGGACATTTTTTGTTTGTTCATAGAGGCAGTAGGAAGAAGCTACTAGAGTTTATTGAGTAGGAAAGTTATATGATAAGACCTGCATTTTAAGAAAATTATTTTAGTGGCTGAATGGAAGATGGATTGGAGTATGGAGAATGGTACTGCCCTCTACCATATAAGGGAAGATAGGAGGGACTAGAAGGGTTTAAAGTGAAAGACTTTTGAGATTTCTTTTGAATATATTGAATTTAAGGTGTCTACTGGATGTCCAGTTTGATTTGTCTGAAAGGCAGTTGTGGATTCAAGGTTGAAAGTCAGCAGAAAGATGAGCAGGATAAGTAGATTTAAGAATTTTCAACATAGAGTTGGTAATTAAATCTATGGGAGTTGATGAAATCACCAAGTGAAGTAGTAGAGAGGGAGAAGGGAATAGTGTCCATGACAAAACTCTGAGACACCTACTGATAGAAGGCATGATCTGGGGGATCAAGCAAAGGAGAGAGAGAACAAGAGTTAAATAGGTAGGAGTTAAAACCAGATGAGAGTGGTGTCCTGAAAATCTAGGGAAACTATCAAGAGTTTCAAGTGATAGACAGTGTCAAAGGCTGCAGAAAGGTCAAGGAGAATGAGATTTGAGAAAAAGCTACTGGATTTGGCAACTAAAAGATTATTGGTAATGTTGGAGAGAGAAATTTTGATAGAATGATAAGCTTGGAAGCCAGATTCTAAGAGAAGAGAGTGAAAGGGGAGACTGCTGCCAAAGGCAACTAAAATATATACTTATTTATATAATCTTAGGAAGGATGATAAGTAATTATGAGCAGTACTATCTAATAAAGTAAAGAAGCAGTGAAGAGTAAAAGGAATTCAAAGAAAGGCTGGCAAAATATCCAACTAAACAAACTAATCCAACTAAACCCCAAAGACATTCAAGGATAAAAACTAAAAGATCACAGTAACCAGAAGAAAAATGGAAATTAAATGGTTCTCATAATGGTATGAAACACAGATGAAACACAGATTCAGAGGCATACATTTTAGTTATTAATTTTTCAAAAAATAAAATGTTTTGAAAAATTCTCATATATTAACATACATTCATGTAAAAGCCAAAGGGCTTTGACAAAGAAGATGTGGATATTGTTTGACTATAGTTAGCATTTCAAAAAAAATTGTCATAGAAAATAATCTGATATCCTTCACCCAACTTAGATTACTATAATACTTTTTGCTTCAAGTCTTATTCTGACTAATTATCACCAACAATGCAATAATAACCAAGGTGGAGATAGTCTTCAAAGCGAGTCAACTTGGCTCAAATTTAGAACATCCACAGCTTTACTGGACAAAGCCTTTTTGTTAGATATAGGCTTCCAAATTTTAATCCACATGTGCTATGATTAAGGCCACAGAAGGCATTTCCATGTTGCAAATTGCAAATCATATTATTTCTTTTATTGTAGTCTGAAAACTGTAAAATATAATTTTAACAATTTCAGATTGAAGAGTATACCTCAAATTCTTCTTCCTTAGCAAGATTTCTGCTTTTTCTCTCCTCCCCAAAATGGTAATGCAGGTTCAAAAATTCGGGTGTCTGATAGCTTAGTGGAAGAATCCTTCAGTCAAATCCCAGAGAAGGAATCACCTGGAGGTGGGAGATTGGGTAGAAGAGCCTTGGCTTTAGGAGTTCCAAATTC
This sequence comes from Gracilinanus agilis, assembly GCF_016433145.1. Classification (NCBI taxonomy): domain Eukaryota; kingdom Metazoa; phylum Chordata; class Mammalia; order Didelphimorphia; family Didelphidae; genus Gracilinanus; species Gracilinanus agilis. The sequence continues at coordinate 36,497,523 of NC_058131.1, read as the reverse complement.
CATATTTAAGGTCTAGAGGGCACGACCAAGTTTCCTCAGCTCATAGCAATAAACTTCATGTGAAATACCATTTCCTTTTACCAAATGGCTTTCAAGGACTTCTAATTAAGAAAAGATTTTTCAGATTTTGTCTAGAGTTGATAAATGTTTAGATCTTGTTCACACCTAGTTCACAGCTCTTGTTCCCCTGAACAAAAGTTTCAAGGTAACCATCTAGTTGTTTATTTTGAGTGGTATAATTGACTCATTAACTCCCATCCTAACAATAAGATGTGAGAAGAAAAAGATGTGAGAATAAGCAAGCAAAACTTGAAGTAGCAATCAGTTTGATGATTCCTTTAAAAGAGAGACTATCAAAAACAGCCCATTGTAAATGCAGATGAGATGCAGAAAAATGATGGCCTGGAGGGACACACTGAAACATACATTTTCAGAGATGGACAATATGTTGATTTATTTCTTTGAGTACACTTATATACTAAAAGAGAGGACTTGGAGGGGAGGAGTGAATTAATGTTAATAGACATTTATTACATGCCTACCATGTAACAGGTACTGTGCTAAGGAGACAAATACAAAAAGAAGAAAGCCATTGTCCTTATGGAACTTATAATCTTATAGAGAAAACTACACAGAAAAGGAAGCTGAAAGGGAAAGGAGAAGGGAAAGTATTCAATATAGGCAGATGATGAGATCCAAAGTAGTGCCTCTGTAGAAAATGAGGAGGTGGCTGACCTAGGTGCCCCCCTTATATGGAGTTTCTGGGAGGGGATTTCAGCTTGGCTCCCTAATCAGGATTGTAGAGGCAGAGGGTTAGTGTGGAAGGGTAGAAATGGAAAAAAAAAAAGAATGCATCAATAAAATTTAAAAAAATTCAAAGGAGAAAACAAAAAAAATTCAGAAGAGGGACATAAACAGGATGTTTTTTATTACTACTACTGTGTTACCATTGAGCATATCCTGATGTCCTTTAAAGCAGTGGTTCCCAAACTATTTTGGCCTACTGCCCTCTTTCCAGAAAAAATATTACTTAGTACCCCCTGTCACATACTATCACTGCCCCCTTACAGTTATTCACAGCCCCCAAATACACCTGTGGCCATCACCGCTCTCCTGGATCACTGCAGCACCCACCAGGAGGCAGTGGTGCCCACTTTGGGAATCACTGCTTTAAAGCAACTATTGGGTCATGTTCTATCCCTTTCTCTTGCTTATTCCACATGTCCATTTACTTGCAAAATATTGTAATTTCTTTCTCTGGCATGTTTCCTTCTTTCCACTCAAACAGTTGCTACCTTAGTTCGGGTTCTCATAATGTTTTACCTGGACATTGCAAGTTGCTCCAAATCCATCCTGCATAAGAGTTTTGAAATTTCTTTCACTTAAAAAAGAATTTCTCAAATAATTTCCCCCTCCAAGGATTAAAAATTTAAAAATTGTTTAATTATTCTGATGGAGGCAGACAGCAGGTAGGGAGGGGTAGTAACAGAAACAAGACCCTCATACTCAAAAGTCTTGTATTTCTCACCAGTTAAACATCAATTGCAAAACCTATAGTTTCAGCATTAGTCAAACATGAAATGCAGATTGATCAGTTACCCAATTCTGTGTACTGGATCTGTAATATTCTATACTGGGCATCAGCTTTGTACCCAATTTGTTTTATTAATTATTCAAATTGTTCTTTATTTACTTTAGTTTTAAACTGTAAGACATAATTAATTAACTATAGTGGTCATCCAATGTACCTTATTCCTGGCCCCATATTCTCATTCTAGAAGGGCAGCAAGACTTCTCGCACAAGGAAAAATGATGACAAGGTGGACAATGGTGGAACATAAGGGATCTGCCCGCTGGAGACTCTGGTATTCCAGAAGAATCCCCCAAACCTGCGCATGCTCCTTATTCCCTGATACATCAAACCCCAAAACACACCTCCATCTGAATTTGGCCATACCCATTTTCTAGGATTTTCAGGAAAGGTGAAGATTTCTTTGAAATGGGAGATAACTAACCCCTAGACCCTAATAAATATGCTAACTCTGATTCATAGAGAGCAGAAGCTATTACTCTGCACCTAGGGCTGCTACTCCATACTTGGAGAGCTGCTATTCCATCAGTTCCTAAGAGGCCTGGGCTTATTCATCAGACCAAAGGCTACCTGATTGATTAGTCCCCAGGCTATTCCACTATCTTTTAGGCTATTATACCACTGTAGACCTCTTCAAATGAAATTCTTTTATTTCTGGATTGAATGGAGTTTGAATCACTCATTTCTGGGGTGAGACTCTGTTACAAAACTGGGTGTGTTTCTCCCACAATTCTATCCATCTCATTGCCTCCCACAATTGGGGGTGGTGGGAAATCCTTTAAAAAAATTTCTCAACATATATCTAAATTGTTCAAGACAATAAATGCCTCTATTAGCCACCCCTGAAAATGGTTTTTTCCTGCATTTTAAATTTACTCCTTTTTTCATGAAGTAAGTAGCATGTTTCATTTTTGTTTGACTTCCGGTTTATCATTATCTTAATGTGATTCTAAAGTCTTTCAAAGTTATTTTTCTCTAATTGTTAATACTGTACAAACTGCTTTTCCATCTCTGCTCATATGACTGTATCATTTTAAAGTGATTTTCCTAAAGCATTGATCTAATCATGCCAGCTCTCTTCTGCCACTCCTACTCATCCAGCTTTCAAAGTTCCCCTCCCCCATTTAACCCTTTCCATTATGTGGCCCCTTCATTCCCCTCCAAAAGCTCTATGGTCCAGCCATACTAGCCTCTTTGCTATTCTTCATTGTTTTTCTGATGTAAACGAGCCTCATTTCTTTATACTTGGGCTCTAGCCCATTTCTGGAATGCTCTCCCTCTTCACCTCCATCTTCTAGAATTCCTGGTTTCCTCTAAGACTCAGCCCTTCCCCTACAAGTGCCTTTCCTTGTCCCCTCTGGCTGCTAATACTATCCTTTCTACTCTACTCTGTGTTTATCTTGTATATCCTGATGGTTATACGTTGTTTCCCCCTTTAGAATGCGAGTTCCTTTGGGGCAGAAACTGGTTTGGCCATTTTTGGTATGGCTTGCCCCTAGGAAGGAAGGATTTAATTCTTGACTGATTCAGTTTCAGACTTTGGAAAAACTCCGTAACCTAAGTTCTTTCCCACGCAGTTGGGTCCCAACTAGTGGGAAGAACATATCTCATCACATTAAATTTCACACCACCGTGCGATGACCATATTTTATATAATTTCAACTTCGAAAAGGGAGGATTTATTCTTTTCGTTCTTTGCATCAAGAAATGTTCATGGTTGTGGATGGTGGGAAAATTCATCTTTAGGAGTTGAAAACGGAACCAGAGGGGCCAAAGCCTACTACGGCGCCCAGACTCTACAAAGGCTGCAGGAAATTCGAGGGGAAGGATGCTGTGATGCCCGAGCGGATCAGGCGCATGTTCTCATGAGGCTTCCTCTTCAGCAAGGACGAGGTTTTCCTGATCTCGTCCCTTATCGTGACCTGTTTCACAAAATATAGATGTAAGTGGGCGATTTTAATCTTCTACGTTCATCTCTTTCAAATTCAGGGGTCGGAGGAGTTGGATTGAGGCGGGAGGGAGCGAGCGGAAAGAGAGAACGCAATTAACCCTCAAGTAGCCGGTCCGGGAAAATCAAGTTCCCGGAAGTCCAAACACGTACAATACGCGCAGGACCCCACACGTTGATTCTGGCACTGAAGGATTCTGGGAATTGTAGTTCAGGGCTCAGTATACGCAGGCGCAGTATCCAATAGGTCTAGCTTTCATCCCTTTGTTTTCAGAGGAACTGGGAGGGAGCTGGACATTGGAGGGCGAGCGGGTGGGTAAGTGTGTGCGCCCGTGTATGTGTGTGAATATGTCTCTGCGTGTTTGCGCGCGCGCGCGTGTGTTTGGCTCCGGGCAGGGGTGGGGGCGGGGGCGGGGTGGCGCGGAATGTGTTTCGAGGGGGCGGGGCGGCGGGGTGTTGACCCAGGATTCCCAGACCCTGGGTTCGAATCCCACCCCTACAGCTTCTTACGCGTGTGACCTTGACTGAGTCACTTGTTATGCCTGTGTCTCAGTTTACTCGTCTGTAAGAGGGGGCACGGATAACTGACAAGGCTCCTCCTTTACTCCATAAACCCCACTGGCTCTCTATTACCCCCGGGATCTCATAGAAACTGGTTCTCTGCCTTGTGTCTTGTGCTTCTCTTTGGGCCAGCTGATGATAATCTGTTACCTATAGAAAACCGCAATAATTTAATCGCTTGGTACCCTGCCGCCTTCTCTGGTTCTGGACTAGAACGCCCCGACCGGGTCCACAGAGGGCTTTATAGCTTTACACCCTCTGGTAAGGTGGGTGATGTTGTCATCCCCATTTACAGAAGAGGAAACTGAGGCAGACAGGGTTTGGTGACTTCTCTTGGGTGACCCAACCAGGAAGCAGCTGAGGTCGGATTTGAACTCAGGACCTCCCTGCCTGCGGGGGAGGCGCTCTCCCGCTACCCAGGCATGTGGGAACAAGCTTTTATTAAGATCCTGCTGTGTGCCCAGTGGGCTTTGTGGGACTTCACCTCCTCCAGCCTCAGTTTCTTCCTTGGCCAGTCATTAAAACTTTCTTTTTTCCTTTTAAACCTCACCTTCTGTCTTAAAATCAATGCCAAGTATTGGTCCAAAGGTAGAAGAGCCAGGCAATGGAGGTGACACAGTTAGGAAGTGTCTGAGGTCAAATTTGAACCCAGGCCTTCCCATCTCTAGATCTGGCTCTCCATTCACTGAGCCACCCAGTCCATTGAGTATTTATCTTTAAATTTAAATTCTCTCTGCCTCTCCAGTCAGAGGCCTTTTCTCCCTTTGGGGTCACCTTGTCTGTGGCCAGACCAGGAGGATGGCTGGGGTGATCTATGGTCATTTGTCCTGCTCTAGCAAGTGCAGCAGGTGGCTGGCTCACCCTCTTTAGCCCTCCCCCACCCTCTGCCTTTTTATCTCCAGCTCCCTTTGCTTCTTTAGCTCCCAGGACTCCCCCTGAGCACCCTGGGAAAGTCCCCCCTCAGCCAGGATCCAGAGACCCTCCCTGACTCCGTCTCTGCAGCCCATTGACCACTCAGGCTGTGCCAGCTCGCTCCCTTAGCTTAAGGCGTTAAGCCTGGCCAGCCAGTGCAAGCTTCTAGCCCTCTCCTGTACCCCAGGTCCCTCCTCTGCCTTGATGGCTTCATTTTAAGAAGGAAGCATGCTTCCACCACCTCCTTTTCCTCACTGATGGAGGATTCTGGACATTCAGTACTGGCTGAAATGAATTGTGAGCCTGTTTTTCACTTGAGGGGTGTGTGAGTTGGGATGAGAGTCGCTTCCTGGTGACTCTTCTTTGTGTCTGGTCCCAGCAACCCTTGATGGAGTCCACGGATGCCCGGTTTGGAGCCCCCAATTCCCCCCTTTGTAGGAAGCTGAAGGTGTCAGAAGACAAGCTTGGGGATGCAAGAATCCATCCTAGGAGGAAGCCTACCTGCCCCAAGACCCTTCCCCAGAGCTTCTGCGAAGAGACAGATAAGGAGCCGCTGATGCCCCAGTAGTTCACATTCTGGTCCGGGAGGTTGACTCATCTGGAGGATGATGGACGTGGACCTCAGTCTTTAGGAGAGAGGTGAGCAGGGCAGAAGGGGTAGGTTGTGGGAAGCTGCCCAGAGTGGGGGAGAGAAGGTAAAAATGATGACCAGACCTCCTCAGCTTAGGGCTGGACCCTGAACACAGGGAGAAATACACTGTTATACATTAAAAACAATCCAATAAGAACAACCAATTAATGTAAAACAATTAACCAGGATACAAAATTAGGTAATCTGATTTCTAATTAGAGGAGAGATTAGATTTCCTGAAGTCAGAAAAAGGGGTGTCCCACTCCCCCCCAAGTGGCTATGAACAAAGGAATGTGGAAACAATAACTGATTGACCAGTATGAGGCCAGTTTTCAGATAAAACACACAGGTTGCTTGAGATATGTGATTGTGAGAAAATTCTTTGCATCCATGTTCAGATACGACTGGGTTTCTGGACAGCATCACCTAGGAGTCTCTAAGCACCAGAGAGAGGTGGTCCAGCTTCCCAGCCCCATAGGGCTGGATTCAAATAGTACAATAAGGTTTTCTCACAATTCCAACAAGTGAATAAAATTGTCTCGCAAGACAGTAATTGGACTAGACCTATAATGAACTAGAAAGAGAACTGAACTAATTCCAGAATTGAGTGACGAGATGAGATGGAGTCAGAGTGGTTCGCTCGATTCTCACCATTTAACCAACCATCAGGATCCAAGAAGATCTTGAGAGACTGGAGCATTGGGCTGAACCCAAGATGATTCAGTTCAGTAAGGATAAATGCAAAGTTTTATATGCTTGGGTTAAAGAAATCAATTTCTCCAGTACAAGGTGGTGAAGGCTTAGCTAGCAATTTGCCTGAAAACAATCTAGGGCTTTTTTGGATTGTAAATTCACTTTGGATCATCCTCAGTGTAATGTGACAGCCAAAAGAGCTAATGTGAACTCGGGCTGCCATGAAGAAACAGAGCTGCTAGGAAGCAGGAGGGGAGAAGATCCTCGTTCTGCCTTCGTCAGATTCCATCTAGAGAACCGTCTTCAATTCTAGGTTTCATTGTTCAGGAATAAATTATACCTAATGAACTTTCCATATAACTACTTCATGATGGCAGACTGGATGATGAAAGGACTTGGATTCCTATCGTATTCGGATTCATGGAAAGAACTAGAGAAGAAGAGGGGATGTAATAGCTTTCTTGAAGTATATGAAGGGCCATCCCATGGAAAAATGATTATATTTGTCCCTGGAGCACAAGACCAGGTTCAGATTGCAGAGAGGCCCATTTAGGCTTCCTGACAATTAAATCTCTCCAGAAATGGGATTCTCCTTTGTTGGAAATTTTAAAGTTTTCTTTATTACTTTTTTGCAGTTTGTTTTCTTTATTATTTTTTAACCCTTACTTTCTAAGTAGCAATTCTAAGACAGAAGAATGTAAGTTAGTCTAGGCAGATGGAGTGAAGTGACTCGCCCAGGATCACACAGCTAGAAAGTGTCTGAGGCTAGATATGAACCGAGAACCTCCTGATTCCAGGTCTGGTGCTCTATCCACAGTGCCACGGAGCTGCCCACCTATAGTATGTACAATGATCTCTCACCTGTCGTGGGAGTTACATTCCAGAGACCCCTGCAATAGATGAAAATCCACAAAATAGCGGCGTTACATTTATTTTATTATTTATATATATTTTAAGGCTTTATGAACTCTTCCCACTCTCCTATAAACCTTTTTCACATTCTTATTAACCTTTCCCACATTCTTATAAACACTGAGCCAGTCAGCGTCCAGGATTCAGAACGCAGCGCTGTGGTCAGTCGCCTTTCGTTCCATCGGCCAATAGTGTGCCGTGTACAATCTCACCTTGGCAAACTTGTGCAAGAAGTAATGGTGTTAAACTGCATTTCCCTTGTGTACAGGACAATATTCATCCACAGAGTCCTGCAATAGAGCGAAAACTCGGTGATACAGAATTAGATAAAAAAAAAAAAAAAAAAAAAAAAAAAACCAACCCCACAATACAGTGAAGCTCGATAAGTGAAACGCGATATAGCGAGGGACGACTGTATTCTTTATGGGCATAGGCTGGACCAGATGGCCACTGACAGACATCTCAAATGCTGTCACATAGGGATCTCATGTTATAGTGGGGAAATTGCTCTTTTCCTCTTAGTTTAGTCTTGAGGAAGTGGCAGTTTTTCTGAAAGAACTTTCCTGAGAAACAGAAAAAATGAGACAAAACCTCTGACACTTCAGAACATAAAAATAGTTATGGCATCTCATTTGTCTTTTTATTAGACTTAATTAGAATTAGAATTAAAATCTTTTGTTAATATTCCACTAAAAACCCTTACTTTTTTCTCCATGGACTGTTTTCCCTCAATTTATATTGCTGATTTTTTAAAAACAATTATTCCACAAACCTTTATTAAGCCCTTTCTATGTCCAAGCATTGAGCCTTACATTTTTCTCCAATTTCTAATTCTCTAATTTATCTAATTTCATCTCACTAGCCCTTGTGTTCTAGGGTGGGTTATGATCTTCCAGTTGCTAATTCTCTCATATAATATTTTTGTCATCCACACATTTAATAAGAATGTCATCTAAATTGTTAATGAAAATGTTAACTGGAACTGGGATAATCATAGGGGTGGCTGGGAAATCTCAATAAGGACTTCTTTCTTGGTGGACATTGATCACTTGACATTGGAACCAGTCATTCAGCCAATTCTGAATCCAATTCTGAATCCATCTGTCTTGTCCACACAGATATATCTTCACCAGTGAATCAACAAGTTTTTATTAAGCGCTAAGTATATGCCAAGCTCCATGCTAAGCCAGGAATTATAAATGCAAACAGAAAAATAGTCCCTCAAGGAGCTTACATTTTAATGGGTAAAAACAACATACGAAAGAGGGCTAAAAAGTGGGGAGAAGAGAGGGAGGCACATGTACAGGAGCATTGGTAGAGATAGTCCAGAGTACAGTCTGGAAATTAATGAAGGTACGACCAGCCCAGGCATTTTGTTTTAAATGGAGAATCTAGAAGAAACCATCCAGTTCAGGGGAAGGATCACAGGGACAGAGTAGATTTAATGAAACTTGTTTTTGTTCTTGAGAGGATTTTTTTAGTTTTTAAGGTTTTTTTTGCTGTAATACCAATATCCCTTGTCTTCCATATTGTAAGTCTAGTAGCTCTATCATAAATAAGATGACATGATTTTGACTTGACATCACAGAATCTCAGGGAGGTCATCTTGTCTCCCAAGACTTCTCTTTTTTTCAGGTTAACATCATTCTTATTATTCTTATTATTCTCATATCTTCTCATTAACCATCATTCTCTGAACTGGCCCTCATTTGCCATCATTTTGAGGCTCCTCATGATCAGAGAATTCCAGAGTTTGAAGGAATCTCAGGTTCAGTTTTGTCAAACCTACCTGTGACCAGGAACCCCAGCTACTCCCTTGTGGATGCCTCATCTGTGTTCTCTCATCATTATCCTCATCAGTGTTTCTGTTTGCCAATGTCCTTCCCAAAGGAAAGTGCTCAGAAGTGAATGCAGTCCTGCAGATGGGGTTGGATCAGAACAGAGGACTCTCACCTCCCTCATTCTGGGATGCACGTTTCCCTTAATAATAACTAATGTTTATTCAGCACTAAATCTATTAGTAGAAAACCTGTATTAAAAAGGAGCTTCAGGAATAAATTATACCTAATGAACTTTCCATATAACTCACTTCTTGGATGACCGCTTGAAAGGGGAATTCAAATGAATAGAACAAGAAGAGAATATGCCCAGAATCCACTCAACATTTTTTTAAAGACCCAAGAAAAGATCAGAAGCATATATGTACATGTTTCATACATATGAGTGTCTGTATATCTCAGGCACCCCTTTCCTTGCAATTCTGAGGAATGTCCTGCCCAGGGCAGAGTTCCTCTCTGAATGGCTCACAGGATGCCCATGGTGGCATGGAGCTGAAGATCCTATGACTGATTCTCTGAATGATTTCTGGTGGTTCTTGTGTGTAGCCGTTGAACCATTTTTAATCCTCCTATTATTATCCATCCCAGATCTCCATCCTGTCCCCAAGAATTAAACTGTGTCTATAGCAAGCTCCTATCTGCCATTTGAGTAACCCTTTCCAAAAATGGAGCCATGCTGGCTTTCTGTGACTTTCAGAAAGGTGGACAGTAGTGAAGCAGGGGTGGCCCCCCTCATAACATCTTTCTCCTCCCTTAGTTCTGTCTTCTCAAGACTCTGCCCTTCTCCAAGAAAGTACATTTTCAGAGGAAGAAGGAATGGTTTCCAGGTTCCTGATGGCCAGGTCCCAGGTGAGTTAGGATTTCCTGTCTTTCCTGAGATTCCATCTCATTTTTCAAAGTGTGAGTGCCTCTCTTTCCCTTTCCCTTCATCTTCTTCCCTCTATTCCTATTAATATGAATTACTTAGAGTTGGAAATGGCAGACTGCTTCAGTATTTCTTCCAAGAAAACCCCAATTGGGGTCACGAAGAGTTGGACATGATTAATGACAAAATTTCAATCTGTCCTCCCACAAAATTTTTTGTCTTGTTTTATGGATGAAGCAAGTCTTATAGGACCATACAAATAGTTTGAGAAGATATCTTAGAGGTTACCTATTCTAATGTGCTCGGTTTTCAGAGAATTCCCTGGCTGGCCAAGTGATAAATCTAGGATCGCACAGCTCCTAAATATTAGAGATCGGCTGCCTCCCTCCAAATGCAGTGTTCTTTCTAGGTTACAAACTTTTCTTTCTGAGAAGTTCCTACACTTCCCCTGAGTTAAAATCAGGGGATGCTAATGTCAAGAATAAAATGGAATTATCCATGCTAAAGATCCTGACACAGGTAAAAGCCCAATGGACTTTCACACACAGATCTGTTTACTCCAGCCTCTCCACTCCCCACTTTGGGACCTTCTGGTGTCTCACACTTCATTGGCTTTAATCCCATTATTCTCCTACATAAGCTTGCAAGGCTTGCTATCTCCACTTTTGGGGCTAGTCTTGTTTGGTAACAGAACTGCTTTCATAAGGTTTGCTTTAGTCCAAGGGGCAGGACTTGTGTAATTGCTCCAGAGATGTAGATCAGACAGCAGTGATCTCTCAGGACCCCTAGAAGGAGAAAGAGGACAGATCCATTTGAGTATGATTGGTGATGCTGATTATTGGTTGTTAACATGGTGATGCTAATAAATGAGTGATGCTGATAATTTCCAGAGTGTTAGTTAACTATATATGTTGTCTTAAGTGAGCCAGACATGCCTTTGTAAACTTGTATTGATTCTCTATAAATTCTATCATTTATTCATTATAATTGTCCTTTACTTCTGAATTTACAGGGGTAAAATTAAGTGTATAATATAGAATATAGCTTAAAGTGATGATTAGAGTACTTGGGTCCTCAGGAAATATTTGACACGAAATACTAAAAATTTTTACTGCCGTGGGAAGCCCTCCCTTCATATTCTGCTGCTTCATGTGTCTTCCTCTCCCATGGAAGATTGAGTGAACAGCATGTCATGATCTTCCAGGTATCACTGACATTCCAGGATGTGGCTGTGGACTTCTCCCAGGAGGAATGGGGGCTGCTGGAGCCAGCTCAGAAGGACATGTACAGGGACGTGATGCTGGAAAACTATGAGAACTTCCTCTCCCTTGGTACGGGTGGCTTCTTTCCCCAGAATCTTCATATCCCCACTGCAGGTGTCTTTGCCTTTTTACTTCCTAAAAGCTGTGCCATGTCTGAAGTCCTCTGCTGAGTTTTGACCAGGTGTGTGCCCTGAGAGTCCCATGAATGCCTGTGATGAGGAGAAATTCCTAACCCCTTTGATGCCAAAGTGTTTCTGTGCCATCTTCCCCCAGGAAGGTCTTTGCTTAGCTTTAAAGTGTTGCTCCTGAAGCTATGATTTCCCAACTCAGATTTCCCATGTCAGATACTCTCCACTAGTGTCCCAGGGTCAGTCTCTGAAGGCATGAAGGGAGAAGTTCTCCTCTCCTTGGCAGGGAACGTTTTGGAACAAATTAATTTTCTGAGCTCAAGATGAAACCCATTCTGACCCTTTTATTTCTAAGGAATACTGTGATAACCTTTTGAATTCCTCGATACCACACGCTGGGTCAACATGATGTAGATTCTTAAGCCTAAAGAACAAAAAGGCTAAAACCGAATCCTCAGCATATTCCCATTTTTTTTCCATTGAGCAGGTCTTCCCATTTCCAAACCCAACATGATCTCCCAATTGGAGAGAAGAGAAGCACCATCATGGATTGCAGAGGGGAAAGTTTCACTAAGCACTTACCTGGGTGAGTAAATCAAAAATCACACAGCTGCCAGAGAGGGTGGGCTCACTGCCTGTGAAATGCTGGGCAGAGCTCTCCTTCAGGGCTCTTGGCCTGGGGGATTAGGGCTTTGCTCCTTTCTAGAATCGCCTCCCTTGTCTTTGACTTCAGCAAATTGTTTTTCTGGCATAAATGCCTGAGAAACAGGAGCCTCTTCTTTGTGATCTATATTCTGGGTCCTCTCCTTCCCTCCTCCATCTCGTTTTAATTTGTTCTTCTTTCTCTGCCCTAATATCTACTTTTTTTAAAGATCCTTTTCCTTATGTTTTTATGCTGGCATAAACCTAACCTTTATTTAAGGAAAAATACCAAAAAGAAACTTTTGCTTGACCTCAATAGATTATAAACTCCTTGAGAGCAAGAATTACTTCTTTTTGGTCTTTGTAGTCCCAAGACCCAGTACATACCAGTGCTCATTAGATGTCTATTAAATGATTGGCCCTATTGCTTGTTTTTTCTATATTCCAATTTGTCTCAGTGAGTGGCTCAGTGGATAGTGCACCGGATTTGGAGTCAGAAGATCTGAATTCAAATCTATCCCAAGACATTTCCTAATGGTATACCCCAGGCAAGTCACTTTACTGTGTTTGCCTCAGTTTCCTCAATTGTAAAATGGTATTAATAATAGTACCTTAACCTCTCAGGGTTGTTGGAAGGCTCAAACAAGATATATGCAAAACATTTAGCGAATAGTAGGTGCTATAGAAATGGTAGCTGTTGGGGAAAAAAAGAAATGGAAGCTATTTTTTCACTGCCAGATCCCACAAGCCTGTCATCTACATTTTCTCCATTTCTTCTGGTCCTTTTTCTTTCTTAAAATGCTCTAATATGTTTGTTTGTTTTCCAGTTGTTTTGTCATTAGTCTTGTCCAACTCTTCATGATCCCATTTGGGGTTTTCTTGGCAAAGATACTAGAGTGGTTTGCCATTTCCTTCTCCAACTTATTTTACAGAGGAGGAAACTGAGGCAAACAGGGGGAAGTGACTTGCCCAGAATTACACATCTAGGAATTGTCTGAGGCCAGATTTGAACTCGGATCCTCTTGACTACACTAGCTGACATTTTTATTGATTATCCTATCTTCTTTGCTCTAATCCGGTCCAAAACCATTTACCAGATGTAGGGTCTGCCCCATCAACTCTCAGTGATAGCTGTGATATATATCTCTAGGTCATCTTGCTTATTATTTGTAACATGAATATTTTTATATAAACATCTGAGTCCGTGAGTATTGCTGCTTCTGGCATAAATTTTTGCCTACTGTGAATTATTTTGAAACATGGTTGTTTATTCTCTTCCAATATGGTAGCTACTCTACCAAAAGATTTCTAGATTTTAGCTACCCATCAACAGTGTTTGCTCCACTACACTGTCCTCCTTAGTTATATTCCAAAGACTCCAGGTAAATACCTTCTTACCAGGCCTTGTTTTAAGTACATGCCTTGCTAGTAAGGAGCCTGTGGTGAATCTCTTTACCAGAAGCCACTTATCAACCACTTATCAAGGGTTTACTTTGTGCCAGGAATAGTGCTAAGCACAAGTTATAGAGAAAAGACAGAACATCCCCTGCCCATCTTCTTAACCAGTTCTTCATCTCCTCAGTCTGCCTTTATCTCTTGAATCCTTTTCCATTCATTGGCTGCCCTGGTGGAGACTCATCACCTCTACCCTGAAGGGCTTTGACTTCTTGCCCAGAACTTCTCATCATTTAGCAATACCTTAAAGACTCTCTCTTTGTTCAGTGGCTCTTCCCTTTTGCCTTTCTCCTTTGTAGTCTGCTGTCTTCTAGCTTCGTGACATAGGTGAAGATTTTGTTTTGGATCTTCATATCCTTTTCCTTTACCAAAAAATAAAAAAAATCTTCAACCCTTTCTTCCATCTTTCTTTCTTTCTTTCTTTTTTTTTTTTAAACCCTTTCCTTCCGTCTTGAAGTCAATACTGTATATTGGCTCCAAGGCAGAAAAGTGGTAAGGGTAGGCAATGGGGGTCAAGTGACTTGCCCAGGGTCACACAGCTGGGAAGTGTCTGAGGCCAGATTTGAACCTAGGACCTCCCGTCTCTAGGTCTGGCTCTCAATCCACTGAGCTACCCAGCTGCCCCTCTTCCATCTTTCTAATGGACACTGCATTCACTTAAAGGCCCTATTGGCCTGTTTTCTTTATATCCCAGGAGAGTAAGCAGCCTTCCCTATGAGCTCTTGTCTTTGACCACTGTGATCCCTATAGAACGTTTGTTGTTTTACATACTGGTTAGAATAACATTGTGAGTCCCTATTCTGTCACTCTCAATGTTCTGCAGAAGGCAAGAACTCTAGTGGACTTCAGGGAAAGATTGCCTATTGGTTCCACCTTCCTGGAGCCTTCTGTGTGAGGCTTTCCTTATATCAGTATTCACATTTTTTCTCAATAATTGAAGTTAGCCACTTCAGCAGTTTTTGAATATCAATTAGCAGCTTTTTGCAAGAGCTCAGTGCCCATTTCTTGGTACAAGCATTTTGTCAAAATTTCCCTTAAATTGCAGTGTCCAAAACTAGGGTAGTTACATGTTTACATTCTGTAATCTAGACACTGTATAATAATGCTAATTGTAGCTAGCATTTATATATTACTTTAAGGTTTTCTTAAGTGATTTAATTTGATCCTTAAAACAATCCTGTAAGGTATGATTTCTATTTTGTAGATGAGGAAACTGAGGCTGAGTAGGTCACAGGACTTGTCTGTGGTCACACAGCTAGGAAGTGATTGAAAGAAGATTTGAACTCAGTTCATCCAACTGTTTTATCCATTATGTAAATTGTATTATTTTAATAGCCACAAAACACTGTTGGGTTGTATAGCTCAAAGTCAGCTGAAATCCTCAGTTCTAAGACCTTCCAAACCCTAGTCCTGTTTTGGAAAACTGTCAGAAACTGGTTTCAAATTTAACAGTCTTTAGTTACCAGAATTAATCTATTTCTCATTTTTTAAAATTTAGACAATTAGGTGGCTAGGTTCCCTGACTTCACTTACTAAGGACTTCAGTTCCTTTTTTTTTAAACTTTTACTTTCTCATGTAGCAACAACTCTAAGATTGAAGGACAAGGGCTAAGCAATCAGGGTTAAATGACCTACCAGGTCCAGGTAGTTAGGGAGTGTCTGAGACCATATTTGAACCCAGGTCCTTCCAACACCAGACCTGGCATTCTATCCACTGTGCCATCTAGTTTCCCCTTCAATTCCTTCTTAACAATGTTCTATTTCATATTATTAGTTATTATTCTCCTTGAATGAGGAGATAAAATCTAGAACTTGGAACAAACCACTTGCTTTTTTTTTTCCAGCACAGAAGGCAATGGATTTTGACAAATCCTTGTTTTTCTTAGGTGCCCTTGGTCAGAAGATGAGATGTGAAACCACCCAGTCAGCAGCAAAGCAGTGTGTTTCTATGAGAAAGTCATCCAGCAAGAGACTTACAAAGAATGGTCCCTGGAATTCTAAATTGGCAGAAACTTGGAATTATGATTTCAGTTTAGAAAGGCAGAGAGGCAACCAAAAGAGACAGTCCAGACAAGTAACAATCACTCACAGAAGAACTTCCAAGAAATTGAGTGTTCATGAAGGTAATACTTTGTGGAGAAAGCTCAGTCTAGGGTCAGTCCTTGATACACAACAGAGAGTTTCTGTAGGAAAATGTCCCTATAAATATGATACACTTGGAAACTTTAAACAGTTTTCAGACCTAATTAAACATAATAGGATCTCTTTGGGGAAGAAAATGTCTAAGCATAATAAAAGCAGAAAGCCCTTCAGCTACCACTCAAACCTTATTTATTACCATAGAAAACATACTCAAGGGAAAGCATGTAAATGTATTGAATGTGGCAAAGCCTCCAACATTAATTCATGCCTTACTGCAAACCAAAGAATTCATTCTGGAGAGAAACCCTATAAGTGTAAAGAATGTGGGAAAGCCTTCAGCCGAAAGGGCAACCTTAAAATACATAAGATTATCCATACCAGAGAGAAACCATTTGAATGTATTGAATATGGAAAAGCCTTCAGGAATAATCAATACCTAATTCAACATCAAACAAATCATACTGGAGAGAAATATTTCGAATGTAATGAATGTGGGAAAGGCTTCAGGAAAAGCTCATCCCTCATACAACATCAAAGAATTCATACTGGAGAGAAACCATTTGAATGCAATGAGTGTGGGAAAGCATTCAGTCAGAAGGGAAGCCTTAATGCACACCAGAGAATTCACACTGGAGAAAAACCCTACAAATGTAAAGAATGTGGGCAGGCCTTTAACTGGATGGGAAACCTTAATACCCATAAGAAAATTCATACTGGGGAGAAACCCTACATATGCAATGAATGTGGGAAAGTCTTCAGCAGGAAGGGGAGCCTTATTGCTCACACCAGAATTCATACTGGAGAAAAACCTTTTCAGTGTAATGAATGCGGAATCTCTTTTAAATGGCGTAGATACCTTAAGGAGCATAAGAAAATTCATACTGGTGAGAAACACCTTGAATGTAATCAATGTGGGAAAGGTTTGAGGAAGACTTCATCCCTTATGCAACATCAAAGAATTCATAATGGAGAAAAACCCTATAAATGTAACGAATGTGGAAACTCTTTCAACCGGAAGGAACACCTTAAAACACATAAAATAATTCATACTGGAGAGAAACCTTTTGAATGTAATGAGTGTGGGAAAGCCTTCAACCAGAAGGGAAGCCTTAATATACATCAAAGAATTCATACTGGAGAGAAACCATATAAGTGTAAAGAGTGTGGGAAAGCCTTTAGATGGAAGGGAAACCTTAATACACATGAGAAAACTCATACTGGAGTGAAACCCTATAAATGTAACGAATGTGGGAAATCCTTCAGCCGGAAGGGAAACCTTAATGCACATAACAGAATTCATACTGGAGAGAAACCTTTTCAGTGTAATGAATGTGGGATAGCTTTCAAATGACCTATATACCTTATTGAATATAAGACAATTCATACTGGAGAGAAACCCTTTGAATATAATGTGTGTGGGAAAACCTTCAGAGGAATACCTTGCAGATTATCAGATAACTATTTCTGGTGAGAATGTCCATAAATGTAACAAAATATAATTCATCCATCATTAGAGACTTTGTGTGAGAAATAAACTATGGGGTTGTTATAATGGGGAGAAGATATCACAAAATTTTCATCATTTATTAAATACTGAATAGTCAAGGTGTTAGATTTTTTTCTACCAACTACATCATTACTGTTGCTTTGAGAGTAGAAAATGACATCCTTTCTATCCCTCTTATTTATACTCATTAAATGCTATTAAGTATAACTGAAGTTACATTAGGTGCTTGAAGAGATTAAATCAAAGATGATCTTTGACTTATAGCTCACATGGGGGCAAAAGAGAGGAAAAATATGACATAAATAACTGAAACAAAACTGTATATGACAAATATGTGAGATGCACAGTAAGAAGTTTGTGAGTTCTAAAAAGGAAAAGATAATATCTGGTAAGGAATGAGGACAGTGAAAATCAGGGAAGTCTTCATGGAGAAGAGACTATTTATATAGTACTATAAAGAAAAGGTAGGATTTTATTAGACACAAATGGCAATGGAAGGGCATTATAGGCTTAGGGGAACACCATAGGCAAAAACCTGGAGGCAGGGCAGAGTGGAGAGTTAAAGGGGACTTAATAATCTAATTTGGCTGGAAGATAGCACATGTATGAAAATCAATTAGTGTTCAGAAGATAGCACTAAATCTGGAGTTAAGAACTTACTACTATGTGACTTTGGGCAAGTAATTTAACCTTTCTAGGTATTGGATTCTTCATCTGTAAAATGAAAATTAGATGTCTAGTAGCTCTTCCAGAAGACAACATGGTATAATTAATAAGAGAGCAAGCCTTGGAATCAGGATAACCTGAGTTCAAGTCTTATCCCTGACATATACTGGCTTTTTGGCCATAAGTAAATCCCTCAGGCAACACTCTGAGGCTTAAAATTACAGATGTTTCACCAATCTTCATCACTGAAAGGAGTTTTTCCCCAAACCAATGAAATCTCACATTTGGCACAAAGTTCCTTCCCATTCTTTCCTTGCAGGTGCCATTTTACTTTCATCTTTTAATGCCTGACACCTAGCACAGTGCTTTACACTTAATAAGCACTTCATAAAAATTTTTTAGCAAATTGATGATCCTATTGGTAGGATGAGATGAGAAGGTATGGTGGTGCCAATTTAGGGAGGGATGAATCTGGTAATAGCTAATATTTATGTAGCACTTTAAGCCCTTTGAAGTTATATATATATATATATATATGTGTGTGTGTGTGTGTGTGTGTGTGTGTGTGTGTGTGTGTGTGTGTGTTATATACATATATATATGTGTGTGTGTGTGTGTGTGTGTGTGTCTATAGTATGTATGTTTAACCTAATTTGATATAACAACCCTGAAGGTGCTATTATTATCTTTTTGCAAATGAGGAAATTGAGACCAAAGTTCAATGACTTCCTGAAAGTCTCATAGTGAGGGTCTAGGGTCAAATTTGGTCTTCTGGATTATATCTGTGGTCATGCCACCAATCAGCCTCACTTTGTAACAGTAGTATGATAGCTGGATTGGAGAAAGGACTAGGAGGAAAAGGAGAACTAGTTAATTAACTATTGACATAATCTAAATTGTTGGTTTTGGGGACCTGCGTTAGAGCATGGGTAGTAGAAATAGCTCCACACCAATGTATACTCACCCTCCTTTCCCCCACCATCCCTTCCACCTTACTCCACTGACATTATACCCCTTGGGAACTACAAACTATTAGCAACAAATATTCTTTATTTTGAACTTTGTTTCACACGTTCCTTCTACATTGAAAAAACCCTTTAAGCCACCTAGGACCCTCTGCTATAAAGGTCTCATTTTGCTTCTTAATATCATTTAGGGCCATTGAGCTAGAAGGGTCCTAAGAATCTGTCAACCCCTTTATTTTGTACTGGAGGAAAGCCCAAGGATGTTATAATGAAGTCCAAGGAGATCATTGGAATTTGTGCACATTCTCACTGGTAATAAGTGTCAGAGGGAGGATTTCATTCCAGGCTGGCCCTCCAACTTCAGGATTGCTATCATGAATGCTTTCAAACCAAGGCTCTACCACTCTTTCACTAATTCTCTTCATTCTAAGAACATCACATCCACATTTTCAGCATTCCTTACAAATCTTTGCTATCATCTGTCGTTGTAGGGCCTGTTGAAGTATGAAAGCTACAATTCATTTCAAATGAGCTGATTTATAGTATCTGTGACTCTTATGACATGTATAAGGGTATACTGGCTTCTCTACAAGGGCTGTGATTCTTCACTGGGAAATGTAAATGAATGAATATTGATTGCCATGAAATATATGCATGCATGAACACATTTATACATAGCTTTATTAATATGTAAGATTTTATCCCCTTGGTCAGGTCTTGGTATATTGGAAATACTTTTCTCCTCTATAAGAATCTGAGTTAACCTTCCTATGGTGAATCCCAAGGGGAAAAGCCATAAGCTTTGCCAAAAGACCTTTGTTTTGCTCTTCTAGGCCATTCTGGAACTGTTTCCACAATTTAAAAGGGAGACTTCTTTGGAAGATATGCCCATATTAACTGACTACCTGTCCCACTTTAATTGTTTATTGCTTCTTTTTCGTTTCATTCCTGAAAATTGCTGAGAAAGTTTCCCCTACTTCTCCAATTACAACTTTTCAAGTGTCTATCTGTTTCCAAACAATCCCATAATCCTTGAGACCATAGATAAGATCCTACACACACACATACCCTTTCTAAACCAACCTTGAGTCAGTCATGGGTTAGGATGCAAGAGGAGCATATAATTTCTTGCTGGAATCAATCACGATTCTTGAACCCTGGAAAAGGAGAGAGCATCTCTAACATATATTAGAAATGAGACTTCTTTACAACAGAGAAAGCCAAGAAATCGGCTTTCAAAGAAATGCCACACAATATCATCATTCCAATCTGGATCCACATTTGGGAGTACCATGCTCTGGTGTCCAAGTGGCTATTCAGAAAATGCTCTAATACCTCTTTTGGATGTGTACAGCTTATGTGTGGGCTTTGACCTTTTCCACTCTGGTGTAGACACTGGCTTATCACAATAATTCATTTGAGAACATATTTGCTGCCAAATAGGAATTGAAATGGGTAAGATAAATTGATCAAGCCTCATTTTAAAATTCCTTGAACTCATACAGAGAACCATTGATTAGTTGTTGTTATATGTGTTCCTAATATATGTGCCACTTCCCAGGAGTCACTTATGCTTTATTGGATGACCAGCACCAAGTTTATATTTTATTTCTCCGTCCTGTACCTGCTATTGTCTTTGATTTCAAATCCATACTGATGATATATCTGATTATATATATGTATATTATATATACTGGTGATATATACACTGATGATAATTTTGTAGCCTGGACATTAGGACTACATGGAACTGCTTCTACCCCAAGATCTAATACTTGCTAGCTCCAGTTTCCAATAAGCAATGGATAGGGGTTGCAAAACTAATGAGCATCTTGGGATTTGTACTTCATAGAGATGAACATTCTACTATGATAGTCTTTGAATTGGAAGGCAGGATTGAGTTACACTCCAAAGTTCTTAAAGAGGCTCACAATCTGCAGAAGAGAGATCGAGGGTAGGTAGTTTAGGAATCTAAAGAGCTGAGCAGCAGCAGTGAGAATGGAGTCCTACCCAGATGGAGTCCTACCCAGGACTTAATGAAGTAAGCTATAATGAATCTGCTGCAAGGGGCAACAGGAAAAAAGGAGAAAATGAAAGTAGGATTGAACCATGGGGAATAAGGGAGAATGAGGAAGGTCATCAGTTCTACTGGTATTTCTGAGCAAAAGACTCCAGCAGAAGTTGTCAATTTTATCTACTTCTCAAAAGACAGAAGGAGGATCCAATAAAAGTTTTTCTCATTCCTCAATTTCCCCTCCCAGTTCCTGTTCATTAACTGACTCTATAACAATTTGCTTGATTCTTTATCCAGTTTTCCAATAACCTGAATTTTGTTTCAAATATAAAGAATTTGAGAATAGCTGTAGATAAACGTGAATATAAATAAAGGCAGAGAGTCAAAACCCCACTTAAATATTAGATATTTCACTCCCTAGGGTCTCTGTGCAATTGATTGTATTCTTAACTTGTCAGTTAATATAAACTCCATGAAACAACAAATGAGGGAACCATATGAATCTAACAGATCATTATATTGCCTGTAGGCTAAAAACCAAGTTAATTGTTACAACAAGGTATAATTGAAAAAACTTCTAGAGACAAAATGGGAAGGGAGAAATGGGTTATGATGACTTTTACCTCATCCTTTACAATTCCACTGGTTTCATAGTTGTCAACTTTCACACTTCAAAATGTTTATTGAAACTATTCCACATGCTTTTAGGTACCAAGAGAAAGTCTAAGTGTCAAGAAAAATAATTAAGAGGAAGTTAGGAATGAAGGGGGAATGGCAGTGTTTCCAAACCTCAAATTATTCTTTAAGACAATAATCATCAAAACAAAAAGAAAATGGCCTAAACCAAATAAGAAAGAATCAGAAACAAATGAACTTGAGAACCCCCAAATTACCTAGAGGAGTAGTTGCTTTTTTTTTTTAAACCCTTGTACTTCGGTGTATTGTCTCATAGGTGGAAGAGTGGTAAGGGTGGGCAATGGGGGTCAAGTGACTTGCCCAGGGTCACACAGCTGGGAAGTGGCTGAGGCCATGCTTTTTTTTTTTTAAAAGAACTACTGGGAAAAGCTGGAAAACACTTTGGTGGGAATAAGATTTAGACCAACATCTTATACTATATACCCCAATAAGTTCAAAATGGATATTGACTTGAATATTATAGATCATTACAAAAAACTTAGAAGAGAATTGAGGTAAGGTGCTTAGCTATGACTAGGGGGAAAGTTCTGAACCAAAAAGGGATGGTGGTAATTATAGAAGAGATTATTACATAAAATAACCTTTTGCATGATCAGAAATCAATGTAATTAGGGGAAAGTTTGTATCAAATATTTTTAATAAGGGTCTGTATCCAAGGTACATGAAGACCTCATGCAAGTATATGTATCCATATACATATATGACAAAGATATACATTAGATCAAGTGCTATTCCCTAACTGATGTGATTGAACCAAACATTTAGTTTTTCAAAAGAATTATTAACTATTAGTTATCACAGATTAACATTCATTAGCTTTGAAAGCTTCAGGAATTTATGTTCCAGGCACTAGAGAGTGGATCCCATTGTGACCCTGTAAGATTCGAGCACCACAATGCACTCAGTGTATCATCATTGAAAACCAAACTGTAGCCATCCTCCATTACTTTTCAAAGGATTTAATTTGGCAAACATCTCCAAAATAGAAACGTTTCATCAGCTTTGTGCATTATTTAAGAGTATCTTATTTAGCAATTAAATGTTTAAAAACCTGAAAGTCTTTCTTCTGCTTCTCTTTTTAAAATTTGTTTCCTGTGACGAATCTAGTTGTCTGATGCCAGGGTGAACTTGAATACATTCATCCGCACATCAGAAAATCACACAAGGCTTTGTCAGCTGAATGTGCTTATTCAGTTCTCTCAACTTTGCAATAAACACTGTCAGACAAGAGATCTCTCCAACTGCTTAAATAAAAACCATTCAGATCCGGCACTGTCTAACTGCTCTGCCTTTGGTGTAGACCAAGTCCAATGTCATTCAGTCATTTTATTTGACTGAGAATTAGCAAAGGATCTGAGCTTATGTCATGGATGAGCCAAAATTGTACTCTTCTATCAGATAATCCCTATTATCACCTTTTTAAGAGCACATGCAATTAGCTCTAACTCTTTTAATGTTGACTCAACTTTCTTATGCCTCTCTCCTTGACTTATCATTGTGGTACTCTGGCATTAATACTTCCTAACAAACATAGGGCAACAAACTGCATAATCAAGTCACTGATTATACCACATTTTCTCTTTTGTATCTGTTCTCAGAAATACCCAGGACCTCAATAATAACCTTGGGATAGGTTCTGTGTATTAACTAGAGTGAGATTTTTTAAAAATCACATCAAACAACATTATTTTTAGCATGAATTATTTATTTAAAAATTTCATAGTACATCAATGTGGAAAGTCAGATCAGTCAATCAGTAAACATTTATTATGCACCTACAGTGCCAGGCACTTTACTTAGCCCTAGAGATACAGAGAAAGGAAAAAGACTGCCCTTGCCCTCAAGGAGTTTATAATTTAATGAGAAAAACTATATAAAAAGGAAAGCAATATGGAAAAGGAAGTGAAAAATATATCCAGTGTGGGGGTATTGGAAAAGTCAAAAGGAGTGAAGCAAGGTGGGGAACAAATATATGGCCAAACTAGGCTCCCTCCTAAGGGGAGATTCAGGGAGGAGAGATCTCCCACCAGGACTGATATGATCTTACAAGATGAAGTTCTTGGGATACAATGGAAAAAGTTCAGGAATGCATCCAGGTGGGACATGAAGATGAAGAACAAGGTTTTTTTTGTTTTGTTTTGTTTTGTTTTAAACACTTACCTTCCATCTTGGAGTCAATACTGTATATTGGCTCCAAGGCAGAAGAGTGGTAAGGGTAGGCAAGGGGGTCAAGTGACTTGCCCAGGGTCACACAGCTGGGAAGTGTCTGAGGCCAGATTCGAACCTAGGACCTCCCGTTTCTAGGCCTGGTTCTCAATCCACTGAGCTACTCAGCTGCTCTGTACTAAGTGCTGGGCACCCAAAGAAAGCAACTCCCCAACCCCCTACCTTTCACTTCCCCCAAACCCCCTACAACAACCAAGTTCTTGCTCTCAATGAGGAGCTCACAGTCTAACGGGAGAGAGAACATGCAAACAACCATGTACAAACTAGATATATACAGAATAAATTGGAGGTAATCAATAAAGGAAAAACTACCATTAATGGGGAAGAAGAAAGGCTTCTTGTAGAAGGTGGGATATTAGTTGGGACTTGAAGAAAGCCAGGAATATACTAAGATAAGATTGCAGTAGGATGGAATGTATTCTTGCCCAATGCTTTCTCCATCTGAACCCAAGGTTGAAAATTCATTTCTATTTATGAGATATACATAGCTATTCACTTCTAGGAAACAGCTTAGGAGATAAATATTCCATTCATTAGTTATCTAGGTAGTGCAATATCTACTAAGTAGCAAGAACTCAATTTGAAACAAAAACTGTATGGATTTTACTTTTACAATACCATGTCCACATTCCTAATGCAGAATTATTCTCTGGAGTATTAAGGAAGGCTCTTTCATTTGCTCCCTAGTATCACAGAGGAAAAAAATCTTAATCAAAAAAGCATTTAAAAAAAGGCATAGATCTTATAAGGTTCACATGTACAGGTAAAAAAGATCTCAATTACCCCCAAATCCTGAGTTACAGAGATTCAACAAAGAACATTTCATAGTTTATTGGGTATTACTGCTTATTGAATGCTCAGTTTGGTTTTTGGGGGAATGGGGTAGGAAGAAAATCCCTTCTTGAATATTGACTATAGCTTCTTCCTTCCTTCTTTCTTTCTTTCTTTTCCTTCCTTCCTTCCTTCCTTCCTTCCTTCCTTCCTTCCT
>NC_058131.1:36451874-36468278 GCF_016433145.1 Gracilinanus agilis | reverse complement strand
CAAGTGACTTGCCCAGGGTCACACAGCTGGGAAGTGGCTGAGGCCGGGTTTGAACCTAGGACCTCCTGTCTCTAGGCCTGACTCTCACTCCACTGAGCTACCCAGCTGCCCCTTTAACCCTTTTTGCTTCAGTTTACCCATATGCAAAACGAGAGGATTAGATTCAGTGGACTCTAAGGACCTTTCCAATTCTCACTATGGTCCCCTAATCAATGATTCTATGATCCATCATTTCATGTTTCTCCAAATTATTTATAGCATTCATGTGTACTATGTAACATTCTCTAGCACTCAGCTATTTTCCAATTATGGGGCAAAAATTATTTCTAGCTTTAGACTGGCATAAAAATGCAGTTTCATATATATATATATATATATATATATATATATATATAACCTTCAGTGTATCCAGAATACACACACACACAGATTACACACACATATTTGGGAAGTTTCTTCCACTGAGTTCTTCAGGTTCTGAATCTGAAATCATTAAATCAAAGGAGATGAACAATTTCACAACTTTTCAACATCATTTCAAATTGTTTTCCAGAGTCAATGGGCCAATCCATAGTTCTACTATTTATAATGCATCTGTTTTCCCATGGTTGCTCCAACAGTAACTTCTTATATCATTTATCATCTTTGACAATTTGTGGTGATACCATAGAATTGTTTGATTTGCATTTCTCTTATTTCAGAAGAGTGATTTCTTTTTTAACAGAATTTAATGATTTAGAACAGTATGGCAAAATCAAATAGAAATGGGACCACCAAACTTTACATAAGGATCCATGTGGATCACATGTTAATTCAGTTTTGAACTGAAATGTTACCTATATTTTATTGTCTTTTTATTTAAATATTTCACAATTATATTTTAATTGCTTTGGGAGCCCTCTAAAGTATTGTGGGCTGCATGTAGCGACAAACTAGTGTTTGGTACCACATGATATTGATAGTTTGCATTTTTTCTTTTGAAATCTGTTCATATACCTAGAATATTTGTCTGTTCAGAAATGGCTCTTAATCATGGGGGCTTATGGCAATTGCCTATAGATTTTGGATGTTAGATTTTGTAATAGGACTGGCCTCATGGTCTTAGTTGAGACTTTGCTTGGAACTGGAAGAAAATGAAAGACTTAGAACATTTAGCAGTTCATAAAAGGAGGTTTATTTAACTATAGCATGGAAAGTCCATTAAATGAGGACACAAAACCTAGCTTCAGCAGAGGAGCAGAGGAGGCCAAGTCATCTCCATGAAGAAATATTTGAGTAAGCAGAGCAAGGAACGGTACCTCAAGGGACTGTGACATATATACCAAAGCAAAAGGACACTGGGTGGCTGCTAAGTGGTGAAGTGGATAGATCACCAGGCCTAGAGTCAGAAAGACTTGAGTTCAAATTCAGCTGTAACACTTACTGGCTGTGTGACTCTGGGCAAGTTACTTAACTCTTTATACCTCAGTTTCCTCACCTGTAAAATGAGCTAGAGAAGGAAATGGCAAACCACTGTGTTAGCTTTGCCAAGAAATGCCTAAATGGGTTGTGAAGAGTTGGCTATGACTGAACAACAACAAAAGGCACTGATTCCATGTGAGCAGACCTCTTTTATGACCTTAAGGCACCAAGAAGCCAGGTCCTTGGCAACGTGAACCTTAAGCTTATAGAATCTCAGGAACAATGTCTTCACTTTTATTTAGGAAAGCTTGGTAAGATTTTTTTACCCAACTTGTGTCAAGATGATGAATGTCTTCTAGAGAATCTTCCACTACTTAGACGACTTTTGGGGTATCAGTGGACAATCCTCCTTTTAGGGACTGAGGAACTCTAGCATAGGCAGCACTGGGAATGGAGGGTTGGGGCAGGGCTAAACTATACCTTGTGTGTGTGTGTCTGTGTGTGTATGTACATATATACATACATATATATTCACATGTATATATATTTCCTAAGCTATACAGAGACATCAAAGCATCTCCCAATGATACCAAATCTTGAGTCCCCCCCCCCATCCTTTCTGAGTTGTTGTCAGGAGACCTGTGCTGTTTTTTCAAGGTGTAAGGGGGCCTCTGCAGGGGCAGGGACCTCAATGCTGGGGTACCTCTGCACCAAGGACAGAAGGAATGGCAAGAAATCCTTCAGTTCTAGCATTTTTCCTCTGTTACTTCCCTTTTATCCTGTATATAGTTCATTTATACATTTTTTTTGCTTGTTATCTCCTGTGAGCTCCTTGGGATCAAGGATTGCCGTTTGCCTTTCTGGTACCCTCTGCACTTAGCACAATGCCTGGCATATAAAGGCTATTTAATAAATGCTTCTTGACTGAGAAAAGGCCAACTATAAATACCAAAAGTGGGACATCCTTACTAAATCTTCCTGGAGACTGAATCCAAGAAACCTCTAGACTGGAGTCATCCCCCTTTGTAGGATGCCATTGATTCATTTCAGACTTGGTTATATGGGTCTACCTACCTACCCTGACAAGGTCATGATGGCAAAGCTTTTAATTATTAAGGGATAATCTTTTGATTTGAGAATGGGGAAAAAGTCATTTTTGTCTCTTGGAGGCAGGTTGAAGACTATCTGGTTTTCTGAGGGGTGGGTCCTCAGAATGGCATGAGAAGCCCTGCTAGGGAGATGTTATTGCCTTATCCATAGCTAGGGGATTACATGGTCTAGAATCCTCCACAACATAGTATCATGACCTGGCACGGCAAATGGACCCATTCTTTATCATCTGCCATTCTCAAAGTAGTGTCAGCCTGGCTATAGTTTTCTATAGTGGGCACATAATGGGTTCTGATGTATCCCACAGCATCTATGCAATAGAAAGTATATGCCTTCATTGGAATTGATCCCAAAGGGGGAGAATCTTTGTTCATTCCTGTTTTCTCCAGGTATCAAGCCCATCACCACCAATAATCAGTAGAGGTGAAGATCTTATCCTATCCATTCTTCAAGGCTCTTTTACTACTGCCTACATAGCTTGCATTTCAGCCCACTAGAAGAACATATTCAAATTCTTCCCCCCTCCACTCCAAACCTTCAGAGTATCTCATAACTTGATTAAGGCAGTGAAAGCTCAGTGGTGTATGGCTTTCTTGTAGTGAGTCAAGCCATCAGTGAACCATGAAAAATGTTCCTCTTCATTAGGAGCCCTGTCCTCACAGGCAGGGGCAGCCTCACAGGCTACCATAGAAGGTAGAGTGTCAGGGCTAGAACTGGAGGCTTCAGTATTTGGCAAAGTTGCGACTTGTTCATGAAAAGGGCTAAAACTCCAGGAAGTGTGGTTTCGAATTTACCATATCCACCTCATAATAGATATCTTCTCTTTCCTACCCAGCTTGTTACAGGTGCCATCTTGCATTACTCAGTTCATAATAGGCAACTCTAGGCTTATGCCTAGGAAGTTATTGGTTGGTCTCCAAATAGAGCAAAATATTTATAGCAGCCCTTTTGTAATAATAAAGAATTAGAAACAAAGTAGATGTCCATCAACTGGGGAGTAGTTGAACAAATCGTGGTAATGAATAAAATGAAATATAACTGGGCCATAAGAAATGATATGGATGAATACAGAAATACCCAGAAAGGCCTTTGTGAACTGATCTATAGTGAAATAAGCAGAGTCAAGAAAGCAACATAGACATTGATAACATCAATAGAGATGGGAAGAACAACAGTATATGCAAAAAAAAAGTGAATGTAACAAAATATAAAAACCAAGCAGGATTTGACTAAGAAGATATGAGAAGCCCTCCTAATCCATCCCCTTCATGAAAGTGGGAGGTCTTCAAATTATAGGCACTGCACATGTTTTCAGACTTTTTTGATGTATCAATCAGTTGTATTGATTATTTTTCCTCTATAAAATATACTATTTGTTATAATGGGATGACTCTCTAAGGCAGTGAGCGGGAAGGGAAACTTGATGTAACTATGATGATATAAAAAATAAGTCATCAATAAAAAATACCTAAAAAAAGAAGGCAACCCTGGGGAAAGGGTGATAGCATGATTTTGCATCAACCATTCAATAAAAAGGGGAAAGCATTCAGGTGGTCAACAGTGTAAAGGTGAGGCACCAGGGATGCTGATTATTATTATTAAAATGTAACTAAATGGTTTGTGGGTCCACTGCAAGAGAAAGGCCAAAGAGGATGAAAACCTACAACAGACCATTAGTATTTGCAATTAAAAGATTGGTGGCAATTTTGGAAAGAGCAATTTCAATTAAATGTAGAGGCTGGAAGCCAGATTGCAAGTTGTTTCATTTTGAGAAGTATTCATTATCTCTCCTCCTCAGGATCACTTGTGCTTGACCTTGACAAGGAGGACTGGACTGCCTAATTAACAGAGACTCGTGGAAAGAGGAGTAAAAGATGATGTCAAGGGTTTTTGAGAAGAAAAGAAGGGGTTGGAAAGGGATGCCTAAGGTCACTGATGGTCTAAATATTTTGATGTATATACCCTGGTATGTCAAGTTGATTTGGTCAAAAACTGATCTTGGGAAGTTAAGAAATCTTATTGGAATACAGCTTGAAAATGAAGTTCACAATGTCTGAGAATTTTCAGAATATAAAAATGCCACGTAGGTTGTCTATGCAAGAAAAGGCAACAAACACTTATTTCCTATAATGTGCCATACACTATGCTAAACAAACACTGGGGATATGAAATACAAGCAAAAAAGAAGATAGTCCCTGACTTCAGGTAGCTTCCATTCCAATGGAAGAAGGTAGTAATACATAAAGGAGAGCTGAGAGGTTTGGGGAAGAACACTTAGTTGAAGAACATAAAATCAGAAACGCAGGAGGGGAATGAAATTAGTAAATGCCCTGGGAGGAACTCACCAGTGGGGTCAGATGGCTATCCTAAGGAAGGATTATGGTGAGAAGACCACAAAGTTGGATGGATATTCCACAGTAAGGAGGCCCCAGGCACTAAGGGAAGTTCCAAGGTGAGGCATGGTACTTTAGTCCAGAAAGTCAGAGACATAGCGGGGAGAAGAATGAAGGCTTTAAAAGATAATGAAAGGGGGGGGGGCAGCTGGATAGCTCAGTGGATTGAGAGTCAGGCCTAGAGAGGCTCTAGGTTCAAATTTGACCTCAGACACTTCCTAGCTGTGTGACCCTAGGCAAGTCACTTGACCCCCATTGCCTACCCTTATCACTTTTCTGCCTTGGAGCCAATACATAGTATTGATTCCAAGATGGAAGGTAAGGGTTTAAAAAAAAGATAATGAAGTGTTTAAATGATAAATTTAGTAAAAATATAAACTTTACTGCTGCATTCTACTCAAATGATTTGTTTTCAGTGTAAAATCTCTTAATGTTATCTTATTCTTATGAGACTTCATTTGTACCATTGATCATTAGGAAATAATCTGGCTCCAGGCAATTTGTCTGCTAACCTAACCTATCTATGGATGCAGGACATTCTAGTAAGTGAGATATTCCAAGTGAATTTTACATTACAATAATGTTCACTCTATCAATAACAAACTTTAGGGGCCAAAATGAGGTGAAGAGAATATAGAATAAAACGGAAATTCAGGCCGTAAAAACAATCTTGGTATCTTTGATCTTTATAGGAACTCATGATTATATGTGCAAGGGAAATTCTCAAAGTCTAACCCAAAGCCCTCCTCTTGAAAATGGCCAGGCAAGTGGAGTAAACTAAACCTGGAGAACATTGAACAAAATAACAGCAATAATGTATAATGTCCCAGTGTGAGTTATTCTTAGCAATACAATGATTTAAGACGATTACAAAGGGCTTATGATGAGAAATGTTATCCACCTCCAGAAAAAGATCTGATGGAATCTGAATGCAGATCTGAACATACTTTTATACTGTATTTTTCTTGTTTTGGGGGGGGGTCTATCTTCTTTTGCAACACGGTTAATATGGAAGTATATTTTGCATGGCTACATATGTATAATCTATATCATATTACTTGCCTTCTCAGGGAGGGGAGAGAAGAGGGAAGGAAAGAATTTTCAATGTGGCCTAATACCAAAATTTGTTGTGAATGACTATACTTGACTGAAATGGGTCTTGTTTTTCTTGCTCCATCAGTGAGAGGAAGAAGGGAAGATGGGAGAGAGAGAATTCAAAACTGAAGTTTGAATTTTTAAAAATGACTACTCTCCTCAAATTAAGAATGATTCCATCTGCTCGATACTTTACAGTTATTTGCTAAAATAGTTAAGTGTGCTGCTCACCCGATAAAATTACCTATGAAAACCACTTGGTTGACTCCATAGACAAGACTGTGGCCTTTTCAACTCTCAGAAGGAATAATAATGATTCTTTTCTTCCCTGCAATTTTAGCCAGAAGATCAGGTCACTGATAGAACTTGGTGATCCTTTGTTATCCTGCTTGTGTGATTTGAGCATGGTGAACCTTAGCAAATCAAGGATGGTTCTTGCTGTATAATTTATTGGATACATTCCCATTTTTTCTTTGATAGCTCAATAATCTTGCCATATCATGCCCATTGGCTAGGCCTTCATTTTGAGAAAGTATTCAAAGTAAAAAAGCAACACAATCTCCTTCACAAAGTCCATTTGTTAAATACAAGTACATTTTATTATTTGACTAAATGTTGCAATTATGAATATATTCTTGATGTAATATATTTTCAAAATGGGTTGAAGCCTACTCAGCTGCTAAAGAAACCTCCAAAACCATTACAAGAAAATGCTGAAAGAATTTGTAACTGAGTACTGTTGATTTCCCATATTGCTACTAAAAGCCAAGTTCTAGGTTCAAATCTGGCCCAATTGCCTAATCCTTACCACTCTTTCGTCTTGGAATCAATACTTAGTCTTGATAGTACTGAAAAGCATACCAATACTTAGTACTAATTCTAAGACAGAAAATAAGGGTTTTAAAAAAGAAAAGAAGGTGCTTCACTATAGTTCTAAGACTGGGAAAGACTTTACATTAAGCTTTTATGCTTAAGTCCTATTGAGTGCCTTTTATATAGAGAATGACAAAGGGCTTATCTAGGAACATGGAATTTATCATTATTTGGATGTTGGAGTAGCTAGTCACTCTTCTTCCTAGGGGGGGTTCATCTTCAGCTCACAGGAGTAGTTAAGACCATCCCACTTAACTAATTTTATTCCATATAGTACTACAAATATATTTTTTAAAGCAGAGAGATGATAGGAAAACATGTTGGCATGAAAACAGGTCTGTAATGATGTGCACACATGGCAATGTTTGATGATCATATTGTTTTTTAGAATGATATTGCTGCATTGGTAAGGGAATTGATATGGTCATAATTCCTATTACTCATATAGTGAGCAGAATGGGACCATATTGATATCTGATTAGAGAATCTAAGAATGGGTAAGAAAAAAGTGGATAGCTATAAATGTTTTGCTAGAAGTTATAAAATGCATCTTTTCATTAAAATTTTTGACATTGCTTCCCAAAATGCTGAGGAGCAGCATCCACTTGGCAAAATTCAGAACTCTTCTAGGGCCTGGATGACACTACTTGACTGGGAAAGGTAAATGAGATTTAATTGTAAACATTTCTTGCAGAGAATACACATAAGTCTCAATCAAAAACATAAGGGCCCAGAAAGAGTTCATTGGTTGAGACAATTACAATAAGCTTCTGTCATTAAGATAGGAGCCCGAATAAATCAGCTCCAGGTGGATTTGGGAGAACTTTTCATAATTTTTTGCATCTGGCAACCACTCAAGGATCTTCTTCTCTTTGTTAATAAAAGAAATGATAAAAATAGATCAAGATACTCTAAAGGGACACAGCATGCTCCAAAGGCTAGGATTTCTTAAATAACCAGCTTTTCAGGGATTACATGTTGATCTTATTCAGGAATTCTTTCTGACTCATGGCTACGGTAGCATGTTCAAAGGTCCTCAGTTTAGCAAGTACAGACACTCATAATGTACCTTTCAAATCTAGGACCCCATGTCTGGGACCATGACAGAAGTCCCTGAGTAAGGAGAGAATCATGCAGTTCACCATAATATATATCCAAAGGTGTCTAGGGTTTGGAATTGTTTTGTTCAACAGGAAAACAAACAACTCTCTCTCACATGGTCTTTACCCTCTTGTTGGACAATATACTGTTCCACCTCTTCCTTGCAGTCATCCCTACCGGCATGACTCTTCCTTAGTCAACACCTTTAACTTACCCATCAGGGGTAGTTAAGACCCTTTGAATCTGCCATAGTAGAAAACAATTGGGAGGAGAGTAACTCATGATCAATTCACTCTGAGCAGCTTAAGAAAAAAGTTTCTTTTTTTGCCCTAACATCACAATTTGGCTCATTTGTGCCCAGAGGAATCCAATGATAGTAGCTCCTATTTATAAATCTGTTATAATAATGGCTGCACTTTAAGGTTTGCAAAGCACTTTGAAAATATTTTCTTCAATTTATACTTGTAACAGTCCTGGGAGGTAGATGCTATTATCTCCACTTTATAGAAGAAGAAACTGAGTGCAGACTTGCAAGGGTCACATAGCTAGGAAGTGTCTGAGGCAGGTTTTGGACTTAATTCTTTCAAGTCCTGGAGTTTATCCACTGCAAGACCTATCTCTCATTATGGGTTGGATTAATTTGGCTTAATTTTTTCCCTGCTTATGGGGAATTATGATAATGCTTTTCAATAAAATCTCTGACTCATTATCAGGCTCCATCTGGAGATAAGTGACTTAGAAAAAGAGTCTCCTTCAAGCTTTTCATGGCAGACTATAATTTCCCTTAAAACAGCTCTTGGGCAAACGTGATACATGCAGCCCAATTATACATTGGGTTGACCAATTTTTTCTTAATATGAACTTAGAGAAGCTGGATGAACAGTAATGTACAATAGCAATTTAAGGAAAGAGAGATAAGCTTTGAAATACTCACCCCAACAAAGGAGAGGAGAGAGGAGAGATAGGAAAAGCATTACCATCAAAGCATTCTGCTGCAGTCTTTTAGGGATCAGATCTATGTGGACTCAGTATAGATCACTCATGGCAACAGCAGCAGTTGTGGAGTGTTGTGCAACAAAAACAATGGCAAACTGAATGTTGAAAGGTTCTCTTGTTTCCTTCAATCCTTCACAACTTGGACAAGTCCAACCCTTCCTTGAGCATACTACCTATATCCCAACTCTAGAGATTTCAGATCTCTTCTCACTTTAAGATGAGAAGAGAAACTCTCTTTTCAAACATGATCACAATCTCACATTTCCAAGGGGCAACGTAGGGAAGGTACCCAAATCTTCTGTCTGCCAACAGATATGACATCCATTGACAGGCATAAAGGGCATCAAGACACTAAGAGTATGGCACGAATGCTACTAGAACGATGCTAGATAAATTCTATGGACAGGGAAATCAGTGAACTACCTGGTCTCTCTAACTACCCCTGATGGAATGTGTATGAAAATTGGAGATAAGGGATCTAGTCAGAGTCCAAGATAAGGTTGGTTGGGTTGGAAATATCCTTTAATCATGAGATGTATTTTTTGCCAACAAAATAGGCATTGCAGTAATTCATACAAAGACTCAGAAAATGCATTTTGTAATGACTATGACTAAGGGGAATTAGACTATCTACTTTCCCTGCCTGTTCCCAAGCTTACATTCCTCATGCCCCCTGCCCCCACTGCCCTGACCTGACACACAATGATGTAAGTGGAAAGAAACACACACACATGTACATACATACACAAATCAAAAGTGAACATTGCAAAATTATAAAGAAGGGAAGGAAAGGAAAAAGGCATTTATATAGTGCCTAATGTATGCCATGCACTGTGCCAAGTATTCTTATAAGTGTTTAATTTGATCTTCATAACAACCTCATAATAAACCTGATTAAGGATAGGATGGCTTAAAAGAAGAGTTATAAGAAGATATTCCCACCTCCTTCTTTTGAAGATATAGGAAGTACAAGAGAGCAAGCATTTATTTGAGCCTAACATGAGGTAGGCACTGTGCCAAGATATGCTATGTTAACTCTTTTGATCCTTACAACCCAGGGAGATAGTGGTGTTATTATCCCCATTTTACAGCCCACAAGAGTTAAGTGAATTCCTCAAGATCACATAGGAAGTGTCTGAGGCAGGACTTAAATTCATGGCTTCCTGGCTTTAAATCATATGCTCCATCCACTGAATCATCTAGCTGGTGTACTACATATATTTTTAGACCGCTTCAATTTATTGATTACTTATGCTGATATTTTTCCTCTTTTTATTTATTTTTGTCTCAAAAGATTATTTTTGTTACTATTATCATTGTTATATGAAATAGCCTTTTGGGAGGAAAATGAAGAGGGGTATTGGGGGAAAATTGTGGTGATGCAAAAAACTCAAAAGACATCAATAAACACTTATTTAAAACAAAAACCAAAAACAATATACACAACTACAAAAATGTAAATGAAAAGAACCACAAAGCAATTAAAGTGAATGTTACAAAATTACAAATAAATTTTGCCCCAACATTGCCTCAAAGAAAGAAATATGAGAAGATATATCCTACTAACTCCATTGTTAGGAGATCTACACATGTGGAACATTGCATATATTTTCAGATTTTCTTAATGTAAAATTTTTGTTGATTTTTTTCTCTTTAAAAATATTATTTGTTATACAGAATGTCTAGAGGAAGGGAGAGGGAGGAAGACCGGGAGAAATTTAGGTGATGTGAAGATAAAATATATCAATAAAAATTAATAGGAAAAATGAACTTTGAATGATAAATTGTCATCTAAAAAAGAAATTTTATTGAATCATTATTTCTTAGTGAGATTATCTACAGTTTTTCTCTGCTTAGTCTCTTCTTGGTTTAGAATCAAGGTTGTATTTGTCCTAGAAATAGTTTGATAGAATGCCTTCTGCGTCTATTTTGAAGAATATTTTTTATAGCATCGGTATGAATTACTTATTTTTGAATTCTCTTGAAATCCATTTGTTAATGATTGGCTTGCTCAATTTCTTTTCTCTGAGACTGGGTGTTTAGGTCTTGATTTCTTCCATTACTAATTTTGGTATTTTATATTTTTGTAAACTCATCCATTTCCTTTGAATCCATGGTTTTGCTAGAATATAAATTGTGTGTAGTAGTTTCTTAAATCAAACTAACTCCTGAGTTTGATAAGTTCTGTAGTTTTTATTTTGAAGGTTCTCTACTTTTTTCTTAATTTTTAAGATATCTTCTTTTATACTTCTAGGGTTGATCATTTATTTTCCATTCTTGTCTTCATTTTATTAATAGTTTTCAAAGATAATTTTTGTATCTTACAGGTTTAGCATGGTTCCTAACACAGATTAACCACTTAATTGATTTAATATGACATTAACAATAAAGACAACATATCATAGTTTATAGGATTTAACAAAAGCAGTCATAAGAGGAAAACAAAGTGTTATAGAGGCCACATACTAGACAAAGTAAGTCTAAAGCTCACCTATCAGATACCAGGGTAATTCTAAGGATTGAGTCAAATGACCAGAGCAGAGGAAGCAAAGTTTGGAGCTTGCTGAGAAGTTGATACTGAGGATAGAGGTAAATGGCTATGAACTTTATCATGGACAAAATACTAAGTTATCTGTATCTTTGTTATATTGCTGACTTGATTTGTTAAGTATTATTGGGAAAGGTTTCTCCAGTTTACATAACAAATAATATTTAATGAACAGAGTGGGTTCCTTGAGCTAATTGAGAAAGCTGCAATTTCATTAATTAATAAGGCACCATTCAGTAACAGCCCTGGGTTGCTTTAGGACTCAGGTTAATAAAAATGAAGTATCAGATCTTCCTCCAGGTCATGCCCACCACATGAGGGGTCCCCTAAGGTTCGGTCCTAGGCTCTCTTCTCTTTTCCCTTTATGCTACTTCACTTCATGAACTCATCAGTTCCCCTGAGTTCATCTAAGCAGTTGATTCTCAGATCTGCTTGTACAGTTCTTTCTATTTGCCCATTCTAAGGTTAACAGGTTTTTTCTCTAAGTGATTATTGAATCAGTAGTTGTAGTAGACTCCCATGATATTTGCTACTCATGTCTATTTTTTTCCATCTCTTTCACTTTAATGCCCCGAGTATTGCTTTCATCCTAATGCTGTTCTTCTACCCATTCTGGGATGGGATTATATAACTAATTCCTGGAAACGCTAATTCTTGAAAGACACTGAATTCAGTGGGAAATCATCTATAACCTGTGTCTAGGCAGCTAGATCCTGTTCTCTTTTTCTTCATTGCTTCTTCCTTTTTATATCATACCATTCTTCTTTGGATGGTCTAGGCTCATTTCTGACTCTTGTTCAGACATGCCTCTCCTGAGGCTCCAACCATTCTCCCTACAGTGGGAGTTGTACGGAGGCACATGAATGTTCTTAGAGATACCATATACTCTAAAATTTTGTTTCTTCCTCCCCCTGCCAGATCTTTTTGCAACACCCATCTCCTTCCCTCCCACCTGTGTGTTCACATCATAATGATGATGGATTCCCTTTTTGTTGAGGAAGTGGACAATGATGAAAAAATAACCTGTAAATTTTCTGCAATTAATCTTATTTCTATTGGTTGTCTGTTTTATTCTGTATATTAAATTGTTGTAACCAGAGCTACTGGGCCCCTATTTTCCCTATTCTTCTACCACCATAACCTTTTCTTTTTAAGCTTTGAGACTGATCTGATTAGCAACCTTCAAATCAATCTGAGAGCAGACACTGGGACACTGCAAAAGAATTGACTATAAAAATTGATGCCTAAAGCTGCAGCCAACATGAGGCTTTCAGGACAATTGTAGTTGTGGACCGTATGTAGAAGACAATGCTCTTAAGAGTGGATGAGCTGGCCAGTTACCTTCAGTCAACATTTTTTAAAAGATTACCTCATGGCAGATTTAAAAATTTTCTTCTTTCTGTCATTACGGAATTTGGGGGAACTTTTCTGATTATTTTGGGTGGTGAGGAGAGACAGGTATCTTTGGTTAACTCTCAAATATCCTCCCAGTACTCCTCATTCTCTTAACATATTTTGTCCTGTGACACAATCATTATTCAAGATATCATTATTTGGTCCATTTTTTTTATCTATTCTGTGTGTTCTCCACATTAATTCTTTTTTATTATGATCTAATAAGGTATCTATTTAATATCTTTGCATTTTCCATTTATTTATGATTTCTTCATGTCCTTGCCCATACACAATTAAAAAAAATTTTACCTTCTGTCTTGGAATCCATACTAAGTATCAGTTCCAAGATAGAAGAGCAGTAAGGGCTAGGCAACTTGAGTTAAAAAATCATTTGCCCAGTCACACAGCTAAGAAGTATCTGAGGTCAAATTTGAACTCAGGTCCTCCTGACTCCAGGCCTGGTGCTCTATCCACTGAGTCGCCTAACTGCCCCATAATTTTTGTAAAGAAAGCATGTTATGTTAAGATATTTGTATATTCTTTAATGTTCTCACTCAGAAGACATAATCTTTGAAAACTACATTTCTCATTAGGTGATTCAGCGATTTTCTTTTTATCTTTTTGTTATTTTAATCTGGCACTACAACTTCATTATTATCTATGCCTTTTTTCAATTCAGTTAGTTTCACTGTTCAGAGTTTACAGAGTTACTTGGTGTACTTATATTTAATATCATTGTTTCATTGTCTATAATGCCCTAAACATTATGTAACTTCCCCATTTTTCTTATGATAGTGTTAATTTTTATTGTCATACCTGACATTATGATTGCAACTCCTTTTTAAAACTGCCTGACACATATTATATGTTGTCTCCCAGTCTCTTGTTTTGTCTTTTTTTGGGCATGTTTCAAATAGTAAATTGTTGGGGTTTGTTCTTATCTATTTTGCCATTCTTTTTGAGTGGAATTTAAGCCATTCACATTTAAGGTTTTAATTGTTGAGGTCTGTGTTTTTCTACAAATGTTTTTTCCTTCTCTTAAGTCAGCATTTGGTCTCTGAGATGAGTTTTGTTTGTTAAATTGATCAGTCTCCTTCCACAGATGCACCTAACTACTCTCCTTCTAAAGTCTGTGCCCTGTCCCAAGTTGTTGAGTTTAATTACTTTTTCCTTCTTTCCTATTCCCATCCTGGATTACACTACAGATTGTAGACTACTCTGAAAGGGGATCTTCCACACATGAGCTTTATAATCAACCCTCTTAAGAGATAAGGCTTCTGGAAAACAAAAATATTGTTCCCACTTTAGAACAATTCATCTAATAATGCTATTATTATAGATTTCGATCACTTTATTCTCCATTTCTTTTTGGCCTGTTGTTTTTCTGAAAAGTGTCCCTTTGCAAAGCCCGACTTCCAGAAATGTTGCTTTCTAGAGGCAATTTTGTAGTATGGTACAAGTTGCTCTATCTCTTGTTTCATAGGATATCTCATTCTTATTCAGTCTTTAATACTGGCTCCCGACCTCATCATTAAACCTAAACTGCTCCATCCAAAGTCACTAAGGGTCTCCTGATGGCTGATCCAATGGCCTTTCTTCAGCTTTCATGACCTCTCTAAGCCTCTGATGCTGTGGATCTCTCTAGGTTTTGTGGAGCTGGTCTCTCCTAGTTCTCTTCCTACCTATCTGCCCCCTTTCTCCTAACAATCTTTTCCAACTTGACCAAAGAAATCTCCCTTTCTTCCCAAGCTAATACTGAGGTGTCTTTGGCTCCCCTCTCTTTACCCTCATTTCCCCCTGGCCAAGCAACTCCTTGCCCCACCACCTCTCAACAGTGATTTACTTATGAGGTAAAGTGGGTTTTAGTACAAACAATATAAATTCTTATTTCTCTTTGATCTCTCCTAAATCCTCAACTAAGGTGATTTTTTAAAATGGTCTTATCTTTCCCTATAAGCTATTAAATATTGATTTTACTATTTTTTTTTGTTATGTGTTTACCTTCCTTGTTTTTTCTCTTGAAGAAACTGTTTTAGTACCAATCATTCTGCGTAATATTTATATATGTGGTTCTATTCTTTGCTCCTTTTCCTTCTTTATTAGATTCAATGTACTGACTATTTCTACCTGGAAGTTGGCCTTATATCCAACCTTTCTCTCCTAGCCTTCCTGCTTATTGTCCCTTCTCAGCTATTCTAAATATACATTTTTTATCAAGACCCATTATTACCTTGTTGATCCCTTTCTCCATGGCTTTGTGTTCTTGTCTATTTACATAATCAAATCTGAGCCACATCAATAACTTCGTTCAGTGAGGTGCTAAGGGGTAGAATCCAAGTGGATATCTGCCTTGAGGAAACTCCTCAGAGAGAGGACTACAGCTGAGTTTGTACCACTCCTTTTTTACTCACTACCCAAATCTCTTCCCTTCTGTATTTCTGGGTCTCCCCACCATCTAGTTACCCAGTTTCTCTGCCATTAAGTCTAGGTGAATTCTGAGAGAACTCATAGGGGACAGTATAATAATAGATGCTACCATAGCCAACACTGAAATTAAGGCCTAATGAGATGATCACCATGAGAGTAAGGGGGGGAATGGACATAGCTGGGGGAAGCAAGTCCATCATGCAACCTTCTGATGTAATTTTAGGAAACTTGTCGGAAAGAGTTTCCTTTCCACTCTTCTCATGGTAAATGAAATTGCTTTTAGAGGCATATTTCTGATGGCGGTGGGAGTTATGTTGCTATATTATCTCACTCTTGTTATTTCTGTAGAAACTCTCCTAGAGACTGGTCTCCAACCCATTTATAGAACCTTTTGGATTTTGGAGGAAATTTGACTAATTAAGGTGGCTTTTGTTCCCAATGAGGAAGGAAGCAATCTTTATTGGGCCAAAAACTTTGTTTCCTAATTCAAGGCAAAGTCCTAACTTCTCATCAAACTTTTTAAAATTGGCTGGAGACAATAACCCTTTGATATCCTGTAGTAAATGTAAGTATTCTCATCCTGGAACCCAAAATCAAGTGTAGAAAATCAACATGTACTCTTCAGGATCAATAGCTGCAGAAGAAAAATTCTGAATCTTTGGGTAGTATTAAGTAAAATTCGATTTTGGGTCTAAGTTTACTCAAAACCTTCCTATTCTCCTTATTCCATCTTAATTCCCAATCTATCTGATCTAAACCTATTTCCAAATATCCTTATTGATTAAATTATATGCTGTCTCCCAAGTTAGACCCTAGTGGACCAAAATTGGCTTCCAGGCAAACGTGGCCCAAGAGTCTGTCTCCACTCAGTCAAGTTCAGAGACAAGGAAAGAAAGATCTTTTTGCTCCTTTCTGCCAGCCTTCTTACTTCCACCTCTATCAAATAGTTGCCTCACTCTTTCCAAAGTGTAGATTTGGTATTTCCCACAGATTGTATAGAGAATATACCACTGAGCTTGGGAATAGCACCCTCACAGGAACCAGGAGAGAGAGAGAGGGGGGGGG